>NC_134192.1:2686985-3061246 GCF_964188355.1 Buteo buteo
CAGCCCTGAAGGTGGAAAACCGAAAGCAGGGGAGCGGGGAGAGTGCTACAGCAGGGAGAAGCTGCAATTTGTTTCTCTTTAGCAGTTATTTTCCTGCAGCACTCAGTGCATCGCTACGATAGCGCTTTATTAGGGCTGTTATTATCACAGGGCTGAGCAGGGCACCTGGCAGGCTACAGCACCCATCGTAGCCCAGCACCCATCCCAGTACAAGCACCCCAGCTCCTTGGGGTTTCCTCCAAACAGCTCCTGAGATCAAGGTGCTTTTAATATCTGCTCAGCCGTTTGTATTTGATTCCTTTTCTCCTGGACAAGGTAGCCATGGCCTGAGCACCCATGGGTGCTGCTCACGCTGGCTGCTGTTCTTCCAGCAGCTCCCTAAATACAAGGTTTATTTTTCTGGGACTATTTTAGAGAAGAATCTAGTTCTGGAGGGGGAAAAAGAGGAGGAGCCCTGAAGAGCCTGTGCTTCTCTCTATTTTAAGTTGATATTCAGCAGCGAAATAGGTTGCCCCTATTAATGCTCTCATCCTCCCCTTTTCTGCCGAAAGCAGTCCCAGGGCGGGAAGACAGCTGAGGATTTAGACCTTTTATATAGACCTCTCTTTCACATAAACTCCAAGGTTAAAAAGAATAGGTTGGGTTTTTTTAATCTTCATCTGACCTTCCTACTTCTGGCCAAGTTGAGAAGTAAGGGGCTTGCAAAGGCTTTCCGTCCCCCACTGCACAGACCGGCTACGGGAGGAAAATGGGTCTTAAAGCTGCTACCAAGTCCCCACTTTGGGCTCGGCCGTGAGCACCCTCCCTTTTTTATTAGCTGGATAATTCCCATGAAATTAGGGGTGGCTGCGGCCTGCAGGGCTCTCATGTAGCCCCCGTTTCTCTGTCACTGGAACCGGAGCAAGCGTCCCGCCAGCATCCCACCACCCCGTCCCCATCCCACGCTGGGCTCACTGCGCTGTGACTTACTGAGGCTGCCCAGTTGCTTGATGATGGCAGCCAGCGTGCTGTTGGTGACACATTCCAGCTCACTCGTCACCCCCTCAGGAAGAGCCCCCCGGCATAGATGCCGGGGCTCGATATTCCTCTTCACCAGCGGCATGCTGCCGGCGAGCCCTCACGCCTCTCCTGGGCAAAGAAGAAAGAAAAAAAAGAAAACACACAGCTTTTGTCAGTTACCTACTTTTTCTCCCCGTTCCCTCTGCTCTCTGCCCAGGGGACTCGTCCCTCCCACGCGGGATACGGCGGATGCAGCCCGCACGGCGGCACCAGGGCTTTTCCACGCAGGGGATGCTCTGAGGGTGCAAACCTCTGGATGCCGCCAAGTATGGGGATGCCAGGATGGAGGTGAGGACCACGAGGGCCCTGTCCCTATCTCGTGCTCCGCTGACAAGCCACTGTGCCCGGGGAGCCTTTCCCACTTACCTTCCCGGAGCTGCGCTCAAACCAGGAGCAAACCCCCACGTGCTGCAGCCCTTCAGCCGACCCCGAAAAGCCTCATCCAACCCAAACAGCAGCCAGAAGCGAGCAAGCGCTTGTAATGCCATTATTTCCAGCTCAGTGCAAAGCTCTCCGGGGTTTTATTTGTGCATGCACTACGCCGAGGCAAGCTGCCGCGGCCAGCTCGCCCCTACGCTCCGCAGCATCCCTGCGTGGCCCCCCCCAGCATCCCTGCGTGCCCCCCGCGCTGCCGCCGTCTGCGCCTGAACTGGGGATGGTTCGTTTTCCACGGGGCTCAAGGAGACGTAGGGAGATGCTCGCACCCAACGGCCTCATCTCCAGCGAGAGCCCCCGTGGGAGCCGGCGAGGAAGGACGAAGGACGGGCACGGCGGGGTGGAGGGGGGAGCGCTGGGGGCGGGTTACGCCGCTGACGCGAAGGGTCAGTGGTGTGAAACAGGCTGAGAAAGGAGAAAAAAAAAAAAAAAGGAGCATTTATTAACCACGGTGGTGTCTCCCGGGGCGCTGCAGCCTGGGGCTGGGACACGGGCAGGCACAAAGCAGGCGGTGACTCCACAGGCTTGCGCAAGGGGGGTCTTACGTGACACGAGTGCGTCGGGCCTCAGCTCCGCTCCCAATGCAAAGGCAAACTGATGACTTTAGCATTGAAATTGCTGTGAATTGGATCCCGGGCTGATAAAGGACCGGAGAGCACGAACAGCCTTCCCAGCTCCCGAATACGGCGAGCTGAATCCCCCCGTTTCACATCCCGGGCAACCCCCATCCACCCCATCTTTCACAAAACCCCAGTCGGCTTTGGCAGCAAAGGAAAACTAGTTTCCGAGCAGAGCCATTAATAGCTGGGAGCGAAGCAGCCGGGCATCGACAACAGAGCCAGCAATTCTGACCATGAACGGAGCCAGAAATCTGCAGAGTTCACATTTTTTGGCCCCAGGAGCGTTAGACAGAACAGTTTCCCATTGATAGCACCCGGCCAGTGCTCCCGTCCCCCCGCCAGCTCCTCCGCAGTTTTCAAATGCAAATTCAAGCTCCCTCCATGAAAGAGCCCAAAAATTGTTTCTAAATCATTCATATCGAGCTTCCCAAAGGGCTGATTGTGCTCCTAGATCTCTACGTACGGGGGTGAATGGCTGGGCTGCGCTCTGCCCCGGGGCAGTCGGGGTGCCGTGGGAAGGACCCCAGCCCTGAACCCTCCGTAGGGTTGTGGGATGCTTTGGGCTCAGAGCAAATTGCGTGTCCTCCGGCGCTTCCCAAAGTCACTGAACATGGATGGCGGGGCTGGTACCGTCCCTGGCTCCCAGAAAGCCTTAGAGGTTTCTGCCAGCTGGCTGTTTTTCGGCTGAGAAAACTGTGACGGAGTTTGCAGGGGAGCGTCTGGATGTCTGCTGATGGATGTCTGCTCTGGCCACGTACAACCCTCCTTTCCAGGCAACCCCTGAACCCTCCCCGGGCTGCATAAAGAGATGAGTAACACCGGCAGCTTCACCCCAAGCTCGCTTTGAGCTGGTTTTACGTGTCACCCCAAAATGCGCACCCAGAGGCTGAGCCCCGGCATGCCCCCATGGGGGGTTTCCCCCCAAGCAGCGGCTGCAGGGATGGGAGAGCACGGGGCAGAGCGGTTAACAAGCTGCTTCGGCCCAGCAATTAGAAACAGGGAACAAAGAGCCATTCTCAGCAGCCGCCTGGGACACGGCCACCGGCACCCAGGGCTTTTTGTCCCCATGCAGGGGGCCCGGGAGGAATCACGGCCACCCGCTCCTCCATCCCCCGTGGGGACCCCAGAGGAGAATGAAGAAAAAAAAGGATTTGAGGTCTGAAACTCTTCCCAGCAGGGGCAGACTTGAAGAGGGGCAGAAGGTGGGTACGTGGTCTGATAACAGCATTTGAGACCATGCCATGGGAGATCGTCCCTGGAGGAGAAAGATCCCTTTAATTTGCCCCCCAAAAGCCCTAACAAGACTCAGAGCTTGCAGAAGAAACCAAGGAGGAGTTAGGCACACATTTTTAGGCTAGGGTAGCTGGGACAGGCAACTTTGGCCGAGCCACGGGAGAAGCTGTTTTTTAACCTCCCTGATTAACGGCTGCTAACAGGAACGCAGGGATTAGAGAGCCCTGCCATCCCCTCCCGCGACAAGTGCCATCTCAACCTGCTGTAACCGCATCCCTCGTGCGCCAGCGGCACCAAACCTCGGACTTCTGGGTTGAAAACCCAACTTCTGACCTAAAACCCGCCAACTCAAGGCCTGTCCCGTCTCAGGAGACCAAACCGCTTTGGGTGAGGATGGGCTACACGCGACACCAGCTTAATTTCTGTCCTCACGGGCACGTCTTGCTGACACCTACCAAGAGGCTGCGCACAAATCCTGAGCGCTGGCAGCTTGGCCTGTGCCCCAGCAAAGGGATGCTCAGTGATGCCCAGCGCTGCTCCTGCTCGTGCTGATATTTTGGGTAATTTCCAAGCCTTGGAGGGGGTGATTTTGGTGGCAGGTCCTCAGACCTTCAGGAAAGGGCAGGAGCAGGGATCTGCCAGGCACGGAGGTGACTCCCTGGTGCACGAGGGAGAAGCCCTAACATGGACAGAGTTAGGCCAAGAGCAATTCATGATTTCTTCCATACGTATCGCCATACCGGACCCCACCTCAGTGCTCAGCACCGCGGGCCATCGCCAACGCACAGCGTGCACCAGGCTCGGCAGCGACTGCTGTGGCACCCCCAGTACAGCCCAGCTGGGCATTGCCATGCAGCCAGTAAAGCCACATCTGGGCAGCTGCGGGGCCAAATTGCCATCTTCCCGCGGGTACTACCAGCCCTTGACGGCCCTAAGCAGCCTCACCTGGGACCTACACCCCACCCATGGGCCCGGGAGGTTATTTGAGCTCAGCTGGGGGTACCAGTCCTGCCTTGAAGGATGCTCCTGGCCGTGTCCTGCTGGACCTCACCCCTGCGAGCATCTCCTGCCCCAGGTAGGTCCCTTGGGTGGATGCTGGCACCGGGGGCAAGTCCTGGGTTTGGCCCGATCTTCAGGGCTGGCTTTGGACCTGCGTCGCAGCCTTGTCTTTGTCCCTGTCCGCTTTGGTTTCTGCCTCCTGGTCGCTTGATTCTGGGGGCATCTGGGGCTGCCAGCGGACCCCGCTGCCTGCTCTGCCTGCAGTTCGCTGGCCCCGGGCGGGCGTGATGGTGAGCCTCTACACTGGGGTCACCCTGGGCTCCCACTCGCCTTCCCCTTGCGGCCGCTGGCCCCGCTGCACCCCGGCAAGGGCAGAGGCGGCGAAGCCGGGGCAGTGCCTTGCTCGCAGCGCTCGCTTAACGCGCGCTGCGGCGACCTTGTCCTTGTGCTGCAAGAGCAGAGCCTGGCTGGGAGCAGCTGGGGGGTTACATCAGGGCTGCTGGGGGGGAGACTTGATCCAGGGCAGGTGGGACGGCCGGCCTTGGTGTCCGTGCTCAGGTCGGACATCTGGAAGGGTTTTCCACCTTGCTGGGCTGCTCCAGGTTTGGTGGAAGGTGTTTGACCCTGCTCAGGGGTTGTGAAATGCCTGCTCTGGCACGGAGGGCGTGAAAAGGCGTTCCTAGAGTCCTCCCTTGGGATACGCGTGTCTATCGTCACCGGTGATGGCTGCTTGTAGGTGGGGATGAGCTCTTCTCCTCCTGCCCTGCTCCTGCCCTCCCCTCCGACTGCGGCTCAGGTGATGTGCCAGCCCTTGAGGCTTCGGGTCTTTCTTTCCTCTCTAGGTGAGGGAGCGTTAGGAGATGCAGCCGACGGCTCCGAGGCTGCGGGGAGACCCCAGCCGCGGTCGGCAGCGCTGCCCTGCCCGGCTCAGCACGGCCCCTCCGATCCCACCCTTCAGCTGCTTTGGGATAACGGTACAAGCCCCCGTGATGCTTCGTCTTCGAAGCTCCACTCAGGTTTAGGTGGTTATATGGGCTTTTCCAACCACCCTCAGCAAGGTTCGCCGCTTTCTGATGCAATGGCCCCAGTTTCTTTAGGTGCTGACCGCTCCATTGGCGCGGGACTCAGAGGTACAACCTCAACCAGCCAAACTTCTCACAATGACCTGAGCCTTCCCATTTCTCTGTACTTCTACAGGGTGTTGTTGTAGGGTGAGCATCTCCTCTGCTGGGTCCGGGAAATTCAGCCAGATTCTGGTATTGCTTACATGGACTAAAATCCATGAGGTTTTGTTGTCTCCCGAGTGGAAGCAAGGAGCCCTCGGTGGGATAACGCTGGCGTCAGGCTGCAGGAGGAAGAAAATGGGAGCCACAAACTCGGCAGGAATTTCCTGGAGGTGGAAGGCAGGAGGAGTGGGACTGGCCGGGGGCTTCCCGGGAGCTGCTGCCACGGTACAGGCACGCTGCGGGGGCTCTCCCATCACTCGTCTGCTCTCCCCAGCTGCTGAAAGAGTCGATAACTCTAAGTCTTGCTGTATTGGGAAGCATCGCAGGCAAAAGGCAGCAGTGACAGGCCAAGGAGAGACTCACTGCTGCTGATGGTAACTGGAAAGCACTCACTTCTCCGCGACACGTAGCTGCTTTTCCAGGTAGCACTTTGCAGTTTCCGTAATGCATCTGCCAAAGCTCCTCGACACCCCATCGGAGCAGCGGCACGGACCCCCCTGAGCTGCCTGTGCTCTGGGAGATGCATCGGGCTGCTCAGCCCAGTTCCCCGCCGTTGTTCTGTCTGGCGGAGGGTGGCTCGGAGCAGCCAGAGCATGGGACTGCGGGCTGCCTCGCAGCCCTCTCCAGCCTGCAACGAGCCTTGGTGTTGGCGTTCCCCACGGCCACAAATCCACCCCGATGCCTGCTGGATCCTACCCAAGTTGGGCATCAGCTTGCAGAGATGCAGCCTCCCACCTGCTTTCCAAACCAAGCAAAGGAGCTCGGAAGGGAACCGTGTCCAGCTCGCTGCTGCCCGAGCAAAGATCGGCTGAGATGCCCAGGCAGGGGAGGCGATGAGACCAGAAACAAGCTTTATCTTCTGCCCTAAGAAGCTGATTCCTCCCAAGGAGCAATCAGCAAATTGACCGCAGCATCCCAAATCCCAGAGCTGCTGGTGCTACTGAAGAGCAGCCCCTGCTTTCCCAGACGACGCTGGAGAATACGTGCTGTCCCAGACCACGACTGCCAGCCCCTGGTCCCTGCAGACCAGGCTGGCAGTGTGGTTTGCAGCTGCTGGCTCACAGGTGACGCCTACAGCTGGCTCCTTCCAGATGTCAGCCTTCAGCTTGGCAGCCATCACATCTGGCAGCTTAAGTCCTTGGGGTCTGTCGGGGGCAGAAAAGCAGCTCTTGTTTCGTAAGAGGGTCGGAAAAATGGAGTTTTGTGTCCAGCCATTGCTCCTTATATTCTTTGCAGTCGCTTTTCATGTACGTAACTCCTCACCTCCTCCACTGCACCCCCAAACCCACTCGCCCTCTCCCACTGGGCAGGGCATCGAGCTGCGACTTGCAAAGCCAAGCTGGATTCCTGCGGCAGGGTCCGAAGGGGTCTGAAGGATCATGCATGCTCTGGATGGCCCTGCAAGGAGGGACAGGCTGGGTGACAGCATATTTCTCACGTGCTGGCTAATTCCAAGAAAAACGTTTGGTTTGGCAAGTGCTGGATACCTGCAGTCTCAGCCCCAGTGCCCTGCTTCATATTGCATGAGAGAGGAGAGGAAGAAGTCCCTCTGCCGCCACTCTCCTTCACCCAGCCAAGGTGGGAGAGAAGGCAAATTTGGGGTTCATTTTCTATGGCTGGGTGCTCCCTGCAGAAGAAACCCGGACTGGGATGGAGCCATGGCAGAGGTGAGCAGAGCTGGGCTGGGAAGGATGGCCGTGTCGCACGCCGCCAGCTTGCAAAAACAAATCAGCCATCGAGGTGTCTTCACTACCTTGTGTGACGGTATTGAAGCACGGCACCCAGTCGGCTGGACGGCGTGTGAAGCAGCAGCCGAGCCTGTACAAGGCGGCCAAGGAAACCTAATTCACCGCGTGTCAGACGGCCCAGACAAACCCTGAGCTTGGATTTGGGGACAACGGGTGTAAGTGTGCAGTGAGCACAGCCACGCCAAACACCTAAAGACTGGGAGTTTGGGTCAGCCCCTGCAGCTAAGCTCAGTTCTGGGCCAAGCCTCGGGGACAGCCCGTTTGCTCGGTTCTTGCAATCAAAGCTCTTACCCAAATTGGGTTCCCCAGGGCCCCGCTGAGCCCCGAGGAGCAGACGCTGCCAGGAACCGGAGGCTTTTGCAAGGGAGCAAAAGCTTTGGTCGGATGCCAGGAGCCAGAGTACTGCAAAAAACCAAAGTGGTATATTGAAAATCTATTATCCTTGAGCAAAAGACAAAAAAGTTTACCAATGAATATCGAAAGAATAAGAAGTGCCAGATCTCGCAATGCCTGTTCAGGACAGCAACCTGTGTTTCGGTGCAGGCACCCTGGGAACGGCGAGGTGGGGAAGGGCTGTGGGGGCAGGAGGGAGAAGGAGACACAAGGCAGTCCTCAAATATTGAAAGGAGTGGAAAAAACCCTGACTCTGGAGTCAGGAGAAGGACAAGAGGCGGAGGTGACACTCAGCTGGGCTTGTACGTGCCTGAAGGAGCTTGTCCTGTAGAGTTTGGCAGGACAGACCTGGTACAGGAGAGGGCTGGGAAGGATCCCTGGGGCGTGCAATATTTCTGAGCGGACAGAAATAAGTGGTAGCTGCAAAAGCAGCAGGCTTTCGAGCTGTTGATTTGTGGAGCTGTGCCACAGAGCATGCTGGAAATCGGTGCGGGAGAGTTCAAGGAGCAACAGGACAAATCTGCAGAGGACAGACAGGGCCACCAGCAGCTACCTAAGGGTTGAGGGGCAACCTCTGGCTCCGGTGGCCCCAAACTTCTTCTTAACCTCAGATGTCTGGCCGATGTGGGCCATGAACAGCCTTGGGAGGGAAAGCAGAGTCTATAGCCTGTAGGGGCTGAAGCTTTGGTGTCTCAGAAAAAAAATCAACCAGCAAAAACTGTGCAGGTGGCTCTTTGCAATGCGGAGAAACCCGCTTGCTAGAGCTGGACCAGATCTGCTGATTTACTTCCCACAAAATGGAGCGTGATCTGCACTGCAAGGACTCGTTGCTCTAATTTGCGAAATACATCTGCAACCACTTTTTAATTTGTTGCTAGCCCAAATGACTGTGAACACTACCAGCATGACAAATGTCATTGCTTTGTGTGAAGCTGATAATCACTCCAGAGCTATTGTCCAAAGGTTAATTAAATATATTAAAACCGGCTGGATCTCAAGCATTCCCCTTGCTTAAAATAAACCAGAAGGCAGATCTTCAGCGAGAGTAAACTCTCATGATTGCACTGAGGCTGATGGGCACGGGAGAGGCAATGCCACCGCCTGCCCCCTCCTTGAGACCTCTGCATCCAGAAGGAGTCTGGCTTTACAAAGGGTCTGGGGCCACGGAAAGCACCCCAGCCCCATCCCGAGCGAGAAGGGTTAGCACATCCCATGGCAGAGCATCAGGTGGCAAAATGCCTTGGGGACTGAAAAGCCCCAGGAGGTGGGATGCTGTTTCTGGTCCCCCATCTGCAGGCTATCGCCTCGGGGGAGGCTGGAAGCCAGGGCTGTGGACTCGCTATTCCCACAGCACATGTGAAATGAGTTGAGAGGTCTCAGCCCTGATCCTGGGTGGCACGGAGGAACGTTTGCTGTCGGCCAAGAACGGATTGAAGCTGAGCTGCAACTGCAGGGAAAGGGTCAGGCCCTCCGGCCAAAGGGAGGAGGGAGCCGGACGCCTGGCTGGCCCTGGGGCAGAGCTGCATCCCTCCTGGGTTGGGGCTGAATCGGTGACCTGTGCCCCACCGGGAAGGCACATCGCCCGCTCCGGCTGGGAGTGCTGCCCGCACCTCTCCTCCGGTCCATCTGCAGCTCTCCTCCTCTGCTAACTCAGCCAAAGGCAGCTCTACCACGGCTAGCAACTGCCAGGAGGCTTCAGCGAACGAACACTTCACAGCAAAGTGCAACATAACGCTAAATCACAGCTAAAAATACTCCTAAAGAGTTTTATTAGTAAATGCCACAGTATTTTTTTTTCTCCCCCCCCCTCTACTGCAAAATGTTTCAGCTCTAGGAACAGCACTTGACTAAATTGCCTCTAAATCACAAACGCCTCTGAAGGCTGGGCTCTGCAACACCAACCTTCACCAAACAGCCTGCTTAGGAGGATGCCATAAATGCAACCGCCTCGCTACCTTGGGGTTAGTATAAAAAGCTCGTCCTAACAGGCTCCTTAATGTTTTTTATCTAAATGGTTCTTTACAGGTACACAACTAGCAAACACCAAATGGGCAAGCGGGTTTTCAGGCAGTTGTTTTCCTTGGGTTTTAGCTGATGTGGGGTTTGGTTCTGTTGTTTGATTTCTCAGAAATGGGGAGCCCTCGCTGTCCCCCGGCGCTGGTCAGGGAGCTGAGGGCCACTTCGTCGGGTCCTTCCCATCTCAGAAGCTGCTGCCAGCCCCGGGACAGACCCACCACCGGCTTTTGGCTTTATCTCTGCTTCGGATACGAACTAAATCCATGCAAACACAACGCCCTGATACTCTAATGCCAAAGGGAGAAAGGGGTGAAACCCAGGTGTGAATGAAATGACGCCGCTCCGTGCGTGGCTCCTGCGCTAGGACTGCCTGGGAGCGGAGATGCCTGCCTTGATCTTCAGAGGAGTCGGGATGGGGCGGTGGGAACGGCAGCACAGATCCAGGCTCTGTTTTGGCTGGAAAAGATCCCCGCTGGCCCGGGAATCATGTGTTGTTTTTAATGACTCTTTATCACCAAAGGAAAATCTTCAATGACATTTTTTTCCCTTTTGTGCTCAGCTCATTAACAGAAGGATCTCTCTCGCTCGCTGGCGGTTTGTGCGAGCAGGACGCTGCTGAACAAACCAGCCTTATTCTCCCCCGATATAGAAGGCGCTTTGATAAACCCGGGAAACCCTCGGTGAGCAGCAAGGGTCTTTCTGGAAACCCGGCGCTCGCTGCCTTTGGGAAGAGCCGCAGGACCAGCATCTCCAGCCACAGAGCGCTCCCAGCCAGCTCAGCTGCGGTTCCCTGCCGGGGCTGTGCCGTGTTCCCCGGGTGGTCCCTTCCCAGGCCGCCAGCGCTCCTTCGCCTGCCGGCGCTGTACGTGCAGCCCTGCAAAAATCCCGGTGGGATCTGGGGGAGCGAGGGCAGGTCCCGCCTGGGAGCTGGTTGCGTGCCCTCCGCTCACCGAGACGTGCGAAACGCCGCGGCTTTCGTTCCTGGGGTGCAGCTCGGAGGGTGGCTTTTTGGATGAGCAGCTCTGCAAAAAAACGTTCTTGCCTTTTTTTTTTTATTTTAACACTTTTGGCTTGAGGGCTGTTGTTCGTAACTTGTCAAGATCTTGGCATCCGCAGCTGATTTGTCATCCACCATAAAATGGAGGATGAGCATCTTTGGTTCAGAACTGGGCCAAGGGAGATGACAGCTCAAAGCAAAATATGCTTCATCTCGAGTTTTCTCTGTGGGCTTCAGCTCCTTGGGAAAGGAGCGGACATTTGGGGTCTAAGTTGCATCGCAGGCGTTATGTGTAAGAGCCCTTAGCGTGCTCTGCGTTTGCGACAGAAGAGCACGGTGCACATTAACCTTCTAGCTGCCAGAAGAAGTTTTGCCGGACTGACGCTGTCTTCAGCCTCCCCTAATCACCGTTATAGAGGATGCTACTGAGATACAGCAATGCCATCAAAATACCTTTTTTTAAAAAAATGAAACCGGCAACCTCTCTCTAAGATCCAGGCAATGAGATGCAGCAAATGAGGGGTGTGCCTTGGCACACTGAAGTTTTGAAGATGAATTATTAATTCTGCCATTGCCAATCTGCCCATCCATCCAGGTCCTGCGCTCCCCTCCTCCGGCTCGTGTCCGGCAGCGTATCCGGCAGCTGGCTGCTGTATGCCAGGCAGCCGCAGACAAAGCAGCCACAAACTACGCTAAAAAGCATCTTAATCCATAGGTATTTTATCACGCTGACACCACCACGAGGCAGCAAGAACTCGAGTTTGAAGCGATAAAATTAAAGCTCCCTGCAAGTAGCTGAATCACCGAGCATGGAGGCCCAGGCTCTGCTCCCTTGGTGGGGGGGAGAGTCTCTGCCTGCAGCCTGCTTGGGGGGGTCCCCTGGACTGGGGGGTTACTGGGGGGGGGGGGTCCAAACCCCAGGGAGGGCCCTGGGCTGGGTGGGGGGGGCCATGCGTGGCAGGTGCCACCGGGCTCCTGTCCCCTCCGCTTCCCCAGCCTCACACCAGGTCGCAGCCCCCCCCCCTTGCCCCCCCCATTCCCCAGCCAGGGGGTGATGAGCCCTGCCCTACGCTGGCTATAGGTGCCTCTCCCTGCACAGGCGACCGCGGCCCCAGCTCGTCGTCCACAATGATGTAAAAACGAAAAGCGGTGGTGGATCCTCCCTCCCCAAGATGCAAGGATGTAAAGTGATGCTCCCCCCCCCCCGCCCCCCCGCCCCTCAACGCAAAGGGTGCAAAGCAGCCAGGTACCCCCCTCTCCATGCCGGAATGCAAAGTGACAGCACCCCCCCTGCCATGCAAAGGGGCCTGACCCCCCCTCCCTTGCAAGGTTGTAAAGCTGCTAGGATCCCACCTTACCAGAACGCCCCCCCCCCCCCCCCCCCGTGCAAGGATGCAGAGGCCCTGAGCACCGCGATGCAAATGTGCAAAGTGCTTTGGGGACACCCCCCCCCCCCCCGATAAAAAGGTGCAAAGCAGCCTGACTCCCTCCCTTCAACACGCAAAGGTGTAAAACGGTGGAGGACCCCCCCCCCCGATGAATAGGTGCAAAGTGAGGAGGACCCCCCCAAGGATGCAAAGCGACACGGACTCCCCCCCCCCCTCCCATGCACGAATGCAAAGCTATAGGGGACACCCCTGCAATCCAGGGGTGCAAAGCAGCCCGGACCCCCCCCCAACGCAGGGAAGCAAAGTGGTGGAGGACCCCCCCCCTCCATGCAAGACCCTCCCTCCATGCAGACCCCCCCCTCCATGCAGGACCCCCCCTCCATGCAAGGATGCAGAGCGGTGGGGGCTCCCCAACCTGCAAGGATGCTCCCCCCCTTAGGGGGGACCCCAATAAAAAGGCTGCAAAGCACCTCCCCGCCCCCCCGCGATGGTGTGCGACCCCCCCCAAGTGTGAGCTTGCATTTTGGGGGGGGGGGAAAGCGGGAAGACACCCCCCCCCCCCTTTCCCCGTACCGCGTCATTCCCGCATCCCTCCCCCGCTCACCTCCGCCGGCTTTTTTTTTTTTTTGGGGGGGGGGGGAACGGGACGGCGGCTTTGGCCGGGGGGGGGGGGTGTCTCTTTCTCGGCGGCGGCCCCCCCCGGGTTGCGCAGGGCCGCGGCCGCCGCCGTCCCCGCTCCGCGCTTCTCCGCGCCGCTCCGCGCCGCTCCGCAGTGCGCGCACGGCGCATGTGCCCCCCCCCCGCCCCCCCCGCCACCGCCTCCGCCCCGCTCCGCCCCGCTCCGCACGGTCAGCCCCGGTACGCGGGGCCCGACCGTGCGGACCCCCAGCTCCCTCCCTTATCAATTTTTTTTTTTTTTTTCAATAAACACCGAATTTTCCATACTTTCGCAACCCGGGCTCGCCGCAAACCGCGAGGGAAATCCTTCGGTTGGCAAGATTGAGGAGGTGAAAGGATGCTCCGGTACGAAGGGGAACGGTTCGGGCATCGCCTTCTCCTCCGGTTTGGGCACCGCGGTGTTTTCGCTGCGCCCTGTGATATACCCTTGGGTCTCCCCGCGGTACTGGCACGAGGGCGATGATCCGGTCGGTAGCTGAGCCCAAGAACCGGAGCAAGCAAACCTCCGTCCTCCCCAGCTCGCCACCACTACCGACTGGCATTGCCCCAGGATTTTTCGGTCCTCTCCTTGGTCGTGCCCCAGCGCCGGCGCTGGACCGCGCTGAGGTGCCATTTGGCGCGAACGCTCGCGAGGGCTTCGTCTCACCGTTTGGGGGTCTCCGGCAGCGGGGCTGGAGGTCAACACCCCCCTTCTTCCTCTTCCCACAGCCCATGGGTGCCCCTTGGCCTCAGACCAGGTCAAAGCCTTCAGCTGGAGCTAACAGAACCCAAGCCTGGGTGTCCAGAAACGACCCCCCCACAGGGCTCTGCCCTTCTCGGGCCACTCCAGCCCACGCAAACCCCTTGCCCGGGCTCTGTCCCCGCTCCAGCCCCAGTGACCGGCAGGGATTTTCCAGGCCGGCCAAGGAAGGACATAAACGACTCGCTCAGGGGTTAGGACTGTGGGAAAATGGTACGGCTCTGCCCGTGCCGGCTGCGCCTCCATGCCAGGGATGCCAGCGGAGCCAGGGCAGGTTCTGGTGTCCCTCTACCCCTTCCCACCCCCACGGCCGCGTCCCTGCCCAGCCGGGGCACCCAAGGGGCAGCTGAGGGCTGGAGGCTGGCAGTGCACCAGGGCAAGGCATGGCACAGAAAATGCACACATTGCTGTAAATCCAGCTGCTACTAGAGGGCAGAGTGAGCCAGGCGAGACCGGTTTTTTAGCTGTGCGAGGAGCTGGGATGTGGGAAATCGCGTTTGCTTCCCCTTTCCCCTTCCACTGAGGCATGTGGGGAAAGAGGGAGAACTTCAGCAGAGCGAGGGATGATCTGTGACATGGTTTGAGGTTTGGAGTGGGATGACTCACGCTTTGATTTTTTTTTTTTTTTTAACCGAGTGCTCCAGGGCTGGATTAAGCCCTGTTTCTAAGGAAGGCACGGCAGCGAGCACTGGGGAGGCAGCGGGGCTAAGCTCCCCCGTTCCCCAGCACATCAGGCTGCTGCACCCCAGCCCTGACGCTGCTGCGACCGCTCCCCGTCCTCGTCGAGAAGAGAAAACAAGAACGGACGCACGGCCGGTGCATCCCACAAGGGACAGCCGCTATCTCCTGCTAACCCACTAGGCTGGACGGAGGGGTCTGGCACAAGGTTTTGTCTCGTCCCAGTGCCCGTCTCTTTTGCAGGCAGCAGCGTAAGGGCAGCTTCGATGTGCCCGGAGGTGCTCGGGCAGGTCTGCAGCCTGCGCCAGCCCCAGCTGCTGCACCCTGGTGCCAACCCCACCTGCGGGCGTCCGCAGGGACCTTCCTCCAGCGGCCGGGACAGCTTGGCCGCTCAGGCCGGCTGCTTCGGCTTCAGCCTGGAATTCCTTGGTGGGCTGTGCTGGCCCTGTGCTGCTGCATGAGCTGGTGCTACCGGAGGTGTTTTCATCTCAAAAAAAAAAAAAAGAAGGAAAAGTTTTCCCTGACCTGAACAGGGCCAGAAGTGCAGCCGGTCGGGGCGAGACATGCTGATGCTCCTCCCAGGACTGGCGCAGCCTGCGTCGGCACCACCTCGTCCAAGGACAGGGATTCGGGGGGCTCGCCTTCGGCCGCGAGGTGCGAGCAGCCCCTCTGCCCAAGAGCTGCCCGACCCTGCCCGCAGCCGTCGGTGACATCCAGCCCTTGCTAGAAGCAGCTCCGGGGCTCTTTGTTGCTGGCAGGAGCGGGTGAGCGCGTCACGAACCCGCAAACTGCCAGGAGCAAATCCGATGGGTGTCACAACCACCTCGGGCCTCAGCCCCAGGAGCCCCTGGACCACCTCCCACCCGCCCAGGCGAGGGTGCTCACAGCCCCTGTGCACGCCTGAGCTCGGAGGGGACAGGCAAGCGAGCGGGCAGCGTGCCCGGGGTGCCCCATGCAGCTCGGCCATCTGGTCCACACGCTGCGGGGACGGGCGGAGAAAGGCAGCACGGTGCTCCTGGCGCAGGTGGATGGAGAGCCGGGGAGCATCAGCTCCGCTTCTGTGCGCGGGGAGGGGACCTGTGCTGTCTCACCGCAGCCTCAGGTGGTGGCCAGGCCACGTGCTAGGGGACATTTTGGCAGACGGTCTGTCGACGGAAGGTCCTTGCAGCTCTTCTCTGCCTCTTTACCGACTTTACAGGTGAGGAACTTCTCTTTCTGTGCCCACCCCGGAGCTGTGGGAGGGGATGCTTTGTGCCTGGTGTCTCTGCCAGTACCAGGGGTGCTGCCACTGCGTTCAGGCAGGGTGCAGGCAGCCTCTGCCCAGGCTCTCCCCGGCTCTGCGCAGCAGGCGTGGGGTTTTTACCCAAGTTTTTTTCCTTTCCCACTTGCAGGTTGGGTCTTAGACCGGCAGTGCCCTCCTGCTCCAGCTCAGCTGCACAAACCAGCTGCGCTGATGCTCCTCTGCTCCAGGAGCTGCTCACCCTGGAGATGTTTGCCCTGGCTTTGCTCCGGGCCATGGGGCAGGAGCAGGCAGCCCTCCTGGCCACGCAGCTCTTGGAGATGCTCCCGGCTTGCCGCAAACAGCGTGGGGCCAACCTCGTGCCGTGCAGGATCTGGGATGTGCCCCCCAGCCTCCAAATTGAGGAGCTGATGGGGAATTTACTCTGTCCCCGGATAAACTATGCAATTACCAGTTACCACCACTAATTAACGTACCATGGGAACAGCTTATCCTGGGGGCACATCCACAAACTTCTCTGCTAGCGATGCCCTGAACACCTCGGGCTTTTAACCTACTTGGAGTCGACGACGGCTCCCGCATCAGTGGCACTGGGGACAAACAGGCACGGGCTGGCACAGCGGTGCCGGGGTAAGCACCAGCCAAAAACCCCGCGACTCCAACCTCCATCCCACTCAACTCGGCAAACCAAGCGCCGTGCGTCTGGAGTCGGATGCCGGGAGGCTGCCAAAACCCGGCTGCTCTTCGGTTTGGGTCGCAGACCCCCAGCCGGCGCAGGAAAAGGTGCCGGGTGCCGCGCCACCGCCGCCGCACACGCTCACCTCCCGCGCAGGCTGCTGCAAGGGGTGAGGTAATCCTGGGTAATTCCTGACTTCCATGGAAATGCCTCCAGGCCGCGATGATTATCGCTGTAATTAGCCTCTCTGATTTTTCTTGGTGTTCTATAAAATATTAATTTACAGCTGGATCCTTGCCTCCTTTGTGCGCCGGCTTGAGCTCTTCCCGTCAGCAGAGCATCTCTGGCACCTCTCGCCGAGGTCCCGCGGGGTTACACGGCAGAGCCGGGGCGGCCGCTGGCAGCTGGACGGTGGTTGGGGTTGGTGGCTCCGGCCAGGAGCTTCCACTTCTCTGCAGGAACATGCCCTCGTAGTTTCTATTTTAAAGGAAAGACTCAAAACCAGTGAAGCGCTCTCAGAAAGTGCCTTCACACCTCTTCACCTGGGCGGCGAAGGCGAGCAGGCAGCTAAACTGCTCCAGAAGCCCTTTAATACAACATAGATCCATCCCATTGCTCCGTTTGGGCCAGAAATAGTGGTTTTGCTCAACCGCGTGGTAAATCAGGTGGGGCAGGAGCATGGCTGAGCCGGACCACATTCCCCACCCAGCCTGCAGCCGCTGGAGTGAACACGGTGCTGCCATTTCCACCCCCAAAACGAAGCCAAACGCGGAGCTGGACGGCGCATCGTGCCCCGAAATCCCTCTGCTCACACCAGCACTTTTGGGTTGCCTCATTTTCCAGCCAAACCAAGCAGAATCGACTTTAATCTCGCTAACGAGGCGGAAAATGCCACCTCTAAGATTTTGATCCCGAACATTGGGAAGGTCAGGCGGAGAAAGGATGCCACAGCGTGCGTTTTGCCTTGGTCGGGTGTAACAGGCGGCAGCCCCGTAGTGCTGCCCGCGGCCCCGCTGCCTGCCGTCGGGGTTGCCCTCCTTTGAAGGCAGCGCCGGCAGCACTGCGAGCCCTGGAACTCTCGCTGTCTCCTCACCGTGACAAGGTTTGGGTGCTGGACCCCGTGTCCCAGCATCCCTGCCAGTGGGTGACCGCTGCCGTGTCCCTTCAGGCTGCTCCTGAGTTGTTTATTCCTCTGGGACGATGTATTTGGTGCCTCTGTCAGGCCAGATGTAACAGCTGTCTTAACTACGGCTGAAATCTAAAGAGAAACGTGTTGCTAATGACGGGAAAGGCTTGTGCCCAGCATGCAAATGTCTCTGCCGGGAGCTGCTCGCTACTGGAGCTGTTTTCCCGGCACTTTCGGCCAAGCAGCAGACGTCGTCAGCGACTTTTTGTCCTCAGGACGGCCTCGTGTGTCCCCACGCCGCTGCGCAACGCCCACCAAAACAAAGCCAGGTTGCAGAGCCGCCAGGAATTCGTATTCTCCTCTGAGGCCACATCCTGCCGCGACGCTTCCCAAGGTGTTTGCATAAGATATTTCCATTCGGTCACTCCTCCCCTTCTGCAAAACCAAACGCACACGTTTTGTAGCTGCCAATCCCTTTGGCAGAGGCGCTGGCACCAAGTTTCGGAGACAAGCAACAAGCTGCTGACAGCCATGCTTTGCCCGGGCAACCGGAGGCCCGTCGGCCGTGACACGAGGTGCTGCCTGCCAGCTCTCCAGGGATGGCAGCCGTGGCTCCCGGAGAGCCCGGCTCGGCCGCAGCCATCCCCGTGTCCCTCACCGAGCCGGCAGGCTGGGGGTTTGAGGAAAGCCGTGCTGCGGCCGCAGAAGGGTATTTTATCATCGAGTGCAACCAGGGAAGAGCAGCTTTATCTGTTTTTTCTCGCAGTCTTTCGTTCGGCTTGTGGTTACAGAGCTGCAAACCCTCTGGGTCCGATGCTCCAATCTAAATAAAAGCTGATCTTATACCAGCAGGCAGAGCCGTTTCTGCCTGACGCTGCCAGAACTTTCCAGGCTGCAGCTCCCTCCTGGTTGAAACCTCCGCTAGCTCACCCAGACCAACCCTTTACCTCCCCCATTAACCCCCCCCCCCCCTAATTTTACCCCCCAGTTCCAACTGGTGGTGTTCAGCCCAGCCCAGAAAGGCACAGTGACGCCCGGCACAGCCGGCGCCAGAAAATGCTCCGTCAAGACGCGGTGCAGCCAACATCAGGAGAGACGCTGCTCAGTGGGTTTTGTGCCTGGCTCAAGGTCCACGGCAATATTAACCCCCCGCTTCCCACTCCACGAGAGCCTTCTGCAGCTCCGGAGGGGACAAGTCTCGGTGAGACGGCGTGTGCTACGGCAAAGGGCTCTCCCACCTCTCCATCTGCTCTTTTTAATCCAGCCCCAGCTCTGCTGCTGCGGGGAATTAGCATTTTGGGGGGGCAGCTCCCCCGCGCACCCCCCCCCGGGGTAGCCCAAACCAGACCGCCAGGGTTTAACAAAATAATCTCAGCAGGCCAAGCAACCTCAGCCGGCCCTATGGAAAAATGGTTATTAAAATTCATCGCTGCGGCTCCCCGTGTCGGCAGAGGGCAGTGGAAGATGCTCCCAAACCTCCCAAGCCTAATCCGGCCTCGCTGCGGAGACGGGGATCCGGGGAGGAGACTCTACCAGAGAGGAAGGGAAATAAAAAATGCAGTTCCTCCAGCAGCGAGGCTGACCCCAGCGTGGCGTTACCGCCGGGCACCCCGCCGGCTAAAGGGGATTTGGGGCCATCGATCGGCGCGGCGGCCAAGCGGAAAGGCGAGGGCAGAAGGCCGCGTCGCCCACCCTCGCGCCCCTCCGGCTCGCGTCTGGCCGCCGCGCGGGCAGGCTGCTCGAAGCCGGGGAGAATCCCGCTGCCCCTCGTCCCTCGGGTGGGAGAGGAAGCGGATGGCGATGGAGAGGTCCTCGGAGCGGGCGGGCAGGCCGAGGAGAGGTTTTTCTGGCCGGAGCGATGTCCCAGAGGGTCTTCGCCAAACCCGGCGAGCCGTAGCACGTAGGCAAACGCGTTCCCGGCCCGTGGCCGGGTGCTGTTCTCCGGCGGCGGGGAGAAGCGGGGAGACGGTGTCGGCCTGCCTGCCGGCTCCCTGCCGGCTCCGCACCCTGCCCCGCTGCCTCGCCAGGCGCTTGTAATTAATACCCCTGAAGGTAAAGAAAGAGCAGCGTGAGGTTGGGATGTATTATTTTACTCCGATAGGCATCTGACACTGACACAGCCATTAGGGTAAAGAAAGAATAATAACTCAGACTTGGCATCTATTAAAGCGTAAATACCTTCGGCGTGTGAAAAGACGGGCTTTAATATATTGGTGGGTTTGTAATTATTTATTGAAAGAAAAGGCAGAGCTCATCGCGAAACGAGGGGGAGGCGAGAGAGCAGCTCCCCGCGGGTTCGGATGGCCCCGCTCGCTGAACCCCAGCACCCCGGTGACCCGGGGAACAGCCCGCAGCGGGGATCGAGCGCCCGGCACCAAGAAACCTCCCCGGGTGACGTATTCCAAAAACGCCCCCGAAACTTTTTGGGGTGGGGGATGCCGGCGAGCCCCCCCAAAATTCCCCCCCCCCCCCACTGTGAAATGAAGCTCGTCCCCTCGCCGGGGCTGCGGTTTGCCACCCGCTCGGCCCTCTCCCGCTGCTCCATCGTCCTCGGCGGGGGCACACGGGAGGCACCGCGGCCATCGAGGACCCCCCTTCGTGTCCCCCCCCCCAAATCCTCAGCGCTTCCCCACCGGGCGGTCCCCCCGCGGGATGCTCCCGCAGCCGGGGAACGGGGCTGGGGGCGGGGGGGGGGGAGACCCGGGACTCCCCCGAACCGGACCGGGGGGGGGGTGGGGGGGGCAGCCGGTGTCTCCCTCGGCCCGGCCGGGCCCCGCGGGGGGCGGTCCCGGCGGCGGCCCGCCCCGGGGCCGTGCCCGCCGTAGGATGCGGCGGCGGCGGCGGCCCGGCGGGCGATGCGGGGCCGGGGCCGGTCCCGGGGCCGCCTTTAAGCCCCCGGGGGCGATCGGCGAAGGGGGTGGGCGTCGGGGAAACGCCGCCCGTGGGCGGCCGGGGAGGAGAAGGGGGGGGTTAAGGGAGGTGGGGGGGGGTGCGGGCCGCAGGTAGGGAGCTGGGGGCCGAGATGGAGGAGGAGGAGGATGGAGGAGGAGGAGGAGGAGGGGGGGAGGCGGGGAGTGAGGCTGCGGCAGGAGGGGGCGGGCGGGGGGGCCGGCCGGGGGGGGGGGCGGCGGGCATGTGGGACCGGCTGCGGGGCAGTCGGGCGGCGGGCGGCGGCCGGAGCGCGGCCGCGATGGCGCAGCGCGGAGAGAAGGGGCCGGCGGCGGCGGGGGAAGGCGAGCCGGGCACCGGGACCGGCACCGGGAGCGGCACCGGGGCCGAGCGGGGAGCGAGCGGAGCCGCCGCGCCTTTCCAGCCCCCCGAAGGCGGCTTCGGGTGGGTGGTGGTCTTCGCCGCCGCTTGGTGCAACGGCTCCATCTTCGGCATCCACAACTCCTTCGGGATCCTCTACATGATGCTGCAGAGCGACCTGGGAGAGGGGGAGAAGGACCCCGCCTTGGAGTTTAAAACAGGTACGGGCTCTCCGCTTCCTTCCCGGCCCGGGCGAGGGGGGAGCGGGGGTCCGGGTGGCCGCCCGGGGCTTCCCAGAAGCGGAGCTGGCAGCCCCGCCGAACCGGGGAGGGGGGGGGGGAACGGAGCCGGGGGGGGCGGCTCGGCCGGCTCAGCCTCCCCGAACACCCCGAGGAGGCGGCGGGGCTGGAAGCTCCTGCTCGGATGCGTCGAAGCGCGATGGCTCCCTGCCCCCTCCATCCTCGTAGCCGTGGCTATATTTATCGGCGACGGCATCATGTGTTTCTAAGCTCCTGTGTACTCAATTAAAAGTAATTCAGCTGAAAAGCATGCCCTCGCCTTGTCCCGCCCGGTGCGTTTTGGAGTAAGGAGGGCAACGCTGGTGAATCAGCCGGTGCCTGTGAGCCGCCCCCTTTATTTTTTGTTATTATGCTCGGTTTGTTACGGGTTTTTCAAGCTCTCTGCCTCATCTGCCGGATCGCGCTCGGGGGTGGCTGCGGGAGAGCATCTGCCTCGCCGAAACGCTGCCTCCGGGTCGTACCCGTGCGGTGGGAACCCTACGGAGGGCAGGTCTGGCAGTGCCACCTGCACCGTCCCACCGAGGGCGGCGCGGGGTCTCCAGCGGGTAACGTCCGTTAATAGCAAGACCCGCAATCTGCACCCGGTTGTGTGTTTTGGTAGGACCTACAGGCTCAGCCGGGATCAAGACCGTGTAGCGTTAGCACGGAGAAAAGGGACGTTTCTCGCTGCAAAGACCCCGCTCTCCAAGTAGACTTGGCAGAGGGACGCCAGCCTGCCGGGGTGACATCCCGGCGGGTCCGTGACGGACACTGGTTTCGGGAGGCCCAGCCTTGTCCCAGGTCTTGGTATCCTCCCCGAGAAGGCCGTATCCATCCCCGCGGTGGACACCCGTGG
This sequence comes from Buteo buteo, assembly GCF_964188355.1. Classification (NCBI taxonomy): domain Eukaryota; kingdom Metazoa; phylum Chordata; class Aves; order Accipitriformes; family Accipitridae; genus Buteo; species Buteo buteo. Next base: position 2,708,620 of record NC_134192.1, read on the forward strand.
CCCACCTTGCTTTTATCTGGCAGATAGGGACAAGCACTTGACGTTGAGGGAACCTGCTGGTGGTGGTGTCCTGACTCCGGATGGGATGTGGGCAGCAGTCAGAAACCGAAGTGGGAGCGTGCTGCGGAGAGAGGCAGTGCTGGGGGGTGGGTGAGGACCTTAAACTCTTATTTTGGGGACAAGTGTTGCCCGAGTTCCCTCCGCTCAGGTGACGCGTGACCGGCGATCACGGCGCTGAGCGCGCCAGGATGAAACGCATTACGAGATACACCGCATCTACAGATCACAAATTAACTCCGTGATACTGTTGCTGGAGAAAGGATGCGATGGTGTAATTACGGGCAGTAACGGAGTGCCACAGAGAGCTGTGGACGTGTGGCCGGTTGTAATTAGGGTGATTGATGGGCTGTATGAGCCTGCGTGTGATTGCTAGGAAGCTCATCTCGTAGCTCTCTGTTTCCTGCTCCCTGTGATTGTATCTAGAAAGCCTAAGGCAGAGCTCTAAAGGTAGAAGCGGTAACAAAAGAAATTAAATACTGCAAGTTCTGGTGGTTTAAAGGCTCCGTGCCCAAGACGGAGGTTGTAGGAGTCAGCATCTGCCTCTTGCTCCTGCGATCTATTTATTTATGGCTACGACCGCACAGAGGCCTCGAAAAAGAAAGGCGTGTGGGTGTGCGAGGTGAACCCGGGCTCGGTAATTAAATTGCCTGGCTGACGAATATATGCATTTTGGTCCGGGCGCTTAATGAAGAGGCCGTTAATAACCCCTGCGCTGCGCGACACGCCGGCTGAGTGCTGCCTCCGCGCCGGGAGGTCGCGGTGCAGGGGCTCCGGCGGCGGCGGAGGGGCGAGGGGGCCGCGATGGAGCCCCTCTGCCGCGGGGAACGCGGCACCTCGGGGGCTGCAGCCGCGTCGTCTGGGGCCGAGGGCGGCGGGGCGCAGCGTGGGGCTCCCCTCCAGCCCTTCGTCCCTCGCTCCCACCCCTCCCCGCGCCGGGTTGCATAATTTCCCCGCGGCGCTCGTTTGCGTGCAAACATAATCAGGAAAATATTGGAGCTCCTTTCCAAGCGCTAAGTGATATGGCCTTCCTGAAAAGACCGGTGCTGTCTGTTTGTCCTCTGACGTCGGTCTGCTCCTGCCGGCTGCAAGCAATAGCCGGATCGTGGGGTCCCCCGTGTCCCCCGCCAACCGGGAGCAGGTCGGGGGGATGAGGACCCACTCCCGGCTCCGACACCGGCATTCGGCACGGCCTTTTGGCTCTGCTCTTAAATCTCCTCTCCGTTCTCAGGAAGGTGGGTTTCTGTCGAAGAGGGGGTTTGGAGGCAAAATGGGGAGAAATGTTGTAAACCGGTCAGGCATCCCTTTAAAAATAGGGTTATGTTTATGCTAAAGCGGGTACTAGTGTGCACTAAACAATAGCCGCCCCAGCACACGGCTATAATTATCAAGGTTTATTTCTTGTTTGCATTGGTCACGTTTTCTCGCGTTTGATCTTGAGAAACGCAGGATCCGCGGAGTTCAGATTTGGGGTCAGGCTTTGAAAACAAACCCTCTCGCAACAATGCATTGAATGCATAGGCTCCTTTGTTTAAAGAAATATACTGCGCCGCGTATGTCAACAAGCAGCGCCGGGCTGAGGCGGGCTGGCTGCTGGGACCACCGCGTGCCCCTTCGCGGCGGGACACCAGAGCCGGGACTTTTACAAGGCACACTCTGTGCTTTCGGGTTTGTTTTCTTTCGGGGGGAGCGGAGGGCTGGGGGGGAACGCTGAGACTGGAATTAAAAAAAATAATATACATGTGAGCACTCAGCCAGGAAAAAGAAAATCAGTCTCCTCTGCTGGAGAGGTGTTGAGTGATGCTTGAAAGCATTTGCTGGGCGATGAATGGTAGCGTTTCCCTCCGGTTGTACAAGGCTCGCTCTGGTGCCAAGGGATCCGCGGGGCACGGCCGCTCCGGTGCCGGCCCTGCCGGGTGCAAGCTGACGCTGAGCCCAGGGACAGATGAGCCATCTCGGCACGCTCGTCTTCCCCAGCTCCAAAAGCCGATTTGAGTGGCAGAACGGTCCTGGTAAGCGTTAACTGAGCATTGACCCTCTTAAATCGATGTCTGCTCTTCCGCTGCTTGGATGCTCTCCCAACCTCCGGAGAGGTGAACCGGTCCCCGGCCAGGGCTCTGCCCTCAGCTGAGGAGGTCCCGCTTGCACCCAAGGCACCCGAGGGTCCCGGCGGGGTGCTCTGGCTACCCGGGGAGGGCCGGGAGGGTGGCACTTCTCGGTCCGTCTTCTTCCTCCGAACGCATCCTTGCTGCCATGCTTGGTGGTCTGGCAAGCGCTGTTGGGGCAGCCTGGAGAGGCACATTGATTTTTTTTTTTTTTAAAGTTTATTTATCTTTTTCTTCTTCCCTCCTCCGCTTTGTGTCAATATCCCAGGTATAGATTAACTCCCTTTGCTTAATATTTAATGTTTCGGTTGCTGGAAACGGGAGTTGCAAGCACTCAGAGGGATGGCCTGAGGAGCTGGTCTGGTTTGGCCGCAGCTCCTCCAAGTTTGTCCGTGTGTCCGGCAGCATCCTCTGGTCTGCGTGCGGGAACTTGGGGAGCAGTGTCCCCCCCTTTAGTCCAGCCCCAGCTGCGGAGCAGAGGCTGCCGGAGCGCCCCGTGCCCGGGGAAGCCGGGCCGGTGCATGGACCATAGCCCTTGGCTTATCGTATCTCATTGTGCCCACGAGGCCAAGGCAGAGATGATGTCAGCCGAGGCAGAGATGATGTCATATTTATACCTGAATTCCCTTCTGTTTTGGTGGGGAATTTCTTCGTGAGCACTGATTTCACATCCTTAGGACAGGTGAGCTTAGCTGGAAAAGGCTATTTTTACTCCAGCATCGTAACAGAGGCTTGGTAAGGAAGAGTGAGTTTGTTTCTTGGAGAAAATAAAGGATTTCAGTGCTAATAGTCATAGTGAAAGATGGGGAGGAGAAGCCATGGACCCCTCTCTGGGCTGAGGAAGAGTCCCAGGGCAGGTGAGTGTGGCTGGAGCACTAGGACCCGAGAAGGGAAACCCCAAGGAGAGTGTAAATCGCAAGAGGTAATTCTTGGAAATGGTCCCAACTCAATTTCAGCAATACTCCATGGCCCGGGTGAGGCCAAATAGGGGCGGCTGCCACGAAACTGCACTTTATTTAGCCTGCAAGAATGGAAGACATCTACCCCAGGTGTTAGGTTTGGGCTTTGGGAAGGGTGAGGGCACTCTTACCGACACTCTTAAATACAAATTATCAACTGGTGATAGATCCGAGACCTGTGATGGGTGTTATTGCCCAGTGCTGGTGCTTGGGAGGCTTCCATCTCCTGAAGGTGATACTGTGGTTGTTACCGTCTTACCCAAATCCGCAGGATTTGGTGCTTTTATTAATTGCCAGGGAGCTGCGCTGGCCTCGTTTCACAGATGCGTTGGCCGAGGGCGCTCTGGACCTCGGCATTCCTGGGGTTTTCCCCACATCCATTGGGGTTTCCAGCCCTCCTCCGCATTTCCTAACCCCACGGAGGGATGCGCTGTCATGAACAATATTTGCATAGCCTGGATGGGGATGTAAATCTGGCAAAAAAAGCCATAAAAAAGCCTTTTATCACCCAGCCCTGCTAGCTGGGAAGTGCAAAGGGCAGCACGGAGCTTTCCCAGCTTTACTGGGGGTTTCCCGCAGTGGGATGCCGGTGTGCCAGCGCCGGGCTCTTCCCCACCTCAGCTCCCACCATTTTGGGAGCTGGAGCTTGTGACCGCGGGGGAATGGGGGCAAATTTCAGAGGAACTGGATTTTCGTCACTTGAGCTGAGCGCAAGCTGCCGTGTGAGATAAAGCAGCCTGAAAAGCAAACAAAACGCAGTCATGTCATTACACCCGGTTCTTGGGGCCTGTCGGGAGCAATTAAGGTTATTAGGAGGCCAGAGCACTGTTTCTAAGGCAGGTTCTAGTTTTTAAAGAATGCAGGGGTCCTCTCAGCCAGCACACTTGCCGTTTTAGTGGGTTTTAATTTGTTTTTAAGTGTCCTCCACTAGCCAGCCAAGGAGATGCTCCAGTCTCGGTTGTATTTTCCAGCGGCCGTCGTCCTCGAGTGGTGGCAGCCCCCGTGACCTTGCTGCGGTATATGAAGAAGCAGCACATGGGGTTGTGCCGTTGGTTTGGGGTTTGGTTTTTTGTTTTTTTTTTTTAGTCCTTTCAGTTACAACAAAACAAACCGGCCCACCTTGCGGGGATTTGATCGTAGTTTAAACTTTGAAGGCGCCGGGTTTCGAGACTGGGCTCGGAGGAGGAGGAGGAGGGATCGGGGGGCGGATGCTGCAGGGTGCGGGGCCGGGAGGGACGATGGGGTACGATGCGGTGCAACGCCGCGGGGCTGGGGAGGGGGGGGTCAGCAGCAAAGCAGCAGTTTCGTTTCCCCTTTTGGGGAGAAATCTGGGAGTTTGACAAGTCACCCTTTAATCCCCTTAAAAACCCCCAGCAGCTGGAAGCCGACCATCAGTTGGGGCGGTTGACATCCAGCACCTTAAAATAGAGCTAACCCATCAGGTTGGGCGAAACCCCGTAGCCAGAAGGCGCCGCTGACCTCGCTGGTGGTGCCCGTCGGGCCGGCTGCGCATAGCTCGCGTGGGTGTTGTCACCGGCATCCTGCCTCGTGTCCCCCCGGCAGCTCCTCTGCCTCCCTCCCGCCTTATCCCGGGTGTTAAGGACACGTTATCCTGGGTGTTACGGACACGTTATCCCGGGTGTTACGGCACGTTCTGTTCACGGGGTTCATTCCCGCTTGCGGGGCGGCACCGTCAGGCACCCCATCCCCCTGTGTGCTGGGCGAGCGGTGGGAGAAGTCGTCTTCCCAAAAATCCGGTGGCGTGATGGGAGACTGCCGGGTTGGGTGGACGTGGAGCCGGGGCTGCCGGATTCCCCGTGGGGTTTGTAGGGCTGTTTGGGGAAGGAGGAATAACCCGGGTTTCCACCATCCCAAGGCTGGTTTTGTGTCCTGCAGTGCGTGGGGAGAAATTCCCGCTGGGGGCATGGGTGGCCATAAACAAGCCCTGCTCCTGCCGTGCTAACAGGAAGCTAATCCCGGGGGGATGAGGGCACCGGTACCCGCTGCACCCGGGGGGATTTGGATCAGTCGGCACCGTCTCGATATAGGGCCTGGGTAACCTTTTGCTTTTTTATCCCGGTGACTCCTTGGGACCTCTGCCAAAGCAGCGCGGCGTGCGTGCCAGCCGTGGAGTGACAGTGCGGCTGGGCGAAGCGATGCGCGGGCTGACGGGGACCGCGGCGGCGTTTGGGTCGGTGCCACGCGCGCTCGCTCTCGCCCGCCGCTCCCCACGTGAGCTCCCAAAGCAATCCCCCCTTGCTGGAAACAGCTGAGGCTTCACCCCGGCTCAGTAGTTGGAGTTTTGCCCACTTTTGGCTGGCGTCCGGGTGCCATAGGGAATTTTCTGGCACGTCACCAAATACCTCGGTCTCTCCCGCTCACTTTTTTTTGGGATGATGACCCCTCAGGGGTTTCCTACGAGCCAGGCAGGGCACCGAGGAGGATGCCAGCATTTCCTGACAGGGACACTGACCATGCACCCACGTCTTGCAGCCAGTGGTTTCCCTGGGGAATTGCTTTTCCCCAGCTTTCTGCAACCACGAGCCCATGTGTCCATGGCATCACCATACCTGCTCTGGCAATGAGGGGCAAGGGGACTGGGTACCCCCCCTGTACGCCGATATAACACGCGTGCAAAAATGCTGCGGCGCCCATTCCAGCTGGGATTTGTTGGGTTTTCCCTTCCTCTTCCTCGAAGGATAGATTGTTCCCTATCGCAAGGGAAGGAGATGCTGCCTTTTGGCATTTATCCCTGTGGAAAAAGGCCCGGTGGAGGGACGTGCGCCAGGCTGGGCATCACCCGGGGGCCCTGCCCGGCTCCCGCGCCGGGGCGTTGCCCGTGCCCGCCGTGGGCGCTGGGGAGCTCGGTTCACTCCGGGCTCTTTTTCCGTTCATCCACCCCGAGACAGTTGTTGGGGCGGTTGCAAAACCCACATGACGCGCGCTGGGAATTGCTGCAACACGCTCGCTCGCAGGCGCGAGCCGTCCCAGGCACCTCGTACAACAGGTCCTGCCAGCTGCCGGGGCAGGCAGCGTGCGGGGCTGCCCGCAGCACCCTGCCTGCACCGCTGCCCGCCCGCGGCGCGCACCGCGGGCAGCAACGCTCCTGCCGCTGCCTTCGTCCTCCGTCAAGCGCATCCCCGCGGGGCAGGGGTGCAGCCGTGGAGGGTGGCACAGCCCTGGGTTCCATTAGCGCATTTTCAGGCTTTTTTATTTTGGTTTTTTTCCTCCCTTGCCCTTTTATTTGTAGATCCCTACAATATTACCTGATGCGAGAGCTTCTCCCCTGCTCCCAGCTCATCCCTGGAGAGCCGGAGTGGGGCAGGGGGGAAAGCCCTCGGGAACGGCTGCCAGGTCACAGCCCTGTGCCCGTGGCGAGTTGCTTCGCTGGGACTCGTCTTGGGCACGCCTGGCAGCCGTGCCGTGCCGCGCCGCCCGCTGCCCTCCATGCAAGGAGCATTCGGGGTGCTCCCGGCAACTCCTGGGCTCGTATGGGACCAGTGAGAGGATGGCGGTGGCTTGCTGGCAGCTTGTCCCTATCGGCCCTTTGCACCTCTGCTTTGCACGCCCCAGGGGAGCTCCAGCCCGGAGATATCCCGTACCTACATCCCTGCATCCCGCAGGGCACGCACAGAGGAGCGTCGCACCACGCTGTTGTAATAGAAGCTCCCGGCGCTGCGTCCCCGTGCGGGCACCTCGGCGAGAGATGGAGACGGTATTTTGGGGTCGGCGCTGCCGGCGGCGTGGCTTTGCGAGCATCTGGTCCGCAGAACCCTACGGTGGAGGAGGCGAGCTCACCGGCCCCTGTTTCTCCCAGTCTTTGGGGGTTTTTTTTGGCTCTGGGTTTGGATTTAGCAGCGCGGTGATGGTTTTTAGCTTGCTTTCCCTAATGCAGAGAGCAGGACCGGCAGCCGACCTTCCCGGGACGGGGAAGCCCCGCGTGCTGCATGGGCTGACTTGTTGGGGTTTGCCCCGGGCAAACACCGGAGCCCTTCTTGGGGAGGAGAAACAACCCTCCCGCAGCGCCTGCAGCGAAGGAACCTGCTTTGAGCTCCCACCCATCACCCCATCCCTGGGGACCAGCTGGGACGGGGACCCCCGGGGCCACACAACCCCGTCCCCGTCCCCGTCCCTACCCAGCGGCATCCCCAAAAGCCCCTTTCTTGGCCATCTCGCATCAGGCACCAAAACAAAGCTTTTGTTTCAAGCTCTTGGCCTTAATCTGTCCGCCCGCAGATCTCGCGCGTAAAAGGGAGATGAAATCCTTCCCTCTCGGGGGGATGTTGCGCGAGCGGGTGTGTTGGCGCTTGCCAAGGAGTCAGGCGTTTCGGCCGGAGGGTTTGTACAAGCCCCGCGCGAAGCAGCGGGAGCTCGCTTAATAAAGCTGGAGCCCGCCGAGGTGGAAATCAAATCTAATGGCAGCTCCTTAAGTGGGGCTTGTGCCTCCTGTGCACCCTCTGAATCGGGTCCGATGGAAAAAAAAATCATCTGTGATTAAAGATTGACGGTAATTACATAATGGGTATGCACCAGATGATGCCCAGACAAGCTCCCTCCTGGGATTTCCCAACTTTTGGAGTGTTTAACTTTGCAATCATCCTAAAGTGTTTCTACCATGGGGGGTAATTATTGATATTACGGCAGCACCCGGCGCGATTGCACAAGGCGCAGCAGCGGCACCGCGGCCCCTGGAGCCGGGCTGGTGGGTGAGTTTGCCACCTCTGAGAGCCGGGGCAGCTCTGGGGCACGCTCAGGCACTGGAGGTGGATCTCCCCATTCCGTACCCAGCATTGCAATGGCAGAGAAGAATAAAAAAAAGAGAGAAAAGCTGCTTTTTGGGTCTGTCGGCGAAGCGAGCGGGGCAGCCGGGGACGCGCGCTTGCTCCGTGGCCGAGCGGTGGCGAAGAGGCAACGTCAAGACGTTCTTGATGGCGGGCCAGCTATTAATCCATGTATTTTAGCAAAACGCCGTTTATTTCTTAAGGTTTGTGTAAGCGATGGAAGCGGGGAGCACTGGGGGTGGGGGGAGCTTGTCTGGGATTAAACTCGCCTGAAAGCCAAGCACGCCAAGCTCGCGAGCCCAGGGAGAGCTTAATTAAAGTCAAAGGAGAAGCGTTTCCAAGAAAATAATACGGGGTATTTAAACGGGATATTTTTGTTCTGGGCCCAGAATGTCTCCTTTCCCTCTTCGGTGTCAGCTTTAATAAAACAAAATGAGATCTCCAAGAAAAACAAATTGGAGCTCTTAAAAGGCACTGCGGAGATAAAAATCAGTAACACTGTTGCTGGTAACACCTTGGGTTATTAAAACGGAAAGAATGCTAACGATGCGATTTGCATCGGCCTTTCTTGTGGCTGCACCCGGGCGGGAGCCCGCTCGCCCTGGGAGGGGGGCGCGGGCACGGCACGGCCCCGACGCCCCTCACCGTGGCCTCTGGGCTGGGCTGGGGGTGCGGGGAGTGGGCAGCTTCGCTGGCTGGGCGGATTGGGGCGTATTTGGGAACGGTCACGCGGGCTGGATTTTGGAGGGCTTTGTTTTTCTTTCCTAAGGCCCCGGAATACTGCTCGTCCGAAAGCTCGCGGGGTCGGGAGCGGCGCTGTGGTCAAATACCAAAAGACTTGACAAAAATGGCAAGAGTCAGGATTCAGGGGACACCAAACTTAAAAAAACCCAAATCAGGTCAGGGCTGATCTTGTTGGAAAGGATGCCGTAGCCCATCAGAGCTCTTTCAGAAGCGACAAACGTGTGGGTGAAAATACCGCGCTGGACTTACGGCCCGAGAGCTGCCGGGTGCGGCTTTGCTCGGCACGCCGAGACGCCGGGCTGGGGAACTGGGGTCCCCTCCTCTAAAACCAGTGCCCCGGTACGGCCGAGCGTGCCGAATCTCGTACCGAAGGGCTGCTCTCAAAGCACTCCGGCCGCTGGCGGGCTCTCCCGGCCGCCGGTTGCTCCCGGGATGCTGACGCAGGGATGTGGGGAGCAGCCGGTGACGTGGGTTTGCACTTTGGTCCCTCAACCATCTGCTTCTACCTTCCCCCAGGAAGAGTGGATTAAAAAGCTGCCCCTATTTTTCCACGTGCTTCCATCCCGGCCAGAGCTGCCCGTCTCCCGGTCGGAAGGTGGCAGAGGCCACCGGTGCCTTCCCTGGGTACCACTGGCGGTCTGCGGGGATGGAAGCGGGGTACGGGCAGGCACGGGGGTGATGCTGCTGACCCAGGTTCGGGGCGAGGAAGCCCCCCCCGGTGTTTCCCCAGTGGGGTCCTGTCTGTCCGTCTTGTCTGCCAAACAGGAGGGTGGCTTTCAAATGCTTGGCGTGATGCCGTCCGCCCCGTAACCCAACCGGTCCCTGCCAGCGGGACGGGGCTGCAGAGGCCAGCTCCTGCCTCGCTGCCGTGCCTGGCTCCATCAGATAAGGCAATTATAGCTTTATCGCTTAATTGCAGAGTATAATAATAGCGAGAGCGTTACTGAGATAGGACGTTGCCAAGGGGTGAATATTGGCGGTGTTGGGGTTTTGGTTGTTGGTTTGTTTTTTTTTTTTTTTTCTTTTTTCAAAATAAACTCGGCGGGGCCTGGGCGCTGCTGGAGGTGTGAGGTCTTTGCGGGGCTCCTCCTGTCTGTACCCCACCGCGTCCCTTGCCGGCGGGGAAATTCAGCATCAAATAAAAGCCGTGCCGACCTCCCCGATGCCAGGGAAAGCTCACCCGCCGTCGGTGAGAAACCAGCCTGGGAGGGGAAAGGGTGAGGACCCACAGGGGTGTTGGCGACCACTTTCTGGACGCCTTTTCCCTTGCACCTTGGGAATGCGGTTTCCATCCCTTGCAGGTTTTTCCTGTCCTGCTTGGCAGGGTACGGGGTGCATGTTCGCTGCTGCATGCGGGCAGCGGGCTAACGCTGGGTAGCCGGGTGCCCTCGGGAGGGAGAGCCGGGTGTGCATCCGAAAACCCTGGCAATAGGCTTTTCTGCTCTTGGTGTCCTGTGTAAAATGCTCGACCGGTGCCCCTGCGCCGAGATGGGCAAAGGATAATTTCATATTTGGCAACTTTTTCCCAGCTTGCTGGGGCTGGTGTGGGGGAAGTGAGCGGGGCATCGGCCCCGATACCCGGAGCTCTGCTTGTCCCCGACCCACAGGGTCCCGGTTTTCCACTGTCCCCATGGAACCCTGCGGCCGTCGAGGTGGCTGTGCGCTCCTGGCGTTGGGATTTGGGGCATTTCCCTGCCCAGACTGGCCTCGCTGGGGATTTTCTGCCTTGAAAATGGGGATTTTCGAGACCGATACTGGTGCGGGGCGGGTTTCTCACCAAGAGCTGAAGTTTTGCCGTCTTTGTCCTGATGTCTGCAGGGTAGGGTGATAAAAACTCAGGACGTCTGGGAACAAGGGATGGTGCCACAGGCTTTTAGCTGGGAGAGCCTGGCCCTTGGGATCTGCATTTTGGGAGAGGGCCTTCATTAAGGGAGTTTCATATAAAATCAAATGTGTTGCCCAAAGCTAAGAAATCATGGCAGATTTTTTTTTTTTTTTTTTTTAAAGCTGTTGAACTCTGCCCTGCTTCAGTTCATCAACCAAAGCGTGAACCAAACAGCCCAGCAGTGGAGGTACTTCAGGTCCTGATTTGACCTCTGTGCCTGGCTGTTAACCCTCGCTGGCCCATCCTAAACTACACCTGGAGATAAGATTAGCCCCAATCTGGATTTCCGAGCTTGTTTCCCTCCCTTGGGACAAAATCCCTCCATCCCCAGGTTTTCCAGCCACCCCATCTGCAGCCTCCCCCTGCCTTGGTTTGTGCCCCGCTGGTCTCATAAAACACCACACACCGCAGAAAAAAGCAGAAAGCAGTCTTTACGGCAGGGTGGCGGAGAGTTTTTCTCCTCAGTGAAGGCGGTTTCTTAGATTTTTATCGCAGGATGAAGAGGGAAGGAGGAAAAAACAAACCCCCCAAAAGCTGTTGGGAAGATGATGCCAGGCAGGGCAGCACAAAAAGCAACGTCTTTGTGGGGTTTAATGTTTCCTCTGCTTCCGAAGCAGGAATTAGCTCTTGCAAAATGTCAGGCATGGCCGGGGGCTGTTGGCCCCGTGGCCACAGGCTGACACTTTTTGCAGCGGATAGCCCTTTCTTTTATCACCCGGCTATGCTGGGGCAAAGCTCAGGCTTTGTCCGAGCATTTGAATTTGGGAAGATGATGAAGAGCTGAAAAAGCAGGATGCCGGGGCCGGTGTGCAAGCGGCAGGTTGTTGGCTGGTTTCCCCATTAGTCAGGACTGGTGACGAGTCGATCTCCTTTTCCATTTTCTCCTGAATGAATCAGTTTTGGCTCAGCCCGATGGTCAGACTGGTTAAGCGAGAAGCAGCTGGTATTAGTCTCATTAGCAATCGAGACAGAAGCGAGCCTCTCCCCGGCTCTGCAAACGTCGAAGCCCACAGCCGCCGTCTCGGTGCCCGGTGGGACTGGCGGCAGCGCGGGACCCCCGTAAGCCCCGACTTGGGGGGGGGCAGCATCTCCATCACCTCTTTCCCTTACACCTCCGTGCACCTCCTGGCTCCTCAACGCACTGAAGCTTCGTGGCCAGGTCAAAGGGGATCTGCATCCCGTGCTTTCTGCTGCCTTAGTGCGTTTGCCCTCGGTCAGTGCTGCAGCACAGATTTTTTTTTTTTGGGGGGGGTGGAGTGGAATTTCAGCTTCAGGTTGCCTGCGGTTGCTGCTGCTCAGCTGCGGCCGGGGAGCGCGGCTCGGCTGCATTTACCGTTCCAGTCCCAAGGCAGCCCCAGTTCAGAGCTGGTCCTGGGCCAGCAGAAAGGGCTTGACATTTTGCCGCGACTTCGGCTGTCGCGGTTGGGATTCGGGAGCCCTTCCCGCCCGGGGAAGACAATCTGCGGGCTGCCTCCGCTCCGCTGCCTGGCTGCGGACCCCGGGGTGCAGATTTACCCTTGTCTTGCCACGGCACAGACACTTGGCCCCGTGGTGACGTTCGGCACCCCTGCCCCGCTCCGCTCATCCGTAATGCCACCGCCACGCGCGGGCACCAGCTCAGGCTTCCCAGGCAGGGCTTGGGAAGGGAGAGCCCCATGTCAGGGTCGTTGCAGAGGTTGAGCGACATGATGGTGTTTTGGTAAACAGATCGTCCCCAGCGCTGTCACGGAGCGGCTGGTGGGCTGGTGTCCTCCGGCGGATCTCCACGGTCCGGTCCTGGGACCAGCGGTGGGGTTAGATCCACCCCGCGCTCGGGGCTTTGCGTCTCGGGGCTGCCTGTGGCACCTCGCATCCCTCCTTACCCCCAAATCCCGGGAGGCTTCAGCTCTACGCTGCTGAAGCTGCTTGGCCCCTGCTCTTCCCTTTGCCTCTGGGCATGGATGGGTTTCATGGGAGAAATTGGAGCTCAGGTGCTTGAAAACAAGCCCGGGGAGTGCGGCGGGTGTTGCCTACGGCAATCCCACACCTGGCACCTCTGGGAACAGGGTAATTTTGATGCCTCTCCTACCCCAAAATGCAATATTTCCATGGAGAGGAAGAGGAGGCTCCCTGGCCATGGAGGTGGGATGTATGGTTTTTAAACCTGAATTGCAGGAGGACCAAAACTAACCCAGTAACTGATAGAAACCTTCATTAACCCACCCTGTTATTTATTCCAATTTCAAAGCCCTTGATGCAGCAAAAAGCGAAGGCATTTCTCCGGGGAAGCGCATTAATGTTTCACTGGCCTTCGAAGCACTTTGCTGCCGAGGCACTTTAAATGGTACGGGCTGTCCCCGATTCCCCTCGGTCTCGTTAAATATTGCGTGGCTCCGAGGAAGCCACGGCGCGGCTTTGCCTGCAGCCGTCATGTGGGCTAAAGCCCTCCGGAGGTTGCTTTTTTAATATATATGTATATGTGTGTGTATACATAGATGCACGCAGGCATATAGGTATGCACATATATGTATATGTGTGTGTAGATGTATTATGGATCCCCGTTCAAGGTGCGTCGGCAGGAGCTGGAGGGCTCGGGGCTGGGTTCCTGAGATGCTAATGGGAAACACGGGGCTGGGTACCGTCCCGCGCAGGAAACCCCGACGCCTCGGCCGTGGCTTTTCTCCACCCGCCTGGAGCATCAAAGGGCAGGGCTGGCCCTTCCCCGCACCGCGGGGCGGCTGCCGAAGCCACCCGGCGTCTGAAAAACTTTCAAATGAGAGCAGGTCAGCCAAAAGTAACAGCCCATTGGCAAAGGGGTATAACCTGTTTCTTGTTGGGGGAAAAAAAAAAAAAAAAATATTGCTGTTCTTCAGTTTCCTTTAGCTACCGGATTTGCTTAATTACAGCATGGTCTATTTTTCTGAGGCATCCAGTTGTTCCAAATGTGTGCTTTAAAGTAAGGAAACTCCAAGAGATTAAAATTACATGGATATTTTACCCCTTTTCTGGCCTCTGGGTGTTTGGTTTAATGATGATACACAAGTTTGGGGATTTTTTTCCCCACCAATAGGCTTCAGGAGCACTATCCAAAGGCGTTAGTGTCTCCGTGCCGGAGACCCAGGGTAAGCTCTCCAGCACCGGCGAAGGAAATGATTTCCCGATGGCCATCAGGAGAAGAGCCCAGATCTTCCACCGTGGAGCCGTTTTGCCGCACAGCCACGGCCGGGGCAGCCCGGGATGTTGCCCTGGCTGTCTGCCCGCTCAAGGGCTCTGCTCAACCTGCTTCCAAACAGCTTTTCTTCCTTTATTTTGATTTTTAAAGATACTTGCTCAAGGGAAGAGACTCCCCAGTGGATCCCTCAGTGCGGTCAGTCATCACCTTGCGCTGTTCCTCACGCCGCGGGAGGGTTTGGGCTCAGGGAACTGCCGGTGTGGTGGAAGAGCCCCGATGGAAGAGGCCGTTGTAGGAAGGTGTTATCATCTCCTTTGTGAACAAAGCTCGAGGGCAAAACCACTTAAAAGCCGACTGGTGCAGCCTGGAGAGGGGCCTCCCTTCAAAAAGCGCTGCTGCATTGATTTTCCCTTTCATATTTCTAGCCCCGTATAGAGTCGGGTATTGAGCGGACTTTGTCTTCGGGGAAACTGGGGCCTTGTTGGGTGTAAGCAAATAAGTAACATAACTGAAATATTTTGATAATATTCGGGCGGGCGGCTCCGCTCGAGTGCCGTAGGGGAGGCATCGCTGCGCCCCAGCGCTCTCCGTCTCGGGGTGCTTGTCCCAGCTGGGGCTCAGGCTGAGGTTGCCGCAGCGGTTTTTTTTCCCCCCGGAGCTTGGAGGGGGCTCTGGTGGGCTCTGCTGAGCACCACACGCTGGGAAAGGCTTGGGCCGACTGGGAGATGTGGAGGAGAGGAGGGGGAACGATGTGCGGCGCTGAAGCCCGGGCTGGGGTTGTTCCTGCTAGAGGAGGGAAGGTGCATCGCTGCCTTCAGCTCCTTAAAAAGTCGCAAAAAAAGGTAATAAGCTGTTCCCTCCGTCCGGTGAAGGACAGGTTGCAAAGTGACGCTTTGAAATTTTGCAGCAAGGAAGGTGTCGGTTGGGAGAAGTACTTGGAGTGCAAGAAGACCAGCCTTTGTCTAGGGGAAGGTTGGAGATGCCCATCACCGGAGGATTTGGAGAAGAGGCTGGGCAGAAGTCTGCCAGGGCTGGGAGGAGACCACAGATGTCCTGCAACGGCACCTATTTGTCTGAAAAATGGGGTTTTAAGTGTCTGGGCTGGGTGGAGGAGCTGTGGCCAGGGCTCCTGGGTTTGGTCTCAAGCACGCTGTGACTGTCCCCTTAATGGTCAGGGCTGGCAAAGGGCTGGAAATATTTTTCTTTCTGAGTATCCCTTAATTAACTGAAAGGGAAGGCTGTCAAGTACCCAACCAGGAGGGAAAAAAGATCTTCATGAGTCTGTGACCAGCCCAACATTTCGCCTCCATTTATGTTCCCCGGCCTCTTTGTTTTCCCTTTGAAAAAAGGGTGTTTTTCCCTCTATTTAACTGCTATTTATTTGCTGGTAAGTGGAAGGAATTCAGCTGGGATCAGCCCGGCTCCTGCCAGCAACTGGAGTTGAAAAGTTTCCGTGGCAGAGATGTAAAAGCAGAGCAGGGGGGTTGTTTTCCACCCGCCGCCGGTCCTCGCTCTGGGGGTCCTTGCGTCACGGCCAGCCAGGTTGGGTGGGTTTAATTCTCCTTTTTTTACTGGGATGTTGACAAGTGCCCGTGGGAGTTGCAGTGGGAGGAGCGCGGACCCCAGCCAGAGGGTTTCTTCTCGCCGTTAATGGGAAACAGAAGATGGCTTGGGAGAAATTTGGCAAAGAAGGAAACTTTTCTGTCTCTTCCAGCTTGGAAAAAAGCATCCTTTCTCACCCCAGCCTCCCCGCAGAAGGCGAAGGGTTCCCAAACACAGCCCAGGCGGGTTTTGCCAGAGGCGAGGAGAGGAGACAGAAAGCGCCCGGTGATTTCACAAGGGATGGAGCAGTCTCGGGCCACCGGCCGCGTTTCGGGAGGAGCACCCAACCTGCCTCCCGTCAGGGGCAGGGAGCCGTCCCGTCTTCTCCCTGAGGCATCGGGGGGTTGGGGTGCCCCAGGTACTTTCAATCCGGAGTAACGTCGGGAATTTTGGGGGTCCTGCAGCCGTGCCTGGGGTGTGATATCACCGTGTAGCTGGAGATGCGATGCCGGCTGCGGTGGTGGGTTTGCGCTGGGCACAGGCACCCGTAGGGATGCACGCGGATGCTGTGCCGGGCTGGGAGATGAACCGCTGACCTTGGCGTAAAAAGCCCTGTTGGCATCGCCCCCTCGGCCCCGTCCGTGAGCCACGGCACTGCTTTGCCGTCTGCTCTTGACGTGTGCTGGCCGGGAGCCACGACCTCTGCATCCCGGCAGCATAGCACAAAGCCGGCCGAGCTGCTCCGAGCCAGGGAAATGCCGTAACAGCCACGTGTGTGGGACGGCCGGCTGGGTGCTGGGGTGCAGGTAAGCGTGGGCCAGGGGATGAGGTGCCCCCAGAGTCACCCTCCTGCCCTTTTGGGGTTTCAGGTGTCCCCCCAAAAGCAGCAGTGCTCCTCTGGGTCCCAAGGTGGGAAGCGGTGGCCGGCGCTGGCCGGCCGTGTGTCCCGGTGCTGCTGGCCCGGTCCTGGTGCTGGTGCCAGGCTGGGACGGGCTGGCAGGCTGCCCCTCGCGCTGCTCGTGTCCTCGCAGGCGCCCACCCCTTTGCATCCTCCCTGCCCTGTTTGCGAACGTGATGTTTTTGCCTTGGATGGATGAACAAGTCTTGCAGAGCGGTCTCCTGGTGCTGGGGGTCTCCCAAGGGAGGTGAGGTGGTGGGGTGAATTCCTGAAGCTCCACCACCCCCGTCCCCCAGCTGCAGTGTCCTCCCAGCTGTCTGTGTGCTGCAGGAACTGGTTACCAGTACGAGTCTGCCAGTTACAAGAAGCGGCCACGGTGGGGATTCAGAGATGACATGTTTTGGGGCTGGGGGAGGAGGAAGGGTGTCACCACCGCCCTGTTGGGGACGGGAGGATGGCCGTGGCGGGGCACGAGTGCTGACCTGTTCACGCGCTTGTACAAGTGACTGGAGGAGGTTAATCGTAGTCAAAGCCCAGTGAAGTTTGGTCAGGTCACGGCTTTTCCAAAGGCTTTTTCAGACGTGCAGCACCTGGCACCCGGGGCCACGGCTGACCCACACCATCCCACCGGAGTTAATCATTGCCATCGGCTCTGGGACCTGCCTGGCTTCGGCAATAAGAACGAACTGTTTCCCCCAAAACAGGGGATGAGGAGCCAGCACATGGGGCCTGGAGGAAACTCCAACCTGCCAGGGCGCATTGGGCTGGGGAGAGCCAGAATCCCTAACCCTGACCCTGACCATAACCCTGACCCAAATCCAAACCCTAACCCTGGCCCTAACCCAAATCCTAATCCTGACTCAGACCCTAATCCTGACCCTGACCTTGACCCTAACCCTAATCCAAACCCTAACTCTGACCGTGACCTGTTGCTCTCCCTTTCATTTTAGAAGGTGAATATTGTGTGTATTGCCCCGTTGGAACCAATGTGGTCACCCAGAGCGGGGCAACCTGGAGCGGCTGCTGGCAGCCCCTCGGGAGCCCCCCGCTCTCACCGCTCGCCCCGATGGGCCCCGTGCTGCCGTCTGCGCTCGGGGCTGGATGGGGAGGAAGGACTTGGTCTGCTTTGGTCACCCAGTCCCAACTGGGGGGTCCCTGGGGGCTGCTGGTCCAGCCCCGAGCTGCTACGCTAGGAGATGTGGCCGCTGCGTGCCACGTGCGTGTAAATCCCAGATCACTCCAGATTAAGCCCAGGAATCATGAAACTTAGGGTCTGGTCCGCATCTGCTTGCCTTGCTGAGGGTGGGTTCTCCAAAATGGGGCTGGGGGCTATTGGTGGTTTCCCCACCGTGTTTTCCCCACCCTCCTGCTGCAGAGCTGCCAAATAAAAAGAGGGGCTCCCGTCCTTCGGGCGAGTGCGCTGCATTGCAGGGGGGATATCCAAGGGGCATCACAGCTGGGAAGAAAAATTATATTTTAAAAAAAATGGAAAAAATCAAGAAGAAGGACTCCTGGGTTTGGTACCGTGTGTTTGGGCGAGTGCTGGGAGCTGTCGGGGCAGCCGGACCCCGGGCCGGTGCCTGCAGGGCTGCGCTCGCTGCTGGTGTTCCTGACACTGGAAGAGGGTTTTTTATATATATATATAAAAATACTTTCTTCTCCCCGTGGGTGTGTTTTGAAAAGGGGCTTGGGAACAATGAGGATTAACAAGCAGATAGAGAATTAAATGCAGGGTTTGAGTCTTCAAATGTGTGCACATTTCAGAGCGCGTGTTTGTGCCAAGATAAACTCTGTCAGGAATAAACATCGTTTTACATGAAAGGCTAATTACAGATTGGCGCTCCGTGGGTGGGAGGAGGGAATTTTCACCAATTAAAATGGAACTTTTCTGTTTTTCATGAAATTGCTGGATTAAAACGCAGCCAGGGGCTGGTGAGGTGTTTGACAGCGCAGTTGAAGGAGGGGATGCTCGCCCTCGGGACCTGCTTTTCCCCCCCCCCGGTACTGAAGAGGCTCTGCCAGTTCACGCAGGCAGGAGCTGCGTGAGGGCACTGGTTTTGCCCAACAGCAGTTGAACCCCAAGAGCTGCCCTCCGGGCGTGCAGCGCTGGGCTCTCACCCGGGGAGATGCGACACCGGTAAACTTGGTCCAAACCCGCATCCCTTGGAGTCACCCAACATCAGGAGAGATTGGAGTAACAAGGTCCCCCGCCTCCCCAAGGGTGTAGGTCATGGAAAGACGTCGGGATGGGACGTGGTGGGTGGGAGCCTGTGTTGAGATGAAGTTGCTGCGACCGTAGCTCCTATTTATTGGGTAACTTCAGTGTGCGGTAGGTGAATCATCTCCCAAAAATTGTAAGCCAGAAGGCAACACGGAGAAGAAAAACCTTCCTGGCCTGGAATGGGAAGGGCTGGAGAGAAAAATCCAGCCTAGGCACATGGTGGGTTTCAGCTGCAGAGCACATGCTGCCTTGTTGCTTTTGGATGGATTTCACTAGAATTTGCATTTCTGGACCGGCTCTGGAGCCTCCGAGGCCAAGCAGGAGCCAGGCTGCAGACGGGGAGGACGTGATGCGGCTCAGACACGAGCTCAAACACCATATTGCTCTAGCCGGGGTCGAATTCTATGGTTTTGGAATGAAACGATGCAAAATGTGGCTGGGGCTGAGTTTGTCCAAGACGTTCAGCTCATGAACCTCAGGCAAACACTCTGCGCCTGCTGCTTGCCAAGCGAAACCACAGATTTGTCTCCATCTCTACTTAATGTGGCCACAGGGCAGCTAATATTGGGACTTTTCTCTCACATAAGCTGATATCTGTCACTTAGTGGTTACAGGAGGTGGCCTGCACATCGTCTCTTAAAAGTTCCCTGCATCCTTGAGAGCGAGGGAAGGCAGAGAGGCCCGATCAGGGGAGATGTGGTGGGTTTTTAAAAGCAAAGTACATTCCCAGCCTGCTCTGCTCCAGTGCCCTGTGCTCCTGAACCAGTTAAAAATTGATTTTTTTAAAAGTCTCCTATGGCAAAGACTGGATGGACGCTTGCTGGGTCTGGTCTCTGAGAAGCTGTTGCGTTATCCATGGTCACGGGACCATGCCTTGGTGACGGTAGCTGCCACTTCTCCTACAATATTCACATTTTTCCTTAGTCTGTCCTAATACCACCACGAACAGGACACTGAAAGGGTCTTTACTCCGACCTGGCCTTGATTAATTCCTCTGAGTAATTCCATTTATTCCCATTTTCAGGCTGTGATGGAATTGTTTTCAAAAGAAGGGAGGCGGGGAGAAGGCAGCCAAACCTGATAAAGGAGGACTTTGTTCTGAAGCTTTAGGGTATGGTACCAAGCAGGGCTTGCTATACAATTAATGAGTTTATCTGGCTTTTAGCTGCACGTGATGCACGGTGGCTGCCACCGCGCCGCCCCACCACCACCACCTCCCGTCCAGAGGAGCCCGGCTGCTCCTCAGCTTCGGTTTGGGGCTCCTCAGCTTCGGTTTGGGGCTCTCTCGCTTAGTTTCCCTTCCTGCCGTGCATCGCGGTGGCCTCCTCAGATGTGACTTTGCGTCTGCCTTTATTTAAGCCTTGACCAGCCCTCCCTGGGATGGGCTCGCTCCGCGGGGGGTGTTGAGCACATGGGGCTTTGCTTTGAGCGAGCGAGACGATGACGCAAATTGCTTTTTAAGGGCACAGGATAAAACAGCTGCTTCATTCTCGCTGCAGATGTGCTGGGGGCGGCACGCGTCAGCTCCGCAGAGCGGGGGGTTACAGCTGTCCGCTCCCCCGTGGCGACTGCCTGGCCAGGGCCACCAGGTTGCTTGGCCTCCCAGGCCACCCAAAAAGGGAGCCAGGTAGGGCCGGGACAGGCTTCGGAGATGTGCGATGAGGTTTGTCGTGCCGGCACAGCTTCCCCGTCCCCAGAAAACACCAGTCAAGAAACTACTTTTTCTCCGGCCCGGGGAAGGTGACCCTCGGCAGCATGTCCCCGTACCCGCCGGCGGCCGCCCTGTCCCGGCCGCGCGGCGCAAGCGGGAGAAGCCGCGGGAAGCGAGGGAAGACACTTCCTCCAGCGGCGGATCTGAGCTCACCTCCTGGCCCTTGATCCCTCCAGCCCGGGGTATTTGGGTCAGCGGGGAAGCACGTCTGAGAGCGACATCCCTTCCTTCTCTCTCCCTGGAGATTCATTTTTAAAGGAACAAATACTACGCAGTACGATTTTTTAATGATGTTTTTTGGAACAATAGCTAAATACCGGGGGGGTTCGGATCTGCGTCTCCCCGTGGTGATGTTTTCCCCTGTTGTTTCTCGCCTTCCTGCGCCCACCTTGCTCTGCTCCGCCGTGCCCAGAAACCTTTTTCTGCTCGGGAAAATACCGGCAAGGAAGGAGCTTTTCATCCTTTTGGGATGGCTTTGCTGGAAAGAAAGCTGCTCTGGTGTCTGGCATGTGGCACCCACCCGGACCGACCCTGGGGTCCCTGCCCACCTCTTGCTGCCGTGAACGTGGGGACGTGGTGCTCGCAGCCCTCCCTGGCCCCTCGGCATCGCCAGCCCCAGCGCAGGTCCTGACCCCCACGTGCCAGTCCTCCGCTGCCGCAGGGTCCCCACTGGCGTTGTCACCCGCTGGCAGGAGGAGGAGCTGGTGGCAAAGGCATACGTGGTCCCGGAGCTCCTCCGTCATGGGCACAGCTTGATGACGTTGGGCTGGTGGGCGAATGGGTCACCTCCCCGGTTTTTACTCCGTCTCGAGCCCAGAGTGAGCGGCGCTGGGGAGGACAGCTCGGCTTGGCCGTGTTACCCACATCTACGCTCCCTGGAGATCTTCAGCCACTGCGTTCTCCTGTCGTGTTGAAGGCCACGTCGCTTTGGACCTACCACGGGCCGACAGTTTGGCTGTCTTTGTTAAATCGAGGTGGGGAGGAGCAATTTGTGGAGCTTTAGCTGGAGCTTGACTCTGCGTGATCACGTTGCGGGTGGGCTGCTGGTGGGATGCTCTCCTTGGTCAACCTCTCTGCTCCAGCAAAGGGGCTCCAGCCCCATGCTGGGCTCTTCCCATACCCCAGAGCATCCCCAGGACCACCACCAGCAAGGTCCCGTCAGCTTTGGAGGGAGCCGGGGCTGCGGGTGGCCTGGGCTGGGTGGCAGCTCGGGCTGCTGCTGCCCCCCACTCCGCTGCCGTCCCTGCCGGAGCAAGCGGTGAAGAGTGGGGTACGTGCACCCCGCGGGGGTCACGGCTCCCCGGCTGCTGTTTTATTGCCTTCAGGAGGGGCTGCGGGTGGGAGCAGGGTGGCACGGACGTGGTTGGTCTCGGCGTAACTGGCAGTGCCAGGCAGGGTCAGCGGAGAGGTGGCTATCGGGGGGGGACAGCATGCATTGAGCCACCTCCTAATATTGCCGGCCCCCAAATCAGAAGTCATCTCCGCTCCCCCTTGCAAAAGGAGAGTGCTTTAACACCCCCCCCCTTTTTTTTTTTTTAAAAAAAACTAAATAAGCGGTTTCTGAAGTATTTGGTGTTTCTGTAAAGGCATCCCTCGGAGAGGGGCTTTCTTGGCCAACGCCAGCCAGGTCCCCTCGCAGCACCCAGCCGGGCAGCTCCAAACCCAGCTCCTTCAGCTGGTGCTCCCGGGAGGTGGTTGGACTCACGGCACCTTGAGGCTCAATCACGTCTTAACCCGACTCCTGTCCAAGTTCTGCGCAGCTCTTGAGCTCCTTCCAGCCCTGTCCTCAGCTGGATTCGGTCCATCGTTTCTTTTAGGATCTGCTTGATCGCACTGCGCCGCTGATAAGGCTTCGTGCCTCTTGTGGGGGCTTGTCTTTGTGTGTTTCGATATCTCGCCCAGGTTATCAGCCGCAGAGGGTTGTGAGGTGTGGCTGGGCTAGGAATTAACCATCTCATCCAAACCCCGTGGAAATCAGAAGCAAAGATTCCCCCCCCCCCCCGCCTCTTTTTTTTTTTTTTTCCTGTGGGCTTTAAATCAAGTCGTAACGTCTCCAGCATCGGAGGAGCTGCCGAAGGGAAGCCCTGACTCAGGCTGGCTAAGCCCTGTCTGGTTTCCACCGGAGGAATGGCTGCCTCTGCCCTTCATGTCCAGGAAAGGCTAGGAGAACCTTCAATACCGCGTTACACAGATTGCCAAAAATAAACCCTCCATCCCCTGGACCGGATCCAGGGAGTCTGGTTCCGTGTCCGGAGGGGCAAGTTTGGGGCTACGCTTCACCTGAACCCTGTTTTTTTCCCAACCCGTGGTTTTCTGCCGTGGCTTTCCTCTCGCCTTGCCCTGACCCGGGTGAAAGGAGATCACCACCATCGTGCTGGGGATAAAACAGGGGGGTAAATTGTGCAACCTGCTCTCCGGGGGCTATTTTGGTGTGAATCACGCCAGGACCGGAGCCGGGACCGAGGCAGCTTTCTCCTGCCCCCAGATTTTGCCGAGGTTTCTTTCCAGCGCTGGAGCTCGCCCAGCCCTCCCGGCTTCCCGGGGCTTCGCTGGGAAGCGCTGGGAAGACAAAACCCCGCTCTGGAAGTGAGGCTATTGTTCTTACTAATTTTAACTTGATGTTCTTCCCCAAGCCTATTTTTATTCATTGCTTGTGGTAAGCCCTTTCTCTAAGGTAGAGCAATTTGCCACGGGACTCTTTTTTTGTGTTTACCGATTTTAATTGAGCGATATCTCCTTTTTACAAACCCAAAGCTGGAGGAGCTTTTAAGCGCCCGTTGCTGAGCCTCTCACCCCGGGTTTGCTTTGATCTCTGCAGGTGAGTGTGCATTTTTGGGGCCAGAGATTGATACTGCTTATTTGCATGTAAATCTCCGGGTTATTAAGATCAGAATCTGGCCCTTTAAATTTAATACTTTGCTTTATGCTTTTATTTCCGCGTTTCTTAAAGTAATTTCCAAAAATAACAAACTTCAAACATGACGGGGCCATCTAACGTTTTACTGCCTTGGCTGGAGTAGAAGGAACATTTCTGGAAGTATATTATCCAATTTAACGAGCCTTTCCCATCTTGGCTTTGCTCCCACCCCTCACCCCCTCTTGGAGTTGTTTTGGACGGCTCTTTGGAGCCGTGCCACCTAATCCTATTAGAAGGACTTTCATTACACTGTGCCTTGTGTTTATAACCAAGAAAATCAGCCGGAGAGGGGGGTCCTCTCCCTCACCCTTTTGCATTTCGCCTGGTGTCGAGACGAGAGCCTGGCGAGTCCCACGAGGTTCCCGCGCAGCCCTTGCTTTTCTTTTTACTGCTCCGCTCTGCATTTATTAAGGAAGACTTCGGAGTAAATTGGGTCCTTGCAAACTTATAATTGATTTGGAAGGGTCAGTTCTTCCCAGGCTAGCGAGGGCTTCTTTGTGTGGTCCTTTTTGAAAGGCAGAGGTTGGAGAGGCTGTTATGTGGCTGGGATTTGCTTTTAATAGGAACCTGGCTATTTTCTGAAAATCTCACGGCTCTTGAAAGACGGGTTGTTATTGTGCGGGGCTGTGCTAAAAGGGTTTGCAGAGCGCTTGGTTTGGATACAAAAAAAACCCAACACAAAAAAAAGGAATAAAAAAAGCAAGGAGCACATGTCCTGGGGTCTGTGCGGGGCAGATCGCGGTCAGCAGCCCAGAGCCAGCGCCTGAAGCTGGGAGATGCTCCAGGAGGTCCCTCCACTTGGGTGCTGGGTAGGGCTGGGGGCTCCTTGTCCGTCTGTCCTGCCCTGCCCTGCGCCCCACCAACGGGACTTCTTGCTTCTCCTCAGAGCTAGTAGACTGAGAATTTCTTTCCTTACCACATGGCTTTTCTTGAAAGCCTGCCTTTCCTCCCCAAAATAGTCACAGAAACCATTAAAGAGAGAAGGTAGAGGGCAGGGAGAAGATGGTGGGCTGAAATAATCTGCGAATAATAAAAATTTCTGAAAAAAGACAGCCAGACAGTGGTTTTCTCCAGAGGTGGGTCAGAAGGAGACGTGAGATCACGGTCCCGCTTGGGCATCGCCTGGCAGGGCCAGGGATGTAACCTAACCTGGCACAAACCGCGCGTCTCCCATCAGCTCAGCTGCAACGAGAAATCCCCACTGGATGTGGGGCGAGGGGGAGGTGAGGCAGTCCTGGCTCTGGGGAGTGGGGAGCAGTGAGGGATGAGCGTGGTACCCGGAGACACAGAGCTATAACTCAGGGTATGAAACTCTTCCTAGCCAAAGCCAGGGAGCAGAGGGCTCTGAGGAGCTCGGGGGGCTTTTGGCCATGGAGATGTCCCCTATGGAAGCGACATCAGTGGAGACGTCATTACCTGCCCAGCAAGGGCCATTAGAAAAAAGCGTTAAAAGCTCGGTGCCTTCCCTAGGAGGGACATAAAACCTGGCCGTGCCTCCATTGCATGGGCAAACAGCGAGACGCTGCAGGTTGTGCCCCGGCCGTGACACCAGCGGGCAGCACGGGTGGTAACCGTGTTATTTATGAGCCACACTGTTAATTAACGGTGTGATGGGTCTCTGCCGAGACCACCTTCAAAGCTGGAGTCGGTCCCTGGTTGTTCCCCTCCTGGCCCCCGTTTGATGTCCCACCCTGACCATCTCCTTTCTTCTCTCTTTCCCTAGCATGGGTCGGCTCCTTGGCCATGGGCATGATTTTTTTCTGCTCTCCCATCGTCAGCATCTTCACCGACCGGATCGGCTGCAGGACCACGGCAGCCTCGGGAGCTGCCATCGCCTTCATCGGACTCCTCTCCAGCTCCTTCACGAAGTAAGGCTGGGGAGGGGCCGTCCAGCTCCTCGACGAGCTCCTCTTCCTCCCCGTTCCCTTCAACCCCCCCCGCCTACACATTGCTGCTGCCTTTTGGGGCAAAGCAGGTCATTTCCATCCAGATGAGAGGTCTCCTGGCACCCCTACAGCCCATATGCAGCCTAAGTGCGCACAGCCTGTTTCTCTCCAAATTGAACCGCGTTGCTCTTTTGTCCTTATATAACAAGAGAGTGAATTTTACCTGAGTGAGGGACTTTGTTTTATGGGATTTCAGCCCTCAGGTCCTTCATTTGATCTTTAAAACAGGCAGGCAGAAGTTGGCGTGCCTCTTGCGGGCAGCTCCAAAGAGATGCTCGTGGACAAAACCCGTCTCCTTTGCAACCGATTTCACATTTGGTACTGAAAGTAAATTAATGCTTAAAATAATATTTGATGGGTTACACCTGGCAAGAGGGAGTTTCCATGCCAGGCAGACGGGGATGAGGACGCAGATGGGGTTTGGACCAGTTTGTGCTGTTCCCGCGGCAGCTCGGGCATTTGCGGCAGCACGGGGCGATGGCTGCTCCTCGTTTTCCACGGCTGATCCCATGCCATGAATTTCTGCTGGCAGGGGCTTGCCCATGGGCGTTAGGATGGCAGGTAAACCTGAGTCGATGTGAGAGTCTCTCCAACCCAAGACATTTGCATCTTTATGGGAGCAAAAAGAGGTCACCTCTGGGGTCCTTTATGCGGCACTTGTTAAATGGAGTCTCAAAGGCACCATGGAAGCACCCTCCAAAACATCATTTGCCCCAGTTTTTCTGAATAAAAACATCGCTTGGGGTTGGATTTCAGTTAAAATCAGTATTGTTTTAATTAAAATGCTTCAAGAAGTGGGTTTCTTTTAAAGCAAACGCACGCTCGTTTCCCAGAGGGCGACTTGCCTGCGCTGTGCTTTTCCCTGCCCACCCTGCCCGTGCGGGGCAGCGGGATACCAGCTCCTTTTTACCTTGGGCAACGAGACCCTTGTGCTCATCCCAACCCTGGTTCCTTGTGGATACGTGCCGTGTGATGGGTCCCCAGCTGCAGGAGCCCCCCCCTTAACGCTGGGAGGGGGGAAGCAGCTTCTGAGCCTCCCAGCAAAGCCCTAGGAACTGGGGCCAGTTGCAGCCGGGGGACTTGGGATGCTAAAACCATCTCGGGCAGCAGCACGGGCAGCGGCGTGGAAGGAACCACCCTCTGCGACTTCCTCCGCAGATGCCACCCCTTTGTATTTCAAAAGATAGTAGTAATCGGAGAAAGCACGGTCGGTCCTGAGGGAAGGTATGCCCAGGCTCCTGGCAGCGCAGATCGCAGGCACTTCCCATGTAATCTTGCTTTCCTGCTCATCAGCAAAGCTTGGACTTTTATTTTCTCCCCCCTGTTGTAAAATGTTCGTGCAAAGAGTTCTTGGGACCACATCTCTGCCAGTGGTTTGTTGTGTTGGGCTTAAAAAAAAAAACAACAAAACAGTACAGGCAGAGAAGAATATTATTTCCAGGAGAGCTCCAGAGCTGAAATCCCCATTTCCTGCCTTCTCACTCTCGGTTCACATTCCTTTGGCTGCCTTTTAAGGGAGAAAGAAGCCCCTTTGCAGCTGGACCGCAGTGAGGGAATCTGCCTTCGGCACAGCCGAGCCGGAGCCAGAAGAAGAGCAGCGGGGCTGCGGGATTTGGCAGCGCTCCATCTGGATGGCGAGAGCTGGTCCCGAAATTCGGAGCTAGTGGCTCCTGCTCACCCAGAACAATGGAGAAGGGGGTTGGGTTTTTGGTTTTTTTTTTTTGGTTGGTTTTTTTTTTTTTGGTCCCCCTTGCCAGCTCCTTGCAGCCGCAGCTGGAGATGACCCACCCAGCGCCGGCTGGGCTACATGCACCGGTGCAAAGGGAGCTGCTGCCGTAAAGGGAGACGCAGCCTGGGTTTGGTGGGCTCAGCAGGGCTGGATCAAGGCTAATCCACCCTTTATCTCCTGGTTTCTCTAAAATGCGTTTGCTTTGTCCAAACAGAGGAGCAGCGGTTCCCAGCACTGCACCGAGCCGATCCAAAAACCCACTCAGCCACCGAGCCTGCACGGCAGGACCTCAGCGCCCAGCTCACGCTCAGTGCCTCCCACTCTCAAAATATTGGGAACTTTGTACAAAAACCAGTAAATAAACAAAATAAGTTGAAAAGCAGAGCTCTGGGGAAGGCTGAAGATTTTTGGATGGGGCCAAGGTGAGGGTTTTCCTCGCTTTGCCACCTTGCACCGGAGTGTCTCCTGCACTCGTAATCACCTCGAGCCACCACAGATCTTATGCGCCCTCAAGAAGAGAGAAATCCCAGTTGTGTTAAGACTTCACCTTCCCTCCGGTTTTAAGGAGGATGTTTTAGTGTGAGGAATGGGAAATGATGGCCAGTTCAGCAGGGCTGTCTTCATATGCCCCCCAATGCCCTCCCCTTCTGCACCGTTAAGCATTTCGTGGTGGGGTTTGAATCCCTTTTCATCTGCCTCTCCTGCCCCTCCGCAATTTCTGCCCGGTTTCTCCTGCAGCGAGAAATCCCCCAAACCTCTGCCAGCGGGGCTGAACGAGGGCCGTTCCCGTCGTGAGCTGTAAGTGAGAGGCGGCCGTTGGAGGGAGACCTCCTTGGCCCAGGAGATGTCATTATCCACGGGAGACCTCGTTATCCAAGGGAGACGATGCCACCCTTCCCACCGGAGAGCAGCTGGCTGATTCCCAGGGAGCGGGGTGGGAAATCCTGGCTAAGAAGCATGGTCGAAAGGAGCCCCTGCTCTTGTGGGGGTGTCTTAGCGTCAACAGGGAGCAGATGGGAGCCGCGGCATTTGTCTCCACTTATCCAACACGTCAGCTTAGCTGCAGTACCCAAGCTGGTGTGACCCAGCCGAGATGGCCGCGGCTGGTGCGTGGGAGGTCGGAGACAGCCTGCGTAGCCCAGCTGCTTGCCTGGCTCCTACGGAGGGGATTTCTGATGTGGCTTCATTCTGGAGAAGCTGGAAATTGCCTTTCATGACAGTCATTTGTCTTTGAGCCGTTGGGTACAGCAAACATGTTCTGCTTTCTGCTTGGCTAGCTAAAGAGAGGAGCGTGTAATGGAAGAAATGATGTGCTTGTAAACGTTTTCTCAAGTTCAAACTGCTCCGTTAGATCTGGGCTGCTGTCTTCTCACTTGCTTCATGAGCAGCACTCAGTATTTCACATGAGTCGTTCTGAGTGTTGGAGTAAAGACCCCGTTTTTGCAGCATCGCTTGCCCGGTGAGCTGCCCAAATGTTTCCATTGCATTCTCCTCCCATGCAGTATTTCGTGGCAGACTTTTGCAGCTGAATGTATTGCACGGGGATGAAGAAAAAAATCCTTCATCTGGAGAGAAACACAATGGGTTATTTGCACCGCCTAACTTTAGGCTCCTTTCTCAGCTGTTTCTTTTGGGAAAACGGGGCTGGCAATTGGGGAACGGCTCCTTCCAAGGGCTCTCAGGACTTTCCACCTGTTCTGTAGAGCAGCCACTTTGCTTCCTCCTCGAGTGCAGCCACCAATGTAAGGTACAAACGAGACCTATTAATTGTCTAATTGAAGCTCCCAGAGGAGCTTAAAGAAGAAGAACTTAATTAACCAGCCTGGAGCCTGGCAGAAATGCAATGTTTCCTTCCTAAGTGCCTAATAACCAGCAGGGTTGGTGCCTTCTGCTTTCAAACACTGGGTGCAGAATGTTTTCAATTAGTCCTTGCAGTGGAAAAAAAATGGATTTCTAGCTAAAAATAATCCACCTTGCCTACCTTAGAAAATCTTGCTTGCTGTAATTTAAAAACCATTCAAGTTAGGTGAACTTCCCAAGGAGGAGAGGTTGGCTGCTGCCTTCTCCTCTTTGCAGAAAGCACTCCCCAGCTAGACTTCATTTTCCCGAAGATTTAACATGCCAGCTGTGAAATGAGGATAATCCTTGCTTTGGCTAAGCAATAAGCTCCTCGAGGTCAGACTGTCTGTGTAGCACCTGTGGTATGTGAGACCTGGGTTTTGACTCCAGGTTTTGCAGGACCGCGGGGGAGAAGGCTTCCTTACCTCTGCGTAACGTAACCACCTCGATGTGTATTTTTTTCTCACTAGGTCTCTGGAAGTTCGTTATTTCACGTACGGGATCCTCTTCGGCTGCGGCAGCTCCTTCGCCTTCCAGCCCTCGCTGGTCATCCTTGGTCACTACTTCAAGCGCCGCCTCGGCTTGGCCAACGGCATCGTGGCCGGCGGCAGCTGCCTCATCTCCGTGCCGCTCCCCTTCTTCCTGAAGATGGTTGGGAAGGCTATTGGGCTGGCGCATACTTTCCAAGTACTCAGTGCCTTAATGCTCATCCAGATATTCTTGTCCCTGACCTATCGGCCCATCTTGCCACCTTCTTGTGACTCTCAGCAAGATGGGCAGGACAAGTTGGGCAGCCGGAGCGTGCGGCAGCAGTGCTGGTCCCAGACGCGCAAGTATTTCAACTTGAGGGTTTTCCGGAGAAAGACCTATCGGATTTGGGCTTTTGGGATCGCTACTGCTGTCCTGGGATACCTCGTACCTT
The DNA here is from genome assembly GCF_964188355.1 of Buteo buteo. Lineage (NCBI taxonomy): Eukaryota > Metazoa > Chordata > Aves > Accipitriformes > Accipitridae > Buteo > Buteo buteo. The sequence continues at coordinate 2,738,027 of NC_134192.1, forward strand.
ACATGAACCTGGTAAGAGCCTAGGCTGGGACTGGAAGGGGAGGGAGGTCCCATTGCCCGGAGTGAAAGGGCTCCTCTGTGCAAGCGAGGAGGAGGTGGGAAGGTGGAGATGGGCAGTAAGGACAGAGCCATCAAAAGCCTCAAAGCTAAGAAACTGCTGCAGGCGCGTCCTGTAAATAGGAATAGTGATGGGAGAAGACAGCTTTTTAATGCTCCTGTGTGTCCTCTGTGCCAGGGTGGGCAGAGCTGTCGCTTCCCGCAGCTCCCAAGGACAAGCATCGGTAGCAGGAGAGAGGAGGGGGCTGTTGGGTTTGGGGTGGGCAGAGATGGCGTGTGCAGGTCAGCGTGGTGCAGACACGAGGGTCACACAACCACCCCCAAAGGCACGAGCCCTCTGCGGGAAGTCTCGTCCGTTTCTGGGATATGAGAAGGATTAACTTACTGAGGATTCACGTCTTTGTATCCTTCCCTCCATCCTAGGTAAAATATGTGGAGAAGCGATTTCAAGAAACCAAAAAGGACTGGATCCTCCTGGTTTGCCTCGGAGCCATGTCAGGGCTGGGGCGCTTGGTTTCAGGCCGCATTGGTGATTGCATTCCCGGGCTGAAGAAGATTTATCTGCAGGTACGTTGTGTCTGACCCTCCGCATCGCTGCTGGCCAACCACTGCGGGTCAGGGGATAGCATCTCTACATCCGTATTGACGCTCTGCTTAGTAACTATCAACCACAGATTGCAAATCCTTTACCGACCATTACCTAACACCCCTGTCTGCTGTTAGGGGAGAAAAGTTATGAGAGAAAGGTATACAGAGAAGTTACACACTTGACCTGAGGTCTTGGTGTCCGTTCAGCAATCAAACTCTGTGGTCCCAACTCTTCCCAAACTGCTGGACACCCTCTCCCCTTCTTGTAGTTTTTGAAAAACGAACCGCTGAAATCTAGCAGCTAATCCAGCAGATAATCCTACCTAAAGCTTCTTAAAAGGTTATTCTTAAGGGCCTCTCTGAGAGGATGGATGGCACTGCTGGGTCCAGAGGAGGCGATGTCGTTGACCTGTTCAGCGTCACCTTCGTGACACTTCCTGCTGCCCATCCCCACTCATGCTGCACCCCAATGACGTAGAATCATTTAGGTTGGAAAAGACCTTCAAGATCATTGCATCCATGTCTGCTTTTGTCTCCCCAGGTTGTGTCCTTTGTGCTGTTGGGCATCCTGTGCATGATGATCCCCCAGTGCCGAGGGTTCGAGGGCGTCATCGTCATCTGCCTCTTCCTCGGCCTTTGCGACGGCTTCTTCACCACCATCATGGCCCCCATCGCCTTCGAGCTGGTGGGGCCCATGCAGGCGTCCCAGGCCATAGGGTACCTCATGGGGCTGATGGCTGTGCCCATGACGGCGGGTACGCCGATAGCAGGTTGGTAGCACCGCGGTGCCGGACCCGGACCCAGCTGCCGAGAGGGAGCAGATGCTTGTAGCGGCTTTCACCCGTGGTGATATTTTGGCGTGAGACCAGACATACAGTTTTGAATTTTCTGGCTTAGCGTGTCGCATGGGCGTTGAAGTACGGCTGTAGCATCACTCCATGCTACGTCCCGTAGCATCTCAGGGCCTTTCTCTGGGCTGATGAAAGGTGTCCAGCGGGGGAACAGTGAGAGTGACTCAAGAGCACATTAACTGCTTTCTGTTTGAAGCTAAAAATTGGCAAATGTCAGTTTTCTAGAAATCCTTTTAGATATCTGGGGACTGATTGCTAATTGCTAAGTACAGCCCCTGGACTGTTGAATCAAAGTTAGAGATGGAGACAGCCGCAGCTCTGTCCTCCCAAGACTTGGGTATGTGTTTAAGCGTAGTAATAACCACAACGTCTTTAACAGCGAGCACTTTGTCAAAGCTGGCCCTTGAACAGCAGAACATCTGCATCAGCAATCGCTAAGCTAAAGCTGTAGTAACGCCTCTGATCTTTCTGCTTCTGGCAGCAAAATTCAGTTTAGCGCCCTCGTGAAGGAACGTGGGGTTTGCAGATGTCTCACTGTTAGGGTGCTGCTGCAGGACCCCTGCATCGGGCTGGCTGGGCACAGGGCTGGGTGAAGGGGCTCATTTGATGGACGTGATCCCCAGGCAAGTGTCTACGTAGAAGAAAACTCAGAGGGATTTTCCAGTGCCAATAAATGGCAATGGGTTATCCTCCGAGGCTGCCTGGCTGTGTCAGAGCTTGCTGAACCTCATTGGTTTTTAAGTGGTTGGTTATTGTTTGTAACTGGCAGCGTGTATTTTTCAGCTGACATCCCCATGTAGATAAAATATCCGTAAGCAAAGCAGGGCTTCCAGGTGGAGGCAGCCTGCAGAGGAACAGCTCCTGTCTGCTTTTCCTATTACCTCCTGGCCAGCAAGGTGCTAGGAAGAGCCACCTGAAAAGTTTGGTTGTTTAACACTGTCTCAGCTTGCGTTTGGGTTGTGTCCTGTTCTGGTTAGATGGCTGAGGCTTTCCTTCTTGGCTTCCTTGCTACCCAATGTTGGCTGTGCACATCCTTTAATCCAGGGCATAATAACTCCTAGGAATGCAATGGAAAAAAAGATTGGTTTATAAACCCAAATCTCCCCAAATCTGGTGGTTGAAGCGAGCTGCAGCTCTCACTCGAGGGAGGAGACAAGACAGTCATTAGACTGACGTGGCTATAACCGCTGTTGTTCTTCTTTCTCTTTCAGGATACCTCAATGACTATTTTGAGAATTACGATGCAGCCTTTTATTTTGCCGGAGTCCCCCCCATCATCGGCGGCTTGGTGCTCGCCGTCGTCCCTCTGGTCCATCAGAGGATGCTGAAGAAGCAGCGGCTGGATTCTGGCAAAGACAAGATGCTGGTCTCGGAGGCGGTGGTGAACGGGGAGCTGCTGCCGGGCTGTCCTGCCTCCGAAGCACACATGTAACGCCTCCGCTCGCCGACACTCACTGTCGCCACCAGCAGCCTCTCCATAGCCCAAGCACAGGCCCTTTTCTAGACGGACCGTTAATTCTCAATGATCGCAGATGCACTATGTTTGTAAAGGAAAAAAAAAAAACCAAACCCACAAAAAGTTCTTCTAGTTAAAGGCTTTTAACTAGCAGAAATGCTCTTTTTCGGGACGGTTTTGATTTTTTGATTTCAAAGCCACCTTTGGTTTTTTCCCCCCCTCTAACCATTTTTCTAAGGAGAACTCTCACCAGGATTCAAACTTGATCGATCTCCCGCTCCTCGCCCCAGTTTTCTATACGTCACGGCAGAGGTTTACAGCGAATAAATGCCTTTTTAAAGCAGGCCACAGATGGAGCTTGTTGAACCTTGCAGGTGTCCATCCTTCTCCTCTGGTGTCACGTCCAAGCGAGACAGCCCCCTTCCCGTCCAGCACCAGAGGCTGATTTGGAGCCAGCAGATCTGAAGGAGGAAACGCTGCTTCAGTCCGATGCACAAACCAAATAAATGGTCGGCGAGTCCCGCTTTAATCTTCTTCTCTCCTCCTTTTTCGCTGCTCTCCCACACACCCAGGGAGCTGCAGCTGGGACGACGGGGAGCTCGGCCAGCTCCGGTCCTGCCGCCCTCGCGGAACAGAGCCGCGCGGGAGCACCCCCTTCCTGCAAAATATGCCTTAAAGACGCATGGACAAGACCAGCAGGTCCCTCGGCCGCTTTCCGCCTCTGTTTTCCCACCCAGAGACTGATCGGGCTTTTAAGGTGCAAAAGAGAGGGGCAGCTCCCAGCGCAGCCCACGGCGGCTGGCTCTGCAAGGCGAAAAACCGTGGGCAAGCCGCCGAGACGGGGACTTCGGAAGTGCCGAGGCACGCAGGGTCGGGACAGAGCCCCACGTGCCACGGGTTCGCTCCGTGCCAGCAGGTCGCTTCCCTGCGCCCAGGGATGCGGGGATGCGGCCGGCTCGGGGCACCCGCGGATGCGGGGATGCAGCCGGCTCGGGGCGCAAGGTGCCACCGCTCTTTTTTGGGGGCCGGTTGTGTATTATGCAGCAATAACCATAAGTCAGTATTGGCAGGGGAAGCCCGGTGTTTCCAAAGGGTTTAAAAGCCCTGGCAGCATTTAACTCGTAGCCCGTGTGTTGCTGTGCAGAGCCGGTGCGGGGTCAGTGCCGTCCCCGGGGGGAGAGGGAGAGAGCTCAAGAAAATAGTAGAGCCCCTGGGTACCCACCACACAGAGCAAAGGCAGAGCTCAGCCTTGCGTAGAAATTCGTCATCTCCAGGCATCGCTTAACGAGTGTGGTACAGAGCAAGGGAAGTCCTCCTGCCCCGGTGGGTCCCCATATGAACGAGGTACCGGCTGGGACCGGGGTACCTTTTCCTGGGAATAATAATCCCAGGAGAGAGCAAGAAACAAAGCTCGCATTTATCCTGGCTGCAAAACCATCCTGCGTTGGATTTTCATTTTATTCACTTGCCATTAAAAAAAAAAAAAAGATAAGCCTAAAGAGGGACGTGTGCCATGGGAATCATCCCTCGGTCCCTGGGCGAGTGTCGGGGTTTGTAACACCAAGACAAATCTTTGCTGTGGAAACTTGGTTTCAGTGGAGGACCCCTCCCGCGGGCAGCGGCGGGACCTTTGTATATAGGCTCAGGATCCTGCATGCCCCTCTGGCCCTGTTTTTATTCCACGTTGGCTAACGCATTATAAGGTCTTGTGGTCTTGTAGCCCTTCTGTCCCCGTACGAGCTGAAAATTTAACTGGTGTGTTGTGACATGTCTGTTTATGACTATAAAACGAGATGTCCGTTTGTCTCTTTCTTCGATACGCTTTCCTGTGACTGTTATTACCCTTCCTTGCCCGTATTGCATCGTCTGCTACGGCTCTGCCGACCCAAAGCTTGGTTTAGGAAGCCACGGGAGGCAGCAGGAGCCGCGTCGGCAGGCAGGGCACGCGTACACCCGTGCGTGGTGGGAGCCGAACACCTTGCTCCGGCTGCGGTGGGATCTGCCAGGCTTAGCCTAGGGCAGGGCATTAAAGTGATGTTTTCCAGGTGGGAGCGTTGGCAGTGGGGCATCTCCAAAGCCATCTGACAGCTGAAGGAACGAAATACATTGCCTCGTAACTCTGTAACTCCTTTGGTGAGTTTTGGGGTTTTTATTCACATCGGAGTTCGATGAAGTTCTTTAAATCGCATTTTTGACCTTAATGTGACCGAAGGAGAGCTTACGAGGGATTTAAATTCAAGAAGTAGCTTCTTCAGAGCAACAAGAGGACAAGCAGAGCTGCCTCCAACCCACGTCTGGCCTGAGCGAGCGGCTGCACGGCAGAGCCCACCGAGGACCACGCAGCTTTGCGTGAGACTTTGTTGCGGTAAAACCTCTCTGGCTTATAAAGCGATTTATGCTTCAAATCCCAAACTTCTACAGATTTCCACTTGCCTTAAATGCTCCACCTGCCTGCAAAGGTCTTTGCCCCGGGAGGAGCCTGCATTCGGCGCAATGGGTGCTTAACGCTGCGGCGGCATCAGACCAGCTCTGTGTCAGCCGGGAGCCAGCGCTCTTCCCAGGAGGGATGCTGGTACCCACGTTCACCCCCCCTAAAGTTTGGTCTTTGCCCACAGCTCTTATTATCGACCCTCTAGGAGATTTCGAGTGACGAGGTGCATTCATGGACCATCCAAGTTTGGTCGAAGGAATCCACCTCTCATCCTCTCCCGGAGCAATGTCTGGTACCAGGCTCCCAAAACCACTCTCGGCATCTTTGTCTGGTCAAGATCCTGCCCTTGGTCAAGAAGAGGGCAAATTCTGCAGCGGGGAAGGCGTGTTTGAGCAACAGCAAGGAGAGGTTCGCCTCGTCTGCAAACACAGATGGGAACAGGAAGGGCAAAGGTTGGAGCAGTCTGTCAACATGAAGGGGAGTATTGGGGGTTTGTTTGTCAGCTCAACGCTGCTGCTGTGCGTCTAGTCTGTCCCTTGAGTCTGTCCCTTGAGTATCGGGCAGCTTGCAAGAATTTTTGCAGACTTGCGGCATGTGAGAGGTGGGATTGTGGCGACCTGAGCATCTATAAACAAGGAGAAATTGCACTGGTCTCCAAAACGTCCTTTTAACCTGTTGTAGTCCAGTGCTGTGATGCCAAATAGGTCCCTACCTGTTGCAAAAAGCTTCATCCTAAAACCCCTCCTGTTTCTTCCCCTGAGGATCTGCTCGTCCTAGCCCAGCACATCCATGTCCTCCTCTGGGTGGGCGAGGGCTTAATGGGAGACAGCGTTCACAGCAAAAACTACCTTTTACTCAGTTTTCTAATTAAAAAAAACCCCTGCAAGTGCCGGGCTGTGATTCCTGCCCTGCTCTCTTGCTCCGGGAGGGGAAGGTGGAGCCCGACACTCCAGGCTCAGGCGTTTTTGGGAACCAGTGAAGGCACGGGAGTGGGTCAAGTCCCTCGGGTGGGAAAAGGGTGGAAGGGAGCGGGAAGGGAGCAGCTTTGCTCCGTGCCCGGGGTGTTTGGAGAGCTGCAGGCGTGCGCGTAGCCTTATGTAAGTGTACAGCAAGCGCGGGACGTGTCCCAGCAGCGCCCTGCTCGGGGCCTGGCTGGGGCTGCTTTTCTAAATCTTTAGCTTGAGGGTGTTCAAAAAGGAGTTGTTGTCTTTTCTTCTTTTTTTTTTTTTTTTTTTTTTGCTGCTGCAGAGGAGTGAGGCGCTGGGTTTAACTCCTCTCGCTCTGGCTGAGGGATGGAGCGGGACAGCCGAGCTGGAAGGGCTCGGAGGGGAGATTGTGTTTTCAGCCTTTTGGGGCTGCCCTGGTGATGGGAAGGCTGGCAGGGCAGCGGCTGCGGGAGCTACCCGGGAAGTGCCATGATTCATGGCTTAGAGCTTTTTCGAGTTGTGAAACAAAGCTGGAACCATCTGCCGGAGTTGCTGCGTTACAGCGTGCCCTGCCCTGAGGTCCTGTGGCCAGGGAAATACACGTTTCTAAGTTGCACAGCTTAAATTTAACAAATTCTGGCCACTCGGTGGCTGGGGTTGAGGTTTCCTAACATTTCCCTGCTGTGGGAGCTATGGGAAGGCCACATCCTAATTGCCATCAAAGCTTGAGGGCTTTTGCAGGTCTGCTGCGGTACCGTGGGGTTGGGAGACCCCCAGTTTCAAGACATTTTGGCTCTGCCTCCCACCATCGTGGTGCTTTGGGGCTTCCAGTTTGGCTCCGCCAGCAGTCGAGGAGTTTCGTAACCCTCCGGGCTGCGCTGCCTGGTCCGGAGAATTTGGGAGAGGGAGGTAGCCTGCAGCTGGGCAAGGACATTCCTGCCCTTCCATGCAGGACTGTGCCGCAGGAGCATTTTGCACGGCGATAGCGGGTCTCTTTTGGCGTCGGTACGTTGGTGCTAAGAGCGATTTGCTCTGAGCAGTCTGATTCGGTGCTGAGGATCTCGTCTATGCTTGCTCAGATCACTCCCGTTTAGCATCTCGGGAGGCTTAGGGTGAATTTTAACCCTGGCTGACATCTGCGTCTGTATGTGGCCACGCAGTCCTCAGAGTAACAACCTGCATAAAGGTGAACTTGGACCAAATCCTCTGGACGCAGAGGAGGACAGATCCAGCCGAGAGCCTTGCCGTCCCTCCACCCTTCACTGCAAACTGTTACCCGGCTTTCACGTGCCTCTGTACCCAACAGTTTTGTTTGGGGGTTACCTTGGTTATTTTAGCTTCAATAATTTTCATGCTGGCGGAGTTTGCTTCTCCTTTTCCAGCTGGAAGCAGAAAACTAGAACTACTTTGAAAGCCCTGGCTCCTTTGCCATGGCAAGCCGAGCAGCCCCCTCCTGCCGCTGGAGCCGCTGCCTTTCTGCCGCAAAAACCCGCACTCGGGCAGCTTTTGCAGGCTTGTTTAAGTCTCAGCCGCCCTCGTAACCTTTGGGGAGAATGACATGATTGACAAGTGCTCCTTAAATACTCCAACATCCTCTACGTAACACCGGTGGGGATGGAGCTGCCACCGTAGAGGGGCTTCACCGGCAAGCAACGAACCGAAAAAAAGCTATATTTAGCTTCTTTTCGAGAGCCCTCGGAAGGAAAGCAGACATGGGGATGGATGGAGCTGCCGAGGGGGCTTTGCGGCTGAGCCCCAGGGACGGCTGCAGGGGTGACCTACCCCATGGCCGGGGGGCGAGCATCGCTCCGGGAGCTTTATCAGCTTGGCACAGCGGCGCCGCGGACTTTAGTCCCGGTGACACCGAGGTTATCGCGGGGCTTTGGCGGGCTCATCCTGCACAACAAGCCCTTTCAGGCGCTGTTTTGTTGTTTTAGTTTTGCAAATGTCGCAACGCCCTTAGTGCTCCCACCAAGGACGGAGGCTGCGAGTGCCCCCGCGTCAACTCTTCCCACCGCGACCGTGGCACCGTGGCGGCAAAACGCCGGCACCGCCGATCGCAGGCGTGGGGCGAGGGTCCCCACTCCTGACAGAGGCAAGGCAGGAGAAGAAAGACACAGTCCCTCCCGTTTTCTGCAAAACATGGCTTTGGAAGGAGGTTTTGTACCTCCAAAGTTTCTCCTCTTTTTTGTAACATATTTCCCAACGTTCACCCTACATCCACTTCTGACCGGCAAGGCAAGCGTAGCTCTTAACTGTAGCATTAGAGGCAAGATTTAGTGTCTATTTTACTAAGGAACGAAGCTTTTTTTTTTTTGTACATTTTTAATCACGGCGTGTAAGACGAGTTGTTTTCTGGAGCAGGTTTTTGCGTGGTGTTGACGCTCTGCTTCTGGTTGGTGATGGCCAGATTGCCTGAATGCAGTTGGGTTTTTGGCTGCCGAGTGCATTCAATCAAAACATTTTGGGAAAGAACACGACTTCTCGAGGCCTGAACTTTCCCAGCATATCCTGTTTCAGCCATGTGAACCCATTAAAGCCGGAGACAGGACTTTTTGGGGGAGGCTGAGGTCAATTAGGAAATATCCCGCTCTCCCTCCCCTGCCCTGAAATCCAGCAGGATGAAGCCAAATATTTGCTTTCAGATGGATGGATTTTGGAGCCGACTCCACGTAAGAGCACTGGGGCAGAGGCTAAAATTTGGGCCATTTTGGGTAACTCATGAGACAGCTTGTTTTTAAAGCAGGACCTCCAAGCCTGCTGCCATCACCCCCCGGTTAGTGGATCCCGATGCCGTGCCTTTCTCCAGCCCTGCTGCTGTCTGGAGCCGTGGCAGTCGGCATTCCATGACTGTTGAAAAAAATCCTGCCCAGGCTTTTTGGGGGTGGGATGCATTGCTTTGCTCCGCAATGTGCTGGTAACGCTCGCCCTCGTGGTGTCTGTACCCACTAAAAGACTCAGTAAAAGGCTGCAAGCACCGTCGGTAGCTTTGCAATCCCATTTTTTTTCCACTGTGCTCCCAGCTCTGGCTCAGCAGGAGCCGTGCACGGCTCCGGACCAGGTCCTGTGAGGTGCCCGGGGCTGCTGGGCACACCAGCAGCGCCAGTGGCCTGAAAGCAGCCGCTCAATTCGATGCCGAAGTCTGACCTGAAGTCTAAAATTATTCTTTTTTTTTTTTTGACATCTGCTCCTTGTAAGCGGTTTATATTCCCTTAAAATTTTGTATCTGGAAGTAAAGTATTTGAATGTGTGTCTTAAAAGTATGACTATCCTTTCAAAATGTGAATTTCTGATTGTTGGTCTACAAAAAAAACCCAAACAACAAACCTACTCCATATTAGCACATTTTTGTAATTAATGTTTTATGAATGTTGTTTAAAAAAATTGTGTAGAATAAAACCAGTTTAAAAAGAAAAAAGGGTCCATGCCTGTGTCTCACCAGGTTTCCTCTCCCCCTGGCCGGTCGCGGGCATTGGTCCCCCAGCAGCTTTCCCGGCTGCTGCCAACTGTCCGCCCGGCACCTGCCCAGGATATCAAAAGAAAAGGGGCTGGAGAGGTGGCAGTTTAACATGGGAATTATTTTTTGTCAAGTCTTTCACACACCTGGAAGGAAAACTGTGCTGAGGTCTTGGTACCTAATGGGGGAGAAGAGGGTCCTGATGCGGTGCAGGAGGGTAGAAGCTGGAGGTGGTGTCGGGTGGAGGATGGTCCTTGTCCCACCCGAGGCATCGAAAACTAAAAATAATAAAGAAAGAAATCCCTGAGAGCATCTTGGTGCCCACGCTGGTGTCAGTGCTCAGGGTGAGCCCCCAGTGACCCTCATGGGTTTCCTCTGGGCACAGCTTTGGGTCTGGCTTTCATCAGCCAGCATCTTCAGCGGGTTCTCGCACAGGGAGAGCACCAGCGCTTTTAAAAATTATTATGAGTAGTAGTATTTCTTCCTTTTGGCAGTGGTTTGGGGGCACGGTGAGGCCTCCCGGATATTAGTGCTGGTCATGGGAGAGCTAATCTTTTTTGTCAATAAGAGCAATTATGGGAAGGTTGAGGGTGGGAAAGACTGAAGATGATTATTCATAAGTGAGGTTACAGTGGCTGAGACACTGAAAGCAAGGCTTTTATCAAGGGTTTTATATTAATGACTTGTTTATGCTAGGTGCTTTAATTGACATTAGATGAAAGCTGACATATGCATTAGTTTTATATAGCTCAGGCTTTTTTTTTTTTTTTTTTTTTTTTTTTTTTAATGTGCATCTCAACCCTTTTTCAAGTCAGGGATATTTACTGCAAATAGCATTTAAAAAAAAAAAACCACCACCAGGAGATAAGTGATGGTAAATAGAGCTTCAAAGGGAATGAGACTACGGCAACGAGCTCTTCCGGAGGACTTCGTGTCGTGCATGCAGGGACAGAGCAAGGAGAGGAAACGCCGCAGCCCATTCCTGGGAGCAGAAAGCACCGTGTGAACACACGGAGCTTCATTTACAGGTAGCAAAAACCCCAATGCCAGCCTAAAATTACAACGATCTTCTTGGGGGTGGCTGCAAATCTTGGGGGGGGGGGACTGGGGTGTTTGATAAAAATGGGCTGCACACTCATGGGGACACCCAGAGAGGTGGGGGGAGAGCCCCTGCCCGGCTGCTCCCAGCCCACCCCCAGGAGCATCAGCTCATCACAGCTCCATATAAATAAATAAATACATATATATATATATATCTCTCTATCTCTGTAGGTGTGTTTGTGCACGTGCCCACTGGGAATCCCCGCTGAGCCCCGCTGCTGGCTGAGCCCAGGGCACGGAGCAGCAGCCGCCTCCCCCTGCTCTGCCAGGCTGCCGGATCTGGCCCAGAGACATGGAAAGTTGAAAAAGTGGGAGAAAAAGTATTTTGGATCAGAGCAAAACCCTGAGTTTTTCAATAGAAAGGCTGCAAACTAGCAAAGACCAAACAACAGAAAAGCCTGTAGTCATTACTATAACACAGTAGGTGTTAAGTATTTATTTATTCATATATTAAAATTGAAATATCATGGATTGAAACAAGCTGATTATATATAATAGTTTATGTTTGTACTTACAAAATGCAAAATTTACACGTTTTTCTGTATTAAATATGAACCACATGTCAATGTTTTGTATTAGTTTAATAGTTATAAATTACATGTTTTAGAGCTATATATGCGCTAATGGCGTATATCAGATCTGTAGTTACATTTAGTGTATTTTTTTAATTTGTGCGTGTATACACACACACACACATATGTCTGTATGTGCACACGCTGCCGTTGGGTGAGGCTGACCACCTGCAAGTGGTTACTGGGACTTTGGAGGCCGCAGGCGCGTGCTGTGCCCAGCCGCTCCTCCGCTCCTCTCCCCATGGGCTCCGTGCCGGGCTTGTTTTCTTTCATTGTCTTCTTCACCATCTGTTTTCTTTTTGCAGGACTTAAATATTATAATCCTTAAACAACAAAAAAAACCCACCCAACCCCCCAAAAAAAACCCCATCTGCAAGTGCCTTTGAAGGACTTGAAGGATGCACCGATGAGTGGCAGGAGCGCTCCTTTTTTTTTTTTTTTTTTTTTTAATCATCTCTGCCTCTAAATGCAAATCTTTCCTAGAGCTGTTGCTTTGCTGTCGTTATTTAAAGCAATAATTTGGAAAAGATCCCTTCCCAAGGTGTTCAGCCGCACCCACGCTCGGCTCCCGCTGTTGTTCCGGCAGCTGCGGGAGGGCATCGAGCCGGGGTGTCGTGGGACCCCCTGTGCCCGGAACGGGGTGCCCAACACCCATGCCCGGGTACCAGGATGTGTCTCCCAAGGGGAAGGGAGAACACGGAGAGTGCAGCTGGGATGGGGGTGAGCACTGGGGTCAGCTCAGGATGCGCTCGCTTTCCTTCGGGTTGGGTTGTAGGGGCTTTTTTTAAAATGCAATACGGGAAACCGCTTAATACTGGCAGCAGGGCAAAGCAAGGGAGAAAAAAAATATATATATGCTTACACCTAAAGCATACACAGCACGGGGCGGGGGGAAGAAGGAGAAGAGGGGAAAAAGAGAGCAAGAAGGTGTGTGTGGCTGGGAGGGAGGGGAAAGACGAGGTTCCCCGTGGTCCCGGTGGCGGGGAACGACCCACCGACACCAACACGCAGCACCCCTGCGGCGGGAGGGAGCCCGAGCCCACCCCACCGGTGCGGGAACGGAGAAAGACGTTGGGCTGCAAGAAGCACTGATTGCTTTTGGACCCGTTCGCTTGTGCATGCTTTATCCTGGCCGAGGCTTCGGGGTATGCTTTTTTTTTTTTAATCTCTTTTTTTTTTTTTTTTTTAATTTTTGGCACAAGAGCTGCGCTAAACAAGTCTCTCCCAATCACCTGCAGCCCTGCTCGATCCCGCATTGGAAACACAAGGAGCGTTCGGGGGCTTTTTCGGCAGGGTTGTGTAAACAGCCCCTCCTGCGGGGTGGGGTGCGAGCGGGGCCCCCTCTGTGTCCCCCCCCCGCCGCCCTGGCGGGCTCCAGCTATTGTTCTGGCATGCACCTCTTCCGCCCAGGATCGGGATTTTCACGGTTATAAATTTGTTGCCGTCTCATCTGGAGCGTTGTTCAGGCTGGACCGGCCCCAGCGTACGTGGCCAACACCACATCACCCCCAGGGGCGCCTGCCGCCCTCCCGCTCGGCCCCCCAGGACCCCCGTCCCCCGGTTTCTTCTTCTGGACCTGCTCTGCGGCCTCACAACCAGACCCTGAGGATCCCCGCAGTTTTGCTCCCACCCGTATTCTTCTTCCACCTGTGTTGATGTTTTTACCAGTCCCACTCAGACGAGCACAGTTCAAAAGCCTTTTCTTTTTTTACCCTTCCTTGCTTTCCCTTCCCCTCCTCTGTCCTTCATCCCTTTCCATCATTTCCCACCCCTCGCCTTTCCCTCCTGGCCACACCGTGCGTGCAGGGAAGATGGACGAGCAGCACTGCCCGGACGCCAGCCGACAGCAATCAGCCTTCAGGGGCATTTCCCAGCCTCCCCCCTCTCCCCCAAGTATTTCAGTTTATTTCGATCCATCTTTACAAATTAAAGACAGATCATCCCAAAGGCGCCAGCAGCAAAGACCGAGTAATTTCCAAGTTTATTTAGGTTTTATTTAATTTAGAAGTCAGCAGTACCTACAGAGATTAAACTCTTTCCTCCACTGCTTATTTTCTTGCCTTTCACCTGCCCGGAGCTGCCTTCCCCTCGGCCGGCAGCGAGCGGTGCTCGGGGCAGGCGTGCAGCAGTCCCACCTCCGTTCGTATCTTGGCACAGAGCCCCGCTCTGGGGTCAGGAGATGAACCCTCTGGGCTCCTGAAACAGCTTCGTTTTAAGTGCTTTCACACCCATAACACCCTCCAGTACCAGCAAAACCACCCGCCAGCCTGCAGGCAAGGTCTGGCTTTGCAGACGCAGGGCAAAACATGGGGTTTCGGTCTGGGGTGGAAAGACTGGAGTGGGTATTACAGCCAAGAAACCAAGCCAGGCACTTTGTGCTTTATGGCATTTCGTACAGGACCCATGACCATGAGCAAAGCTGCTGCTCCAGAGCAAAAAAACCACTGGCCTCAAACTTTCAGCCTGGAGAAATCGCATTCTGCAAATCCACCCTGAGAAATCAAACCAGTGCAAAACTAATCATCTCTGCTGGCAACGAGGAGCCCGGCCGGCTCCTCTCCTAATGCTGCACAAGGCAGCGCTGTGCCGGCTGCCGGAGCCGTGGGGAACCCCCGTCCAGGTTCCCGGGATGCTATCGCAAGGATGCTGCTTCGGAAGCTTTTTCCTTGAAAACCCAGGACCCTGCTGGCATAGGGTGCCGAAACTCAAGAAACCCTCAGCAAATATGGGATGACTCCTATTTTATGAAGTCATTGTTGAGGGGACTTGATGCCTGGATTTTCACATGCTTGGCTTAACAGGGGATTTATTCAGAGGAACAGTTGGAGCATGCAGCACCAGCATCTCATTAGCGTCAGAGACAATGCCCCTCCAGTTTAAGACTAAAAAGTGGGTTTAGTTTTCCCTATATAACTTTATTGTAAGGGTTTAGGGAGCCACAACAGAGCTGAGTTTAGATTCATTATGTTAAAAGCCCCGAAACAGGTTCAATCACACTTGAAGCAGCTGGGAAGGGCAAGCGAGCAGCCGCCAGCCTTTGCTTTTCTCCCCACTTCTCTATTTCCAAAGTCTCAGGAGTGGTCAGCAGAGCCCTTTGGGAGGTGAGAAGCCCTCTAATGCATGGTTATTCCTGCACCCCCGTCGCTCTGGGATGGCCAGGTTTGCCAAACACAACCTTTCTCCTCCCACCCAGCAGCAGGACCAGCAAAGCGGCCAAACACATTCCCCTGTGAAGTTCTGGATCTGCCACAGGAATAGACCCTGAAGGGAAGAGCAGGACAATGCAAAAGGTTACGGGGTTTAAGCACCGAGAGGCAGGAACAAGGTTATATAAAGTTTTACAGGCCAGAACAAAGACCTTGAAAATATTAACGAAAACAAACATAGGGATGAAGTCAGCCACGCACGTGCTCCAAGGCTGGTTTGGACGATTTAAGCAATTTGGGGGTTGATTGACAGTTTTTAAGGAACAAATACACGGCTACCCAAACCGAATGACTTCCTACGGGGAGATGCGGGGCTGGAGCCGGCAACCTGACAAAGAGCTCCTGGTACAGAAAGCGTGGGAACCACTTCACAAATGAAGTCACTGAAATAAAAGTTAACGCCTATGTTAAAGACTCAATTTCAGGTTGAACTGTACACTTGCAGAGCAAGACAGACCATGGAGTTCAAGACGAAGCATGTGGGAATGGGGAAAAAAACCCCATCCTTATCCAAGAGCTCTCCCCATGAAGAGTGAAGTTGGAGCAGAATCCCGACTCGGCGCATCCCTGGAGAAGCCCACGACTTTCCTCCTAACCCAACAAGAGCATCACTCACAGTGCTGTCAAGCATCAGCCCAGCTGCGATACTGCCACCCACTGCCGTGGCACTCAAAACACTGGGTGCTGCGTGTTTTCGAGCTATACGTCACCTTCCTACCCCTTCTTTTGTTTCGACGTCAGCACACCCCTCTCGGGGAGCGGCTCCCACTTCCTACTCGAGGAACGGAGTTGAGGTGAGGGGAAGCACTGATAATAAAGATAGCTTCCCACGCCCTAAAAAATTTCCTTCCCACTCAACTATTTGCACGTACATCAGCTACTAATTTTAGGACGAAGCTTTTAGCCATATGTGAGAGCTTCTCACGAAAGCCGCTGAACACTGCAAAGCGTACTTCTAGGGAGACTCAGCCCCGACCACTGGACCCTGGTACTGATGGGCACCTGTAAAAGTCACGGCTGCTACCTGAAAGACAACTTGCAGACACTGCTTTGGTATCCCACATTATCCACTGACAGATTTACAGAAGTCTGGGATGTAGTGAGATTTATTGCTTCAGTTTTACATACTAAGGTGCAATAAATTCTTCCGAGAAGTTAACACTATACCATTCCGGCTTTTTCCTTTCTGCCCAGCCTCAAGGGAAAAGGCGTACAGAGGAAATAAATTCCTACCACATCCACCATCATTTACTCCAGCGCATTCCCACTGTGCAAAGAATAAACCCAAGGAGTGATGATCAAGCACAAAATGAACACTTCATGCATTTTATTGAGTCTATTTAAATTTGCATTATGACATCTTACATAGGGAACAAACTCCTCCTAAATGTTAGCTATCAAATCTGGTCAAACTGTTGTCCAATGACCTCAGAGTACCATTTTGTATTAAACAAGTCCAGTATAAACAGATGTAAAGCACTGTACAAGAGGAAAAAAAAAAAAAAAAAAAAGAAAACTGTTACATTCTCAGTTGAATTCAGGGCTTCCCAACCAACAGCCTTACTAGCAGATAGTGAAATTCAGGAAGGAGTCTCAGGTATTTTAGCTTAAGGGAACAAAACCAAATAAAACAATCAAAGCAAATTCAATGGTATGTTTCCCCATAAGAAGAAAAAAAAAAAAAAAAGAGATACCTCATGAAAAAGAGGTTGGGAAGCCCTGGTATAACAGATGCAAACTTCTTTTTTAACACAGCACAACTGGTATGTACTTTGGGTAAGTTACCATTGATTCTGTCTCTTCACCCTCCTTCCTCCCTCCCTAGTAGGACAAACAAACAAAAAGCCTAGTGTACGTAAGGGTTGGAAATATTTCTGCATGTTATAAATTCCCTTAACGTGGCTCCAAGCCAACCCTCATCCAAAGCACCTCCTCCTGGAAGACGGCAGAGGAGCAGGCAGACATTTCCGTAACGACCGTGTACCTCATCAGCTCCACACTTGCTTACATACCCTTACTCAGGCAATGCGAGCCCCGCGGTAGGAGCAAGGATGACCGGTGAGAAAACCGAGACGTCAGACAGTTACACGAATGTACATGTTAATGAAAAGCATCCCAAACTAAAAATAAGGCTGCAGCTAAGCCGACAGGATGAAGCTTTGTATTGCAGTGTGACAGTGAAGATCACACTGGGAGATTCAGAAAACCCCGCATCGCACTGCTGAAAGTCAGAGACCGATGGTCAGCCTTAACTGCGCTTCTTTTCTCACCTTCACATTAGACACTCATTATTACGAGACTACTGGGAACCTCCTCTTTGTGTAGGCAACCATTTCAAGATAAACATCGACTGCAGATATACCAGGGAAAGTGTTCTTTGGACTCTCTACATTTGCATAATCCAGACAAGTGACAGGAAACTGGAATGACAGTCATTATATGGTCCATTGTGCCAACTTTGGTGGGAAATCCATTCGTTTGTAAGTTGACACAATGGACAATTAGGGCTCCTTCAAAACTGGTACGGTACCATGCCAGTGCAGCTGCTGCGCCTGCACATCAATACCTCTTACAAAATGTCTTTAAACTTTTAATGAGTAATTTCTATGCATGCAGTACCTACACTAATCAAATAATTTTTAAAATGAGTCAATTAACTGCCTACAAGTTCTTTGCAAAAACCCATCTTGTTTGAAGAAATAAAAAAGTGCACGTGAAAGTGAAATCTAACAAACCCCAGGAATAACTCTTCACAGTCTTTTAATGGATAAAGCCCCCAATTAAAAAAAAAGGTAAGCACCCACAACTCTCTGTAGGTTCACAATCCGAGTTCAACTATCAAACACACTCTTAAACAAAAAAATACTGTGCGTTCTTCTAAGTTTTGGCCTTGTGACTGCTTTAATTGCTGTGTATGGAGGTCCTGTGGGTACAGGTCTGTCCTGCCAGAAAGGAATTAAGCTCACACACCAGGTTAAGATATTCACAGCAGGAGCTTGGATGGTTTGCAGTTTGAAAAAACCACCACGATAACTACTGAGGCAGGCGATAACAAGGAACCTCCTTCAAAAATAAAGCAAGAGCTTCAATGCAAAAGAAACCACAGTGCTCCAAGCAAGGAGACAGACTTCTCCTGGCTCTGAAGGAAGGCGGAGAGAGGCTCCCACACGGTGGCACTGTGAACCAGGCAGCTGATGCAACAAGGCTGTCTCAGCCTCTTCAGACTCAGCACTTCTGCACTATCAGGCCTTGGAAAAGGACAAAACTAGCCATTTCAACCCTTCATATGGCTACAAGCATGAGTTAAGTGTAATACCAAGTGTAATACATCCTGCAATACCAAGAAAGCATAAACTGAGGGAAGCAATAAGTACAAATGCTCAATACCAAAATGATTCATAAAATGTAAATTAGGCTAACTGTGAACCTTCTTAAAATAAGTGTCTTTCATATTTTGTTAGCAACTGAAGTGTTAATATTGGCTTTTCCTAACCCCGATCTAACTACAAAAGAATAGAAATTGAATTACCACAGCGGCTGACAGATGACTCAGCTACATAAAGAGGTCTTTGCTGTATCAGCAATTTAATTTCTGCCAACTCCTCCAGATGTCAGACAACAAGCCCCCAGCACCTTTAGCATGCTCAGCGTCAGGAAAGGCATATAAAACATTGAGAACATTCAAGGTCCCCTGAACTGATGTTAAATTATTTGTTCTTGGTACCATTTGGGAAACCTCCAACATTTTATTAGTTGCTATTGTTACAGAAAGACAAAATGTTAAGGCATGCCACTATTAAGCTATAACAAAACTGTAAAGTTGATTCTACCAATATGAACAGTTACTGGAAACTCAGAACATTAAAAGAAAGCTATGTTGAATGACACGTATCATGGCCGTGCTTCACATTAATCAGCACTAGTGGGCTCCTTTCTTTCTGGTCACCAGCTTTAGTCCTCAGAGATGTACATCAGACTTTTGAAATCTAACATGGTACTCGCATAGAGAGGGGTTTTTTCCTTCTAATTCTATGCTCCAGTAAGTCAGTAAAGCTACTGGAAACTGCAACTGAGAGTACGTATTTGCTGTGTGAATGCTACTGGAAGAAATTCAGAAATGTTATTTTGTTGAGGAAATTTTGGCATAGAGAGTCCAGCACCTGAAATTAATAGCTAACTTCCAATTTTACAGTGATGCATGTCAGAGGGAAAAATTTAAAAACATGAGCTTATTTACTCTTCTGTTGAGAAAGAATACACGTATTCCCTCTGCCACAATGGTGCGTCCCACCAAGAGGAAAGCAAGCTCAATAGCCAGTCAGCGTTTCCCACTGAACCAAATGCCACAAAATGCACATGTAGAAAAAAACCTGGAATTTTGGGACATTGCGGAATCCTTAACTAGCTGATGAGATGTTAAAATGGCTTAGAGCAGAGACTATAGTTTATGCAACCACCACTATAAAACACCAAAAATGTGTTTTAATTAGGAGAAAGAGATAGGCCAGCTTTGGTTTTGTCATCTGAGGAACAAGCAACATTGCCCATATAGCCAGCAAGAGCAGTTCATATCCCTTCATAACTACTGCCCCGGAGTTCAAATAAATATTGCTTTCTCTGTTGCACATGTAAGCTAGGAGAAAAAAAAAAAAAATCAGAGAATAAAACAAAGAACAGGTCATTGAGGGGGAGGGATGTCTTCCCCTGAAACTGATGAGAGTTGAGCTACATTCTCCAATTCTCAACTTTAATATGCCACGCACATAATTTTAGAAGTAAATTCAACTCATTTTAATCTGTCCAATAGGAGTACAAAGAGTTTGTTGAGTTTTTTTTTAACATTATTCTTAGAATTGGCTACACATTTAAGTGTATAATCAATTATAATTTTAAATTTAACCTAACACTCTAATAATCTGTTACTTGGTTAATACTTAAGTTATTTTTCTGCGGCACTTCAGTCACAGGCTACCAACACTGGATATATCAGCAAGTTCACTCAACAGATCCAGAGGTTACTAATATAGCTGAAGCTGGTAGGGAAGAAAAACAAAACACTTGTCAATACTTATCTGCTGAATAGTAATAGTTTCACAGAGTTGCCTCAAAAATTGAAAGTAAAAATTGATAGAAAATTGGGCATAAACCTCACTGAATGAACTGGTACATACCGCTTTGTATTATTACATATTAGCAACCACACCAAGAAATAACCAGCCATTAGAACAGTTTCTAATTTTTATCATCTCTTTTGGTGGCATTACTGAGCCAAAACACCGCAATTATAACATTTAATTTCCGTTTTTTTAATGCAATTAAGATGTCTAATTCAACTGTTTTTATATTACAGTAGCTGTTCACATAAATAGTACAGATATGCACTGCTCTTGACAGGTACACAGTTACAAAAGCAGCTCTCGTATTTAGTTTGCTCTCTGTGTGGTGGGTTTTGTATGAAAAGCATTCTTGATTTCTAAGCATGGTACAATTTTAATTCTTAATGCGTTAGTACAACAGTGCATTGGAAAAGTACTGAGCTTCTACAAAAAAGCTTTACAATTTTAAAACAGATTTTTTTTTTTATTTAAACAAGCATAGGCAATTCTTATATTTCCACAACAAGATAAATATCCCAATTAAGCTAACAGCTCATCCTACAGCGTGCCATAGTGATGGGGAAAGGGCTAACATTAGTGTTATTTACAGAGACATGTCCAATATTAACCCAGTATGAAAATTAAAAGTATGTTCAAGTGTGCAATTAAGTTCATATTTTTTCAGATAGTTGGATTTCTTGCAAAAATTCCTCTACGACTCATGTACATTTAGCTGGGATGACTTCTCAAAGAACTCCTCATAAGCACAATCTTGAGAACAAAATGGTTATTGGACTGGAATGGCAGGGGCTGGGTGGGGGGAAGAACTTAATACGCTTCACAAAGAAAAAAATATTTTTAAGTGGGTAGATGTCTTTGGACAAGTGAAATTTAACACCCAAACTGACTACATCTTGAAAGCCCTAATTAAAGAAATTTCCCAATTTTAAAAGCTTGAATTCAGAGAAAATGCTTTCATGAGGGAATATTCACTCCAAGTCATTACTATACATTGAGGTACCACTCAAAAAGTGGCCATAAAGGAAGTGACTTCTTTGCCCATCACTATCACACTAGCTGCTTGGCCATAAATTCAGATCTCATTTAGACAACACTCTCTCTGTTACCAGAAGCTAAGACTGCTCTGCGACAAATAGGACAAGTGGAATTTTCTGATAACCAGCGATCAATGCAGTGGACATGATACTCGTGCGAACAAGGCAATTTACGGAGCTTGTTGCCTTCTGTGTACTCTGTAATACACACACTACAGGTTTTCAGAGCATCGCTCTCACCAAAATTCCTCATCGCTAGGTTGTCAATTTGTTCTTTGGTGAGTCCTCTTGGTTGGTCATCATCATCTTCATTTAGTAGGAAAAATTGTGCTAGGCTAAGGAATGGTAGAGAACCACTTTCTTCAAATGTGACCGATCCCCTCGTATTCCGACCTTCCCGTCTGGCACCAGATGTTGAACCACCTTCATTACCACCTTCATACACCTCCCCTGAGCTAGCATCTGTACTTTCATTGCTTGAAGTACCACCACCTCCGTTCTGTGGCTCAGAAGCATCCACGTTCTGATTTGGAGTTGGGCCACTAGGATCTGCATCACTATCACTATACATAAAGTAACTCAGCTCTCCAAAGCCTGTCATTATCTGCCTTAGCATAGTCTGAATAGCAACTGATGTAGTCTCACTCAAGCCTGTGTTTAAGATCCTACGGATAGGAATCCTAATGGTACTGACGTAAGTTCTCACTCCAGCCCGTTCTGAACGTGAAAACGTGCGCCTAAACCCTCCCCGTTCACTTTCGTAAGTGACTGTGTTGTTAGGTGTCTGGGACCTGGACCGAGTTCTGTTGGCTATGCTGTCTCTTTGCCGATATTCCCCTGGACGAACTCTTCTCACCTGAAGATCAAGTACTATGGTAGGAGGCCTCTGCCCAGGAGTTGCGGACTCACTGGTGCCGTTAGTTTCTGAAGAACCTGCTGCTTGAGGAACAGGTCTTGCTTCAGGGGTCGAAAACAGAACTGCATTTTCACTTGGCATCTCAGTCCCCACTGTATGCTGCCTTAATGTCACATGCTGCCTAGTTCTAGAACTTCCCTCAGCTTCATTCACTGAGGAGTGGTCAAGTGTTTGAGATGATGTATTGAGATGAGACCTGCGAGGAGTCTCACTCACTGGATTAATAGGTGACCTACTTCTATCAGTCCTAGCCCGTGTTCTCCGCTGTTCTGGACTCCTACTTCTCGCTCTCCTCTGCCCTCTAGGAGGGGAAGCTTCCTCAGCTGTTAGCTCCTCCGAAGTGCTCCTTTCTGATCCAGGCTGCCTTACAGATGGTGATTCAGACCTTGGAATTTCAGAGTCACTTTGGCTGTTCTCCAAATCCTCCCCACTGGAAGGCTCTACAGATGGCTCATTCTCAGTTTCTGGATTTGTGTTCCCATTATTACGGTTGACATTTATTTCCAAACTGAACCTGAAGTCACCACTATTTGGGTTAGTCCGGCTCACTGCTCTCCAAGACTGGTTTCCTCGTTGCCCACTTCGTGTTGTATTTCCAGTCTGTCGGACTGAATTAAGCCAGTCTATTATAGAATCTCCATTTGAAACATCTTCTGCGGACTCTGCACCTGCGAAAAAGACAGGGAACTACCAAAATTAGAGTACTGAGCTAATTTTGGAGTGATCTTTTCCAAGAACATAATTGCTTAGTTTAACAAGTGACAATTTAGAAGTGCTTAATCCTATCAAGTGCTATTGTGGTTTCACACGTAGCATCACAACTCGTATCTACCAGCGCTCTCTTAATGGAGCAGGAGTGGACATTTTTCTAAGATGTACAGATAGGCTGCAGCCATCACATAGAAAACAAGTCATCAAAATAACACAGGTTGTTTATTGTAAGTAAATGGAAAGCCACATTTCAGGTGTCATAACACATCAATATTCTGTGTTTTCCTTTCCAAACAATTAAGTGATCTATCGACTGCTAAATAGAGAACTAAGTTTGTCCTGACCCTTCACTTGAAGAATAGCTTTATAGCAAATCTGTCACACTAAAGAATTAACCCTAGTGGTAAGCTCCAAGCATTCTCCACCAATCTCTATGGAAGGGTGATAATGAAAGCAATACAGCATCTTCAGAAGGGAAGAACAGTGAATAAAAAAAGGATTGCCAAAAAGCATCCCAGAAGGGAGCAGACAGGAAGGCAATCTTCAATTAAAAAAAAAAAAAAGAACCCTAAATGAAACTTTATCTTGATGTAAGTAACAGATGCATTATGAGTGAAATCTGTCCCAAACTGACCTCTGCAGCAGATATAACGCTCACTTAGTTTTGAAGCAAAGCTCACCTTGCACCTGCCTAGGCTTAACTTTGTTCCACTCCTGCACTCAAGTTAAGGTCCGTATGGGGTGCTAAAGTTAAGAGTTTTCACAAATACTGTATATACCTCTATTCTCATCACTGTTTTGCTGTGGCGGACCTTCTTTAACTTGGTGTAGCCTTCTCAGCAACTCTTCTTCAGTAATTTCACCTTAGAAAATAAGCAAAATTTTCCAAAAATATTTCCAAATCATATGTATGGCAAGCATTATCAAAAGCTTCTAAAGAAGGTACAAGCCACTGCTTTTTTTTTCTAATTAAATCCTGCCATAACAAGACCGCCAAACAGGTTGCTAAAGGGAGGTTCAGATACTTCAGCACCAGTCTAAGTTTTCCTGAAGCTGAAAGATCCAACAGTTTCAATGTATTCAAGGCAGATGTGCCTTCTTGTTCTGTAACCTCTACAACTGATCAGCAATTTTCATCATCCTATACCAATTAAATGGCTGTCTAGAGTAACATATTTAAGGTAACACCTTCACAAGCATGAAAAAAGGTTTATATTAGTTTAAGTCATGTTTTAAATTAGAACTGGTTTGAATTAGGTATCATCCTATAAAGTGTCAATTTAAAGTAATAAGTCAATTGAAAACTGACATAAAAATGCCCATGCAGAATCTCGCACCAGACTACTTACCCTAGTTACAAACTCTTAACCTCACCAGCACAAAATTTTCACACAGATGCTTAAGGGAGATTACTTTTTGATCAAAAAAGTCTAAGGGTCCATAACTGGAACAGGGTCAACTCTGGGTGTTGCCACCAAGTTGTATAGACTTTGGTATCTGATGAATCCACCTCATCCTAACTACCTCTCCACTAGTCAGGGGACTGGTCAAATTTAAGTACGCACAATTTAGCAAGAAGCTACTTCCTACCATGGAACACAACTGCAGCACACAAACTAAATGGATGAAACAGTTTCAGGAGAACAGAAAATGACACAAATCACCTACAAGCAATTCTAGTAAGATGTACATACCCAAACATTACCTACCTGGTGTTCCTAGCAAATTGTTATCTCTCATAAGCCTGTAGTCCTCTTCACTCAGGTTGTTTACAAACTGGTAGAAAGCTTCTTCTCGATCTAATCGATCTAGCTGACTCTGACGTTGTGCTTCTGATTGATCAATATTTCCTTTATCACTAGAATCTGAGCTTTCCATCTTGATGAGTGGGAGAGTACCTAAAAAGGAGAAAACAAACCCTTCATCCAGCATAGTGAAATATGGCATGAAATTTAGGCATGTTTAACCTGTACTACATTCTTCATTGTTATCCTTAAATTTGGGGGGGGTGGGGGGAGAAGAGGGGAGAGTTTGTGGGCTAGCGCGGAAGTAGTTTGCTAACGAAGCTTCAGTTAAGATGAGGTGCATAACCACAGGGATCAAAAGTGAAATCATTCTCAAAGCACAAACCTCTTCAAGAAGTTCAAACAAAACCTATGCCCATCATTATCAAATACTCAATAAAGCAGCAAGTATGAACACATGGAATATCATCAGCCATAACCCTTAGCCCATCTTCACATTCACATAGTTGACTAGATGCCCATGACTATCTGGTTTTTAGCATAAAATATTCCTAATACTGCATTGCCTCACAAAGCATGACTTACAGTACCATACAACAGTGTAGTACAAGGCATAAGCCATCCTTGATCATGCTCGCTAACTCTAAAAGAGCATGGGATTATATGTTCATCACTTCTGCCTGCCTGCTACAAGAAACACCCTCTTCACCATCCAAGTGAATTTTAACAGAATGAAGGGGTTATGAAGAATTCAAATATAGAAGACTGAAGACGCTATGGAGCACTACGTGTGCAAAAAAAATAAAAAAAAGCAGCTATTCATTTCCTCAGAACAGGAAAAGGGTTTGTAAAATCAACTTTATAGTTTTATGTCAAGAGAAGAATTTGCTGGCAAGTTTCAGCATTTACTGAATTACTGATGTTGATGACTAAAATTTCCAGGACAAAACTCCACTGTGTATACCAGGTATAACTTCTGCTATAAAGAGCTTTCTTCTATATCACTTATTTTTAAAAATAATCTTCTCCTCATATTTTTTCATTTGGATGCTATCCTTGACAATGTGCGTATCAAAAAAATTATCGATGAATGCCATGTCCATATCTGATAATATTATAATAAAATACATGCAAATGCAGAAGACATTCTGGCACTAGTTGTGCCATGCAAATATATCAAATGAAGTTAAAATAATAACTAGTTTCCTTAATCACTACGCCTTGCTATTCACAACATCAAGAATTTTCCTGTACAACTGGTAGAATCTAGTTACTCAGAGGTGATTAGCAAGCTAATCCTCTGCATGCTAAAAAGCTCTGCAATAACATTCCCCATCAGAAAACATTCCTTTCATTTAAACCATACTTCATGTGACATGAAAATACTGGAAGAATAAAGCTTTTCTGCTTCTCACTGGAAAATTTCCAACACTTAGACATCTGTCTAGTGCAAAAAGCATCTTTTTTTGGTTTGTCAGCACAGCTGTCAAGTCAAGACTGCCCACAGTTTACATTAGTGCTTCTCCACAGAAGAGCAGCACTGCATGATCTCCAGCGGTAGTTTATTTCAGCTGCTATTGTGAAAATTAAAGTGCGCTGACAACCTCAGTGTGTAACAGCAGAAAAACTCCACAGGATAGGACATCCCATTACTGCAGACTTGCAAATTATAAAATAGCTACTCCAACCCTCTTTGTCTTGAATTCTGACGCAGTAGAACTTGTTTTTAAGTTAGTCATATTAAGGCACAAATGACTTGCTGCCATTCAGTAATGCAGTATGCAAGGCTACTGGTATTATTTGGTTCTGTGAATTTCTGCCACTTTACCAAAGAAATTAGGCTTATTTTTCACCTATTTATCAGTAAGCACCAGCAATCACTAAGTTTACTACCATCTCAAATGCAAGCCTATCAGCATTCTCTGCATTGCTAAATCTCTGGTGCAATCTAGAGACTGCATGGCCCTTCTGAAGCCTGCATGTGATGTGCTGTCAAATACACCGATAAATGAACCCATTCACAGTGAAAGTTGCGCAATGGTTTCAGCAGGTATGTTCAACTCTGACTGGGCTCAGTTACAAAATCTGTATGTCCTTCAAATCTTGGACACATATTTCTAATGAGAACATAGCTTGCTTGAAACTCAAACAACTTTTTTACAAGCTTTCTGTAGCAGAATTATGATTCCAAGTAACTTCACTTAAATACATATTCATTCTAGAGAAGATACCAGAAATACAAAGACAGCTACTTTTAAAAGAAACATCTGAATAAAGCCTCAAGTAGAACGAGAGACTTGCATCCAAAATAAAACCTGGAAAGATGCATTAGTTCTCTGGGGATACACACCAAAACTCTAACTAGCACTCCCTTTTTTAGGGCAACAATGGAACAAAGTTGACAATAAGATTAAGAAAATAAGGGAATGTAGTAAGATGCTAAGGGACAGGAGCAGCACAAAGTTTTGTAAAATATTTTCCCCCAAATGACTGCCAGATTGGTATTTACTGACTTTAAAACACATAGAATGTCTTCATAAAAATGCCAATATTAACATATCTGTAAGCATTAGACTAATTGTACAACAGCTTTTAGAAAAGGAAACCGCACTATGCACACAAAGCATGACATCTGTTTACTGCTTATGCTTTGGAATTTCCCTTTTAACTGCAAATTCCAGTGCTTGCAGGCACCTTAGCTATAAAATGCCTGTTTGATTCAACATTTGCCCATTCCATTTCAGAAGATGAAGGGGCACTGTTCTTGGTCAGGGAAAAAGGGAGAGTCAGAACAAGTTGGGGACGGGGCGGGGAGAGTGGGGAGACATACAGACAGCAGAATCTCTTCTTTACCAACAGGTTGATGTACACTTCAGTAGGTGATCCTTTAGGTAATGCTCGGAATAAGTCAAAGTCAGTTTTACTTATTTCCAGGTTTTGCTCCTCTTTTCTCCTCCGTCATCTCATATCTTCCCTCCTAAACCATAAAATCAGCTATTTGTCAAGACTGAAAAGATGCTATTGCTAAGAAAAAAGCCTCAGAGGTGGGATCTTGAATTAAGAACTTAATTTACATTAGGGCTATTTCTACCAGTGACAAACTTGGCTGTATTTTCCAATTGCAAGCTACTGTAACAGATTACACTAGACCACTGTACCCCAGTTTCACGCTGTTTAGCTTCAATGTCCTAGAAATGCTATATACCTATATGGGATGTTTACATTGATGGAAATACAGATGGCAAAGAAACACATAAATGCACATCAACACATTCTCCCTACTTTACTCTTGACAGCAAATGGGACAATACTCTTCAAACTAGAGTTCTGATATCATAACCAGTAAATGGAAAATAGGATTTCTACCCCAAGGCTTATGTTACTTTCTATCTCTTCACTGTCCACTCAGCTCATTGTCCACATCACCCATTTTAAGCTTCACCTCCCACACCACTGCAGAGCACTATGTTACCAGACTGAACTTACTAGAATATTTAGGCTACTACTGCCTCAGCACGACTCCATAGGTCCCACCAGGCTGTACAACAGGACTTCCACGCGTAGATTTAACCCCAGCCAGCAACTAAGCGCCACACAGCTGTTCGCTCACTCCCCCCAGGTTGGGATGGGGGAGAGAACCAGAAGGGTAAAAGCGAGAAAACTCATGGGTTGAGATAAAGACAGGTTAACAAGTAAAGCAAAAGCTGCATGCACGAGCAAAGCAAAACAAGGTATTCATTCACCACTTCCCATCGGCAGGCAGGGCTTCAGTCATCTCCAGGAAAGCAGGGCTCCATCACACCTAACGGTTACTTGAGAAGACAAAACGCTATCTCTCCGAACGTCTGCCCCTTCCTTCTTCTTCCCTCAGCTTTATACCCTGAGCATGGAACATCCCCTCGGTCAGTCAGGGTCAGCTGTCCCAGCTGTGTTCCCCCCCCCCAACTTCTTGTGCCCCCCCCAGCCTCCTCACTTGGTGGGGTGGGGCGAGGAGC
This sequence comes from Buteo buteo, assembly GCF_964188355.1. Taxonomy (NCBI): domain Eukaryota; kingdom Metazoa; phylum Chordata; class Aves; order Accipitriformes; family Accipitridae; genus Buteo; species Buteo buteo. The sequence continues at coordinate 2,766,189 of NC_134192.1, forward strand.
AGAAAAGGCCTTGGCTCTGCGTAAGCACTGCTCAGCAATAACTACAACATCTCTGCATTATCAACACTGTTTTCAGCACAAATCCAAAACACAGCCCCATACTAGCTACTATGAAGAAAATTAACTCTATCCCAGCCAAAAGCAGCACACCACGGTGGCAGTTACTATGTTACCTCACTCCTATTTCAGGGTGGTAGAGTGTTGCAGAAATAACCTGAAAACCTGTCCCTCATTCAGAATTCTGCTCTCAGCTCATACACTGCAGAAGATTAATAATGGCTTAAGGAAGCTGACTACAGTAACATGGGGAAACCTGACAAGGGAAAACCAACAGGTATAACATGGGGAAACCTGACAAGGGAAAACCAACAGGTATACTATTAAGTTACAACAAAATAACCAACATTTGATTATCTAATAAGCAGGTATGCTTCAACTCTGTTTCTCTTTCTTCCAGTGGTTTAGTTCAACTCAAAGAGTCTGTTCTTATCCAAGTTAAAAGGTCCAGAATTTCCTTCTTCAGTGTCCTCCCTCGTCAGCACTGAGTTGACAAAGGGTGGGGAAGGTCACATCTATGAGCATGAAGTTCAGATCTCTTGATTATTGCCAACTTCAGCTGAGATATCCAGCAATGAAAATCTCTTTATGAGAAAACAGGGTGGGGGGAATCACCTAAAGGTTGCACAAAACAACAGAATCATAGCTAGAATACATTATTTTCTCCTTTAAAAAAAAGAGAAAAGAAATTAAGGAAAATATTCTTCAGCAGCTGAATATCCAGACACATTAACTACAGTGGATTCTTAATTGGTGTTCCCATCCTTCCACAAGTCAGCAAAGTACCTTCCCTGCAGTTACACTTCAACAATCTCAGAGATTTCAGAGCACAAATGACTAGCTGTCTCTCCACTGCTGCTAGAGACTGCAGGAGCAAAAACAGTAAGCCCACAAAAGGTATTGTTTGTTACATTCTTTTATTCAAGAGAAAGTAATATTATGCTCTTTTGGATAGGAACAATTTAGGAGTACTAGATGTTCTTTCAATAATACAATGTTATCATTCTCACAGTGCAAGAAATATTTTACATTTTCCTTTATGCCAAGTCATATGTAAACTACATCCCATCAGTCAGGAATTTACTGCTTAAAAACAATCTAGTGGGACAGCAAGCAGCGATAAAATACTTGTGTAGTCCATTTACCTTGAACAGTAACACTGTGTATCCCCATAATGCTTAGCACTTATGGACTACAGAACTCTTACCCCAAAAGTATTAAGGGACTATAAGGCACAGTGATAAATCACTAGCTCTTCCTCTTTCAAAAATGTGTAATATTTCCTGACATTAGTTATCTGTATTGAATACCAAGACACTACCTTAGCCTGCATTCCCCATTTTTAAAATTAAAAAAAAAATACATAAAACATTAGAACTCTCATTAAACTAGGTAAAACTTAGAAGATTTGACAAACTCAGAAATCACTCATTTGCAGGGTCAAATGAAAAAGCAATACCTTAAAGTTATGGGGCAAGTCTCAAATTTTAGCAGGAGAAAGGCACTGAAATAAACTGCAGAAACAACTCAGATGCTCAGGAGCTAGCTGTGCAACAAAGATTTCCTCTAAAATTCCCCCCCATCTAGGTGTTACCCATATTTCAACTTTACATGAGAATTTGTAGTGCCCTGTATGTTAGGAATGTTTCCTGAATTACCTCATGTCCCAGCAACATAATTAATACCTCTGTATAAACAAAAAAGATGATGGCAATATGAGTAAGTGTTTCATAGATGTGCTCAGCAGAAGGCTAATTTCTCATTTATGATTCATAACCTCATCTTAATTAGGTACTTCAACTGGTAGAGCACCTTGCTTACTTCCAGTCTGCAGAAATCATCAAACCCTTTGACTAAAAGAAGACATTTGGTAGCGGAAGCCAGAAATACTTATTTTCTGGTTTGTGTTGTTACACAGATTAACTACTTTTTCCTACCCTGCTTTCACTGAACATACCTCAAAGACATTTTAGCTCTACAGCAGAAGTACAACACAGCTGTCTGTTCAAAGCGCTTTCCATGAACTCTGACTTCAGCAGCTCTAACATACCATTCCGTTTGGCATGACCAGCCCCAGCCAGCAGTCTCTCCAATTCCATTTCTCAAATGACACAGGAACAGCAGCTAGAACAGGCAGTTCTGTTACCCTGGGTTCTTTAAGTGCAAACAGAACCAAATTCACGTGCAGTATTCATCTGACCCACCACACCTCCCAACGACTAGATTTTCCTAGAAGAATTAAAAGTTGAAAAAATAGTTTCCATGCCAGTCAGTATCCAATTTCTCAAAACTAGCAGAAAATAAGACATAACAGAAACTGCATTTTCATCTTAAATATTTCATCATTCAAGTCTGCAAGCTCAAAAGCATAAGCAAAACCTGTCAGTGAATCCTATCATTAAAGGAAAAAGATACCATAAAACAGTGAAATGAAACAGCTATCTATTTGCATTACACATAGAGCTTCATTATGCCAAGTTTTGTTGTCGCTTTTTTCTTGTGCAGGTTCATAAGTTTCCTCTTGTGATCACATTGAAGGCTTTGATAGCATAGGTACAATTCACTCATCTACATCTTAGAAATGGTAACAACCTTTTCTAGTTTTCAAAGTTGCATCATGAATTTTGGACAGACTCTTTTTTCCCCCCCTGCTATTCTTGTTTTCTGTTGACACTCTGATGACGAACAGATCTACGCTCTTACTAGATTTCTACTAAACTTACCACAAATTTTAAACACTTAAGAACTCCCTATGTCCTCTTTGCCTCAAAAAATATCATGGAACATGTACCACTTTTGGAAAGCTGGAAGAAAATTTTGTCTTCTATGAAGTGTTCTGTCTAAACTGCTGTAAAATTTAAATGCCAGCTTAACAAGGAGTGTTAAAGATCAATTCAGCTATTTCACTACCCCGGTATGTTTCAAAGCAAAGGCTGTAAAACAAGATGTCATTCTGAACATACATTTTAAACAACAGAAAGCAGATTAATACTTTTTCAGAACAGTTGCAGATAATTCAACAGAATAAAAAAGAGAGGAAACCATTTCAACAGAACTAACTGTTGAGATGAAGAGAAACTCTCTTAGATGTATTATCAGCTCCTGAGAAGTCAAAGTGAAGGAAGAAATCAGGGTACAGAATCCCAGCAGTCTCCAACAGTCCTACAGTATCTAAGGCAGCGTAGCCATCTTGCTGTAAAAATGCCCAACTCAAAGAGACCTAGTTTTCCAATGTTATCTTCCATATGAAAGGGTAGAGCTTAGCAATTCCAGGATACTGAGAGCATGTGGAACGGAGATGGAGCTCTGAAAATAAAATGCAGTACGAACTGCCAAAACCCAGGGCTTCACATTTTATCATCTGTACTTACTAAAACAACACTTTTCACGTACAAGTTGAAAATGAAATTAAGATAGTACTACCTTTTACCCTCAAATTCAGATGACATCACAGAAGAGAAAGCTTAGCATATACAAGGTGTAACAAGTTTACAGCACTGGAGTCTCATGAAAGGATGCTCCTTTCCCCCAGAAATGAGCTTCTGGCTAGGTCAGCAAGCAGAAGGCCCACTCTGAAGCTCAAAGGAAGAAGTAATGCTGCACACAAGTCACCAGTGTTGACATTGAAAGACAGCAGTATAAACAGGATTGACATCCAAGGAAGTTGTACCCACAAAACTACATTATGACCATCACGTAGTGTTTTGATTTCTGAAGAAACAGAACTTCTGGTTAGTGAGAGCACTAAGCCAATCAGAACTCCCTGAATTTCAATTAAAAAAGAAAAACTTGTCTTTAAATTTACCACCAAATCTCACTGTCTCCACAAAACTGCTGCTAATACAGCTACTACTGAAAGTAAAAGGCCAATAAAACAATGACAATCACTACAACCACAACCCACGCAGAAATTTCGATACATGGATTTTTGTTGCTGTTGATGTCTAGTGCCTAACAAATACAGAAGTGGAAAATTAAGTAAAATTCATTTGAATTTAAATAGGTATCTGTAAGACTAGAATTCCTTTTCTGATGTTACACCAAGGCAGGCAAGCTCAAGCATTTTAACAAGACTACATGCACATACATCTTACATATTGAAATTAAGAGTGCTCCAAGCAAAATATTTTTAAGTTACTAAATTAAGAGAAAACATATGCTGACTTTTCCTACATATTCAATTATCATTAGATGGTTTCATGACACCGTACAACTCTGCAGACCTCCTTGAGTAAAAAGCTGAGCTTCAACCCTGCACATCAGCAAAAAGTTACTAACAAGTACCTCATTAATATAAACCTGAACAGTTTGAAGGAGGCACAGGCTTCTGTGTTTCTTATGATCTTAACTGCAGCCAGCAACCTGTGCAAAAGCAAAACAGAGTCTCTGTTATGCTTCTGGCTATTGCTACTCACCACACAAAAGTCCTGACTAAGTTATTACACCAGTAGACTGTTTAGAAGTATTGTTGTTGGTTTTTGAGATGTGCAAGACCTTCACAAAAGTATCTCGAGGACGGAGATGTTCGCATCTGGTTTTATCGCTTCGAGATTAATTTTTGCAAGCGCAAGAGCTGATAAGCTTTCGTCAAGACAGAGATTAAGTCACAAAAACTTGGATAAATACCAAATACTCTTGTTTAGATTCAAATGTTTTAATACATGGAAACTGAGTTCTCTACAAAAAAATTCAGAACAGTAGTAATGTGTTAAGCTATATTAAACTGGACTTAAATGCAATCTTTAGACTTAAGTATATGAAGTTGTAACATTATGTTATGGCTGTAAAAAAAAGTACACCACCTCCACTGCAACTAGAAGCATTCTACTAAGATCAAGAAATTTATTTTGACACATTCCCAGAGGAAAAAGAGGAACAAGCTAAGCAGGTATATTAATATATAGGTGCTTTGAAAACATTTCCATTTAAGGATCACATTATCCATTCCCCTAAAAATACCACTACACACACACAAAAAAAAGAAATATAGTAGAGACCAGACACTTGTAACACTGTTTTCCAGTACACCATGTCTATGAATTCAGTAATATGGAAAATAAATATGATACAGATGACAACCACTACATGCTTGAAAAATGCTGGTGTGGTTATTTCAGTGACAAACATTTATGTAGTCAGAATTGCTGATGAAGAGAACACTGCAGTTGTTATGCTTTAGTGGTCTAACATAACAAGAAGCCCTTAATTTTATAATGTGTGGTGTGTTCTTCCCTTGTCAGGAGCAGGCAAGACATAATTCCAAGCTATAATTCTTTTAATTCCAAAATGGTAAACCTGTAGAGGGTATACAGTCAGTTTAACTGCTAGTTGACCACTACAACAAAACTAAGCACCTGACTCTCAATTAAGATAATTAACTGCACAAGAAGCAGCCAACTGTTTATTTTTTTAAAAAAAGACTCAACAAGTCACTGCAATTAAAATTCAGGGACAAATTGGTGTCAGAGCTTCTTTAGCATTTTGACAACGATTTCCAATCTGAAATTAACCAGTGCTGCCAATATGGACAGGGAAAATAAATCAGATGTGTGATGGTGCTATTGGATACAACTGAGTCTGAATTCTTGTTTACAAGCGTCTCTGTATAAAGGCTCTATCCTCCTGAAAAATGATGAAATAAACAAAACTATTATGAAAAAAAATCTATATTTTTTGCTGTGAAACCTTTTGTCAGGCTCCTTCTACTACAAACTAAAATTAAGACACATAACAACCCTTAATAGCCACACTATATACATACTACTATATACAATGTGATATTGCTCCTCCATTAAAGCAGATCACTGAAGGTAAAGTAATACATACATCTACTGTACTTGACCGTGGTTTTGAAACACAGTAAACAGAAACCTTAAACGTCAACAAACAGTCTTAAAAAGGGAAGGAAGAACTTGCACAGGAAACGATGGTGACAGAGCAAAGATGATGTGATTAACTGGAGAGAAACTAACAGCATAGGAACAGCAAACATCACAGGTTTTAACAAGTCACAGGTTGATCAAGACCCTTACACAGACACGGGGAGAGTTCCTCTCGCCCGTCTCCCACAACAGGGCTTCTTGTCTCAACTCACGGGACAAACAGACTGAAAACACGGCCCTGAAGAGCTGCGATTCCCTAAGTAGGCACTAAACAGTATGGCGAGGCCCAAGATAGCGGCTGTAATTCACCCCCACACTCCACCCCTCCAAAAAGGAGCTAGTTTTAATTCCTCCTCCAGCCCAATCTAGAGAGTGAGAGGCCCTGCAGCCCTCCTTGAGATGGGGGGGGGGGGGAGGGGGGGGGGGCGCAAACCGTCCTCCAGCTCCAAATGGAGGAACAGGTTCGCCCCGCTTCAGCGGGAGGCCCTGCCACACGCCCCGGGAGAAAGAAGTAAAAGTCCCTGGGGTGACAGAGCCTGGCCCATCCGGGGAGAGACGGGGGCCGAGGATCCCTCGGCAGTGCCCCGGGCACACCCGCGCGCAGACCGCCATCACCGCCCCCAGCTCCAACACGGCACCCCGCTCCGCCTCTGCCGCGGGGCGGCTTCGGCCTCCCGAGCCCCGCGGAGCCAGGAGCCGCCCTGCCCTTCCCGGGACCCCGCAGTCCGCACGGCGGGGACCCAGAGCAGGGGCAGAGGGGCCCCGCGGTCCCCCGGCCGCCCCCGGCCCCGGGCGAGGGCCGCAGCCGCCGCCTCCCCTGGGCCTGGGCCTCTCCCTTCTTCGGGCCATTTTGAGAGTTCGCCTCCCGCCTCGATACTCACCGCCCGCCGCCGCCGCCTCCCCAGCTCTCGGTCCTCTGCTCTCCCCGCTCCTCAGCGGGCTCGGTCCCGGGTCGCCTCGCTCCGTCCGTCCCCAAACAGCCGCAGCGTCTCCCTCCCTCCCCTCTCAGGCGGCCATTTTCTGCTCCATTGTTACCAAGGAACGGGGGGCCCGGAAGCGGCCGCCGACAAACGGAAGTGAAGGCGCAGGCGCCTCTGCGCAGGCGCCGCCACCCCCTCTGCGGGGTGGGGACGGGGGGAGCGCGGCCCGAAGAGAGGAGCGTGGAGGACCGCGCGGCTAGAGCGGCCCCAGCGCCGAGGGGGCGCCGCCATTTTGAAGAGGGGCAAAGGCCGGGGGTCTGTGGCCGGGTGGCATGGAGCCGAGGGGGCTGTCGGCGGCTTTCACGGCCACCCCTCAGCCTCCCGCTGTCCCCGGGGGGAGGCGGAGGGTCCCGGGGCTCAGCAGTGCCCGGGCTGTGGTGGCGTTAGGGTGCAGCGGCAGTAGGGCCCGTGTCCCCGTGAGAGCTAGGCCTGTCAGTGTGGGGGCCGCTTGGTGTCACCTCAGGGTGTGTGCCGGACAGAGGTGCCAGCGCTCAAGGCCGACGGTGGGCAACGTTTCCAAAAGCCACGTTGAAAACTGGCAGTGAGTACTGGTGGCTGGCAGTGGGGACATACACTCCCCTCATCCTCCAACCTTGGCAGGGTTTCTCCTCTCACACCAGGTTTTCTCTGCTGCCTAACCAGGTGTTGCGTATTAAAGACAACTGTCACGCTATATAAAAGCCAAGGTATTCCTGTTTTTCAGTATGAGCCTTAATTAGTTGAACGCTGGCGTTGCAATGTTCTGTGAGGCCTGTTTGTAGGTTATATTTTTCTGCAGGTTTTCCCCTCTCACCACTGAAGCTATAAATGACAGCTGCGTTACCTCCAGGGTCAGTCCATCTCCCTCGTGGCATTCTGGCAGAGAGGTGAAATCAGGCATCAATAAGACATAGTGGAAAGGAAACTGTGGCTGAAAAGAAATAGTTAGGAGAGAAAAAACTACAGTCTCAGTTTTGAACCCAAGGGGGGTTGTGCCATACTGAGTATCTGTGCTAGTTTAAGGAGAGGGAAAGGTTAAGCCTCTGCAGACTTGTCTCCTGTAGAAAACGGAAGGGATTCCCACAAAGTTTTGAAAGATCCCATTTTAATGCCAGAAAAGGCTAACTTGCAAGGAAGTCATCTTCATTTTCAAGCAAGATTCCATACATAGAGAAAAAAAATATATCTCTGAGGATTTACATGGTTTCAGGAAGTCCGCAAGACACCTTTGTTTCTCCTTTAGGCAGTTTGTTACAATAATAGTGAGATTACTGTCCAGTTTAGGGGTGAGTTGCATTTAAATGTTGTTGAAACTTACATGTGTAGAAAGATACAAGGCCAGCCTCTAATGTAAATGAAGTGGTTTTATGTATTCACAGTTTAAATTCCCCCCCTTCAGACTTGAGAACTCAAAGGCAGCTACAGTGTTCATGCTAGAGGGAATGGAGGGCTCAGGTACAGGGCATATTTCTCATCAGTGTTAGTTGCCACAGCATGGGACCAGAAAAGGAAGTGGGTTAGAAACTCACTGAACTGAAGGCTGTGATGCTAAAATCATTAGTAATGGAGAACAGAAGCAGTCCCAGTTTTGACTGGAGCAGATGTAGGTTCCCAACTATATTTTTTTTTTAAATAACCAGCACATAAAGCACAGAATTTTTTCCAGCTGCAGAAGGACGGACGATATGGCATATAGTTGGAGTGACAGAGAGGTGATACCTAATCCAGCGTAAAACTTTCTTGCAGAAGGTTAACCTGTTACGTTTTTAAAAGCAAATTGGAGTTGGGAGAGTGACTTTAAATCAGATCAGCCCTTTGCATCATTGCTGCAGTATACATCCTGCATTACAACTGGATTAACAATAGGGTCAAACCATGACCTAACTGCTGTGGTTTGACTATGTGAGTAAAATTTAAAAAAAAAGAAAAATTAGGAAGAGTAAATTTAACGTCACAAAGCAATTTTGCAGTTCTAATGAACCACAATATTTGTCATTGGGAAAAGTTGCCTTATTCCAGATCCAGACAAATGGATTTTTATGCAGACAGTGCTCCTACCTCTGACAGATTCCGGTAGTTGGAGAAACTGTATCCTCCGATGAGAGAAATCCTGTGGCTGAGTATGTATGTACACTTTCATTTTTGGCAGACATTTCTGAAGCAGGCAAAAAATTCATTCCTTTGTCAAACATCGATAATTCAGGGAGCAGATGATCAGCACATAATTGATCCACTTTATCATGGAAAGCCTTATGCTGACAATTGATAAGCCACCGAGTGTGAGTATTGGCAATTAGTAAATCAGCAGGATGTCCATCAGAGTGCTCCAATGGCAGACCTCAAAGAACTGAAGAAATAGGAGGCAATGTGACTGTGACATAGTGATTTATGCATGAGAGTGAATCCTGTCTTTTCTCCCTACCTTTTCTGAATTCCAGACAAGGTCAGAGCAGGATAAAAGTGGCTTTGTTATACACCAGTAACCTAAGCAGCAAAATATTAGGAATTTTTGAGCAAATGGGAGGTGGAGCATATTCTACTATTTGAACAGAGGGATAAGATGATGGTTTATGCTCCTGGAGCAGCCTTTCGGTATTTTATGGCATCTGACAATTAATTTTGTTTGTTTGTCTCTTTCTTTCCCCCTCAATAAAATACTTTTAATTGATTAATCTTACCGAAAGTCTTGAAGATCATCAAATGGCAAGCAACAGAGGAATAAAACATGTTATTTTTTACCTCTGTGGATGAGTTCAGACTCTTCAGGTAGATATTTGCCAGTTTGCTGGGAGATGAACATCCAGCAGTGTAGAGAGATGGCAGCTGGGTTCTGCTGATTCATGCCTGCCTTCAGTGGTAAAAACTTGTAGCTGAGGTCCAGGGCAAACAGCTAAGGAAAAGTACCTCCCTTGGTGTGATTTGGTGTTTATTTGCAAATGCCCTCACAGGGTCGATCAGGTGCAGAATAAGCGCTGATTTTTCAGAACCACTTAGTGGATTTCAGTATCCACTTGACATTAATAGCAATTAATGGTCTGTGCACACATATCTCCTTAACAGCTTTGAAAAAATCAGGATCAGTGTAGCAGTGTATTTCAAAGAGCTTGTAGGGGAAAATATATTTGCATACAGAACTTTGCAGTATAGGGAAAAAAATCCAAAATCTGTAGCAAAAGCATGGCATAATTCATACTTAAGTGTTTTCAATTTGCTAAGGTATGTATAGCGAAGGAGAATTACAATACTTTTCCATGGTAAGTTTAATGTCGTTTCCTTCAATGAGGGTAAATAAATTTGCTTTAAATCCCCCATGGTCTTAAAAGCTGGTTATTTGGTGTGCAGTGATAGATGAGAAAAATGTTGGTGTTTTTTCTTCTAAAAAGATATTAAAATAATTTATTCACAATATAGATAAGTAATAATCCAAAAGCAGTGAGGTGAGAAAAATCTGAATCTCTGGGGAGCTTCTAAACCTGAAGAAAAAAAATAAAAAAGGACCCGCCAAACTCAAATCCTTATATACTCAAAGTATCAGCAGAGCCAGGTAGTGAGCAGGCAAATGAAGCCAATTTACACTAATGTACCAGGCCAGAACAAACTTGAGAGGAAACCTAAGAATATAACGATTCCTAACAGTCGTAAGTTTGCTCTTTTCTCCATCTGAGTACTCCGCCTATGTTGCTGTACCACAATGGCGACAGTCCCTCTCCTTCGTTAGGCAGGTGGATGGAGGGTCCCTTCTCTTCTGGGGGGGAGAGAAGCCCATCTTTATGTCTTACACAACAAAGTATTTTCCATTCAAACATTACCTCAGGAGGTTATCCCAGCTGGTTATTTTTAAATTGGCAGGTCTGGCATGCTAGAGTTTTAAAGAGCTGGAGAAGAATTTTGCACCTTTAAGAGCCATCTTTAATAGTGTTCAGTAATTTGCTAAATTGTGATCTTGGTCTGGTTTGTCTGGCAGGGCTGTGCTCTCAGGAGTACTTATGTACTCAGGTACCATCCCTCCGCATCTGAGCTTTTAAATTCCCAGCCTGTTTGGGGAGCAGGCAGAATCATAGAATCATTTAGGTTGGGAAAGGCCTTTAAGATCCAGTCCAACCATTAACCTACCACTGCCAAGTCCCACTAAACCTGTCCCTAAGTGCCACATCTACATGTCTTTTAAACACCTCCAGGGATGGTAACTCCACCACTTCCCTAGATAGCCTGTTCCAGTGCTTGATAACCCTTTTGGTGAAGAAATTTTTCCTAACATCCAATCTAAACAACCCCTGGCACAACTTGAGGTTGTTTCCTCTTGTCCTATCATTTGTTACTTGGGAGAAGAGACCGACCCCACCTCACTACAGCCTCCTTTCAGGTGGTTGTAGAGAGCGATAAGGTCTCCCCTCAGCCGCCTTTTCTCCAGGCTAAACAACCCCAGTTCCCTCAGCCGCTCCTCACAGGACTTGTGCTCCAGGCCCTTCACCAGCTTCGTTGCTCTTCCCTGAACACGCTCCAGCACCTCAGTCCTATCAATCTAAACCCGCATTTCTAATGTAAATCTCATGGTGGGCCTTAAGCTGTGTTTGATGAAAGATGGCAGTAGAATTAATCACCTCATTTCTGGCAAAATCTGTTCTGGAGGGGGATCTTGAGAGGAAGATGGCAGCTAAACACAATAGGAAACGTATAGGAATTTAGCACCAACAGAGGTGCTATTGGTGCCTTTTGAAACTCTAAATTCCTTGTCTATAAAAACAGGAGGATGATTTGGTGACTTTCTGTTTCGTTCTGACAGCTGAAGAGAGGATACCTGTTAAGACAGGAGTATCAGAGCTGTGTCTGAAGCCGTGTGGATTTACAGGAGTTTTCTGACCAGGTTCTTGTATCCTCTCTGGATTTGGTTCTGTTTCCAGCCATGTCATCCTTCCAGTGTCGTTTCTCTGCCAAGCAGCAGCAGCAGCAGCAGAAGAGCTGCCTACAAGATCTGCAGGCAGGATCCCTGCCTGCTGTCTAGCTGCAGCGCTGTTCGTTAGGTAGATATTGTCTGCTAATTATTACTGAAACGGATATCTTTACGATAACGCAGCTATCCAGCTCAGGTTTAGAAACAGCTTTTAAAGGCTCTTATTCAGTAACTTTTCCTGTAATTAGGTATGGCCGATTTTTCCCTTTCCTTAAAAGCAGCTCAGCCTCACTTGGTTATAACAAACTCTTGTCCAGGTAGAAACAATAAATAGTCTGATAGCTTCAGAAGCACTTCAAATCAATATTCACATGTCATATTTTTGAAAGCTTCAGAATGTGAAAGAATGTGAAGCTTCAGAACGTGAAAGAAATACAAAAGCTGTGTAAAAATGAGGCGGAACACAATGTGGAAAAACCCCGTGTCTGAGTGACTGAACAAGCTCCATTTTGTTCTCCTCTGCTTACTTAAGGGAGATATCCTTACGCTACGCCTGCATTGGTACCGCTCATGCTGCATTCCAGTGCCACAGAATAGTCGGGCAGGTTCCTCTGCATCCCAGGATTAAAGCTGAGTGCAGAAAGCTGCAGTGGAAGGTGGGTGTCCAGGAGTACGGCGTCAGTGCGGCGTTTGCTGAAGACTTCATGTGCCCGTGTTCTTCAAGGCAGCATGTAAATGAACAGTCAGATCCCTGTGGGGAAACTTAGTGTTTCTCAAAATACTGCTGCTGAGACCTTTTTGCTCAGTGCGTTATTGCAGCTGATGCCACAAACGTAATTGCAGATGGCCTACTAAGGAGGATACAGCTTTTCCAGTTAGTATTTTTGGCCTTTAAAAAGGCTGTTAACTAGAGAGCTGGGCAGCGTAAAAGCAGTAGTTTGAGTGCACCCACTGCTACCTGTGGTTTTAAAGCTGGGCTGCTATTTACTTTTTAAGTTGACTTTTTTTCCTTAGCTTCTGAAAGAAAGTTGCATACAAAGAACATGATAAATGCAGGATGCGTAAAGTTCTGTCAAACACACTAGGTAAATGCACTGGAAAACAGAAATTCTTCAGGCTGGCTGTAGTCACTGCTGCGGGTAACGAAAGAGATGAAGTATTCAGCTGAATGTGTGGTAGATTTTTTTTAACATGCAAATACCTCTTTAAGGGGTAAAATCCGTTTCCACTTTCACTGGTGCAATCTATAGGATAGATCTCTATGATGCATTGTGGAAAAGGCCCAAAAGATTTCTCTCATGATGTTTATTGTCAGTTAGGTGCTGTAAATCCAGTTGCACTCCAAAAATTCAGGCTATAGAAGAATAAATAAGTTAAAACAGAGTGTAGCAATTTATACAACCCAACACTGAGATGCTTGACTTTGTAACGACAGACTGCTTTGTTACTGTACCCGATTTGGTGTTCAGGCAGTAACTGACCAGATCTAATCTAAGTCAAGTATTTCCCCCTTTGGCCAAAAAGATTTTTAAACATGCCCTCAACCAACTCAACAATAATAAAATGTAGAAAAAAACCCTCATATAGTCATATCTGTTTGTTCCAAGTGTGTCAGTCTGTTCCAAAATACTTCTGTCCAAAGTGTGTTGGTGCAACAGGAGGATGAACTTCTGTAGTTAAAATGGTGATCTCTGGGAATTCCTGGATGGTCGATTTGGCTCCTTTTGAGAGAGGGCAAAGGCTTCAACTTACCGTGCGGTGTGGAGAATAGGCTTAGCAGGATAATGACACTTGGTTGTACGCCATGTTCTACAAGAACTTTGACAGCCTCAATGACAGTATTACCAGTACCTGAAAGGGGAAAAAGTGAGATTTTTTTTTTCTTCTTTTCCCCTGGTTGAAGAACTTGCCCTAGTCCATCCGAGACTATCCGTGTTAACACTGGGGTGTGACTGAATGATGAGACTGTCCTTTCCCACTGGAAAACTACCATCTCTGCATGGATTAATTGTAGAAAACTCTGGTCGCCTGATGAAGGAACTTCAACTCCACTCTGAGACAGCCAACTCTGCCAGGTTTTAAGCACTGGAGTCGGTGGATTTTATTAAAGCCGTGAGGCAAAAAAGCTCATCTAAAATAGTAAAATGGCAATCAAGAGCTCCATGTCTAGAACCAGAATTAAATCTTAGACTGGAAAAGTTACTTCATCCTGACAAATTCCTTACCATGCTTACCAGATTATAGCGGGTTGTTTTGGAAGTATTAACTGTATTTGAAGTAATTTACTTCTAGGATTATAATATTAATCCAAAAAATGTCTTTTAATAGCATGAAAAAAATACTGTTTGAGTATTTTCTCATGGAAAAATTTTAAAAATTGAATTTGTAAAGTCTTAATGCTTCAACCTTTTTCACAAATGCAGGCACGCCCAAATGATTTGCTCTGCATTCATGCTGGTGCAGGCTGACTAATATGTATTCTGGCACAGGCTGATAAATAAAACTAATCAAAGCCCCTGAAATCTGGAAATTTTCCTTTCAATTCAGTGCACTCACTGTCCAGATGAGTCTAACTGTACATGATGATGAAAGGCACTTACTTAAGTATTGGGTACATAAGAAGAACCTTTCTTCTGTAAATGTCTGGTGGAAACTTAGCATAGTACACTTTCGCTCTTTGAGTCTCCTCGTCGCTCTGTATCAGAATTTTTCCTATGCGGATTGATCTACAGCAGTCTCGTAAACCTTGTTCCATTGCCTCGCCTCAAAAGGAGCAGCAAAAAAACCCAACAACATATTGTTACATGCTAAGAAACGGCACAATTGCAAGATGCTACAATTAAATAGACAGTCCCAACACTGCATTGGTGGAGAGTTCTAAAAAGAAGATTTTTTTTTTCTCTGTTCTAAGTGTTAAAAACACTTGAAGCTATTTTCCTTTTTTCTCTGGTTAGACAGAAAAACGAGTCTACTTGGTGTTACTTAGCTCCTGAGTATTAGTGTTGCCACACACCAGCGCTAATCTCTCGAAGGCGAGAGCTGGAAACGTCAAAACAAACGTATGGGGTTGGGAGAACATCTTCGAGCTCTGCCCAGAGACACCACGGTACAAAACATGGAGCCCCAGGACTTTACGTCACAGATACAAAGGTTTCTGCAGCACTGGGCAAAATGACAGCGACTCTACCACCGCTGAGCAGGGTTTATTTGGAGACCTGCCTCTGAGCAGAAGTAGTTAGCGACAAACAAGGACGGACAGTTGGCCTGGCCCCTCTCCGTTAACAGCTGCTAGAGAAGAGGCCAGATGAAATCTGTTGCAGCTATGTGTCTCCTAAAAAGTTAATGAAACATATTACTTGACATTCTGTGATCAAGGATACCTAAGAAGGAGTAACAGCTGGCAGGTTTGGGTAAAACTTTGCCATAGAGAAGTGCTGGTGCACATTTTTGAAAGGAAGTCGCTTACAGGTTTCCAAAATGTTTAATTCATGCTCATTCAACAACCAGAAACTGCCTACCACTTCTCATTATGCTGACTCCGCAGTTTCCCTTTTCAAATCTCACTCCTTCATACTTGTGCCCTGTTGTAGCGGTCACAAACAAGCACAAGCCTGCCTGCAAAAGTGATGGTAGGGATATCCCATTTTGCAACGAAGCAGGGCCCTGCAAAAGACTCAGTTAAAGGCTGAGCCCATCTGGGGATGGGGGAAGTATGGCCTTTACTGGAGCAAACGTGGTGCATCTCTGTCACGCTGGCAGCAATGCCAAGCAAAATAATGCAGAGTAATGTAGGTAAGAGGCCTCACTAATAAATCATTTCAAGAAGATACTGTGACATTATGAAAAGTAGGCTTTGTCAAGTTAACCAGATACTTTCCTTAATGTCATGGTTTAAAGCAGTAGCGCTGATAGAATAAACCTTCAGTTAGTAACACATCTGATCTTCTCTTTCACAATATTTTGATTAAGAGGAATGATGTAAGTCAATATGACAAATATTAATTGGACTGAAAACTAACTGAAAGGTCTCCAAGTGTAATTGTAAGCAGAAGCATCACTGAACCAGGCACAGCTCCCTTCCTACCAGTTCTTGACCCCACACCACTTAATGTGTGATCAGTGACCCACAAGAAAGTAGAAAATCATTACTGGTGATCTGCAGGTGCACAGAAGTTAGGGGCAGGTCGCTGCTACCAAACCTCATCTGGATCACTTAATGAGCTGAGCTTAAGTAAACAACATGTTTTTCAGTGCCACCAGATGTAAAGTCATCAGGCTAAGAGTAGAGCAGCAGCTGGACTACAGGGTGGGTGACAAAGTCATAGAAAACAGTGATTCAGAAGAGGAATAATCAGCTGAACATGAGGTCCTAATGAGATGCTCTGCCAAGAGGAGCTAATGCTTCCATAGAACCAAAAAGGGAGACACCAAGGAAGACAAGGGAGGTTTTATTACCTGTGTTGTGGGCTCCAGGAAGACTTTCCCGAGGGCTGGAAAACACACCTTCAATTAGAAAACACCCAAGGAACACAGTTTATTAAGAAATAAAAGGTTAAGGGAGATTTTAAATGCAGTCTCTAGGAAGGCATGTGGCAGATTTAACACTAAAGGGTTCTTTATCTGGCAAAGTGGTGTTTGGTAGCTGACCATCAGAATAGGTTGCTGTCTGTTTTTAGCAGTGGGGAAAGTTGTCCACTGAAACAGTCCACCCACAATTTGCCGACTATGGCAGAGTGCCTGTCACTGAAGAATCACTGGAAATACTTAATGAGATTTTTTTTTTTTCCAAAGGAAACACTCTGGTTTGAACAAGAATTAATTCAGAGGAATCCGTCAGCCTTTATTAGGCTGGAATTGGGAGCAGGTTATTAGAACAGCTCCTGCTAGATTTCTTCTGAGTAAATACAGAAACACTATGACTGCAGGCAGGGGCGAAGGGAAGAGGTGAAGCAGGCAGGCACAGGCAGCCTTAACTGCAATACGCAAGTGCTCCCAGTTAGGTGAAAAGGCCATTTTGAGTCATCTCTCCTCCCTTTTCAGGTTTAGGCCATATCTGTAAGAGCTACAGCTTTCCAACCCTTAGTTTCACCTGCGTAACTTAATCAGTGTGAGCCAGAGCTGCCCTGAGCAGCACAAGCCGCAGGGCAATCAGCGTTTGCAAAAAGACAGCTACCAAAACGTGCCTCTAACAGTTTTATTGCCATGCCTTTTGCTTTAACTCTGTGCTGTAAGAGCAGTATTAGCCACATGGAAACTTAAACATGTTAGCAGGCGAGAATAACACCAAATAACATCAGCTTTATTGCTGTCCCTTGGCATTTTAAAGTATTGGGTGCCCGCTGGGTTTTAGTTATTGTTCAGGGGAAGCAAGGACCCTGGGCAGGCTTTATCTTTTCATTCATTTGTGTTGAGAAACTAGAATGGAGGGGTTTTTTAAGCGTCAAAGTCCTTAAGAGAAAAACGGGGGAAAGAGAAAGTGGGAAACACAGGATGGGGTTGGAGGGAAGAGAAATCTTTCAAAGACATTTTCTGATTCAGTGTTGATAGTCACCCTCTTATTTACATCCAAAACACAGTTTTGATGGTCACTCACCAATCCTTATCTTCGGGCGTGATTTCTAACATCTCATGTACAGCTTGAGCGTATGTCAGTGACTTTGGGTACTGCAGTCCGGTTAATCACAGGGCTAGCAGGGGGGACCCGGCGTGGGTTTCTGCCTACTCTTTTTTGCAGCTGTTTGAACAGCAAATGCTAATTCGTCTCTCAATGTTTTGCTCTTTCTGGGAATTTAAAAATAACTTGCCTAATGAAGCAGTGCTGAGCAGCTCATATGTCCAGACAGATAGGAGTGAAATGCTTCAGTTCAGAAAGCAAAGTCGTCTGTGGTGGCAGTGCCTTTGAACAAGTCCCCCAAGGCCCTTTTTCAAATAATCCCAGGACCGGCTGAAATTAATGCAGGAAGAAATTCAGAGAAAGGGGGGAGAATCACGTCAAAGGGGCTGAGACTTGGAAAGACATTTCTGGGTGAGCTGTAATCAGTCCTATCCTATGACATCCCTTTAGCAGTGCTGTTTAATTACTCCATTACGGGCAGGGTTTGATGTATGTGTTCTATAGCAGGGACATCCAGAACATGAAAGAAAAATGTGGTGCTTACTGAATGCTTTACAAAGATCAATGAAGCTCCTTGTCCCTTGTTAGAGCAACGAGAAGCTGAGCACAGAGTGACAAAACTGCCTGTCCAAGGGCAGCCACCAAAGCACAAGCAGAGATACTTACAGGCTATGGCAGTTTTCAGTTTCTCCCTCAAAACCACCTTGCTTTGTTACTCATCTTTGGTTTTCTATCCTCTGTACTCAGAGATCACCATCCCCATTTAAGTTTACCTGCAATGACCACATCTGCCTCAATAGGACAGGACGCATGAGAAGTGCAGAGGGTGAACATCTGTGTATTTCCAAGAGTAGCTGCAAGAGTGATTACAAAAACAAGCTGGGCATGATATGCTGGGAAGCAAAATTGCTGTGGAAAGGCAGGCATGGGGAGATACTTGGCTTCTTAACTTTGGGCCAAGACAGGAGTCAGAAACCCTTCCCCTGCCCACTTCTAGCTGCCTTAGCCTCTTGGATTGATTTGCAACATTATTGTTTTCTTGTTCTTTAGAATTAAATCATTTTTGGTGCAAGTCCTTGAGGTTTCAGACTTACCTCTGTGGGTGCCATAAAGCTTATTAGAGAGTAAATGTTACTCTTTCTAATATATCAATGATAAAATCCTTTTTTTTCCCCCAGCTAGATGAATGATTATTACATTCTTCAAATCAATTCTCATTTTTCTTTAATTGCTTCTGATGCCCTTGGCACTGTTGAGTGACAGGGTCTACATTCCAGCCTTGGAGGCTACCGGGGTAATTTGGCAATCTCCTCACCTGCACGAGAGGAGATTATTGATCCTAAAAGGCTGGTGGTTTTGTCTGGGGCAGAGAGGATGAGGGAAGCATCTGTCAGAAGAGTTTGCCGGGCAGAGACTCATGCTACTACTTGTGTTAACCCTACAGTGAATGTAAGATCTGTATCATATGCAGCATGCCCATATGTCTTTATTGAATTGTCCTTGGGAAATGCCAGCTCTACAGTTCAATTCATCATTCCCTTGAATCTTGCATCAAATGTGCCATACTGCAAAAGGATGAAATGAAGCCAAAACAGAAGGATCATGTGTTACTTCGGCTCTGTACTTGTCTTGGGGGAATGGAGGACTTCCACCACTGGGATGCAACTGCTAAAAACCAGGAGCTTCTCTCCCTCTGTAACAGAATAATGAATTTCATTGCTATCCTTCATCTTCAACCAAGAACGTGGCCTGTGCAATGTCCGGAACAGTCCAGGCAATGGCACATTTCCTTTTTTGAACTGAAATCTTAGCCCGGTTCATAACCATAGCCCTGAAGTTAAATTGGTGATCACTCCCTGCTCAACAACACGGCAGCTGTTCTCCATAACCAACATGAGCCTCCATTTCAGCAGGTTTCCTGTAGGTTAGCAGACTTTACAGACTTGGCAATAATTGAGAGATTTGTACCTTTCTGTTCTCAAATCCTAAACCTAACTTCAAGCAACCTTGACCAAAGCTGTACAGTGACTGTCTCACTTGCACCAGGAGCTCCCTGAGCTCCCTGGGCCTTTCAGATTCGATAATAAAGCTTATTCTTCAACTCTCGATTTCAATAATCTTGGCATCATAACCCCAACTGAGATTGGAATTTCCTACCCGTCAGGAGAGAAACTGTCCTCCACCCTACACCCAAAAGCCCCTGCGGGTGTTAAGCCTGTTCATAGAGAGGGTCTATAACAGTGCAACCCATCCCCGTTGCATCAGGGAGCTTTGCAGAGGGGTCATGCCAAGCACCCACCTACAAACAAGCCAGGGCCAAATCCAAATCCAGACCCCACCTTGTAGCCAGGGACAGACCATGTCCTCAAGAGACTCAGGCCGATGCTAAATCCCTGACGCAGCTCCGGGCACTGCCGGACAGACTCCTCTTACTGAACACTGTGCCAGGGGCTCCTTTCAAAAAGAAAGATTTTAAATAATCTCCATAGCCAATGCCAGCATTTTGCAGCAATGGAGATGAAGGAGGGATAAATTCCTTAAAAATAATCCTCATGGTGTTAAATAATGTGATTAAGCAGGCTGCCTGATTCTCCTCCTTGGTAGCGTACTGTCCTGTTTATTACTGGTTTCAGCTCTGCCCCCCTCACTGCCCTGTCCCGTGCACTCTTCTCTGCTGCAGCGCAGGGCTGACTTGACATACCACCGCTTTAGCAGCTGCCTGCCATAAAAATGTGCCCTTATCTCTCAGTCTGCAGTTTATGCTCAGTCTCTTTATTTTCCTTCCTGTAATCATCAGACATTTCTGCATTTCGTCGTGATAAATACCAGACTGTTGAATCTCTGGGGCTGCCAAGAAATGCATCTCGGCGTAGCACAAATAAAGCTGCTATTTTTTTTTTATTCCTTCCTTTAGTTTAACATTTATTCCTGCTATTGTTGTCCTTAGAAGGATAAATAGGGCTGCATCCTGCTAGCAAGTTGCTCCAAATACATTAGATGAAAGAATAAATAACATGATGCACCAAAGGCTATGAAGACTAAACATATTATATTGAGATAGTCAAGCAAAGGATGTGATAATGTGCTATTCATTATACAGGTGCACCAATGCTCACAACAGGATAAAATTAGATTGACTCATCTGTAGGTCAGGTACCTTATACGGCTTAGAATTGGCAGAGATTTTCTTCTGTCTATACCGGTAGTGCACTGAAACAGGAGCATGTCAATCACAGCCCTGCACTCCAAATAAAGGTTTCCATGATCTCACTGGATTGCACAGTGTAAGGCATGAAGGATCCCGGTCATCACAGCTTTCGTACCACATCTGAAGACATCTTTACCATTTCCACTTTTTAAATGCTGTATATTTCTCTTTCCCCTCCTCTCAAAGAAGATGATAGAACATGTGCATTGTGCAGAAAGATAAGAAACACATGGCGTCTGATAGGCAGGTTGGCATGGCAAGCATTACCCAGGTTATTTGCTCTAGATCATCATCTGAAGGTACGTTCAGTGATGCTGAGTGACTCTCTGAAGTGGTGATACTCTGATAGGCAAAACCGACTTGCACAAACGATCGCTACTTGCTGCTGCAGTAACTTGTGCTGTGTTTTCAGACAGCAGGACAGACTGAGCACTCAGTGTGGCTCTGAGTTTCCTATTTTCCTTGATACCTGCATACCCACTTTGCCAGCTTACAGCCACCATTCTTGAGACACTTCTGCCACACAACTTAGCTATAAAATGTCTTGCACTGCAGAGAACACATCCCTCATACTTTTCTCTTTGCAAGTGGATTTTCTGTCTGAAGTTGCCTTTAGAGCCACCTACTCCTATTGTTATCTTCATTAAAAGGCTGGAAGCCTAATCTTGCATAATCATGCAGTCTAGAAGATCTCTAAACGAATTCTGATGGTAAAGAAAAAAAAGGTGCAGGTATAGACAAGAGGTAGAAGTGTCTCTTTCTTATGCTTCATGTGGGAAACAAAGAGATGCAAGATGCAATATTCCACGGACACTCACTTGTGTTTGTTTAAGTCCTTCTGTCCCCCAGAGGCAGGGATCAATAAGAGCCTGCGATGTCATTTTGGCTGCCTGGGTTATCTCTCTGCATGGCATGTCTGCAGGAAAGGCTCCTGAGTGGGTGCCCGCTAGGTATGTCTGCTGGCTGGTCCCACTGCAGATGACAATTGCTTCCCCTTCTGCATTTTAAGATGGCTCAATATATGAACTTTAAAAGAAAAATATGGTCAGGGCTTGTGATACTTTGTGGTATCACACAAAAAGACTTTGATTTTAGCACTGTTCAGCTTTTAGCAGCCCAAGGGCAGACCTGAGTGCCACTTGGTGACTCAGACTTTGCCTTTCCAGGGCAGCCCACAGCGTTGGTAAAAGCCAAAGCCGGGGCTCCGAGGGCTGCCTGAGCCGCTTGCAGGACGGCAGCACACCGGCTCTTCCTCTGAACTGGGCTCACTCGCTGCAGGGCAGAAAGCCCAAGGGTGAAGGCAAAGCACCAACAAAGAGCTGGATTTAAGCTTTTCTTGCGAACATGTGGGGATCCCCTCAAGAACACCATTACAACCCAGAGGAGCAGAACCTTCCTCTTTCCCACCAGTTTTTATGATATTAGTTCTTACCCAGTGCCCCATCTCCCATTCTTGAGCTATTTCTAAGTGTCACGTTCAGCCACTGCGCTGAGTGTTGCTGCAGCTAATTGTGGTCACTGCAGCTAATTATGGGCTGACCATGAAGCCCTGCCATCCCATCCCAGCAGGACCAGTTGGCCAGAGCACACCACGATCATTTCTGTGAGGCAGCACGCAAACCCGTGGCAGGCTGCGCTCTCCATCTCAGGTACCTTCGCACAGCCAGAGCCATCTTTTCCTCTGTCCATAAGCAGCAGCTATGGGCAACATACATCTTCTTGGCTTGTTTGTTGACTGCTGCCAGCAAAAAGACATCGCTGTTGCTATATGAAGACTCCATATGGCACACAACCCCCTCCATGTCCTTAAACACAGAGGTGGCTGCAGAGCAGAGAAGAGGGGCTTAGGAGAGCAGCGTTACTGCGTCATGGACACCAGTCCTGTCATACGGCGCCCAGTGGGACGCCTCTAGAGTAGGAGTGAAATGCGATAGAGCAGAAAAGACATTTTAAGGGATGCTGCAGAATAAATGTCTTTTGCATGGCTTGGATTAGTTGCCCCGAACAGCCAGGAGCCCAACTAGAAGATGCGAGAGGAGGCTGGAAGCGCAGAGGGACTGGGCAAGAGGACGAGCCAAGATGGGAGCCAACGTGGGGAGGCGCGGGGAGCCCCGGGGTGCACGGATGGTGGGCAGGGATGGACGGGACCGACGTCCCGGTCCTCTCACAGCTGGGAGCAGCGCCCTGAAAAATAAAAATTCGACGATAATGACAAGAAGGGCAAGTGGAAAAGGTGAGCTCGTATGGCAGGGAACAAGGCGAAGGTGGGAAGCGATGAAAACCTTGAGGTAGTGATAGGCAGGTGGAGACACAGATCCAAAGGCAGGAGGGCAAATAGTTGGCTGAAGGCAATTTCTAAATTTTGGGGTCAAACAGCAGAGGAATCACTTTTTCAGACACAGAGAAGGGCCAATGTCACACCAGGAGGGATCTGGGCTCTTTATCCTCTCCACAAGATAGCTTCCCCAGCACAGTAAGGCCATCAGTGCCAGGGCAAAGCACACAGCCATTGTTTGTATTAGCATGTTCCCAAGCTCAGCAAAATAAAGAGATAAGCAGTGCAGCCAACAAACTCCGTGACCCGCAGAGAAGCTTTGCCCCTTAATAACTACGATAGCTATAGCACACTTAGTACAAAACTGTTGTTGTCTCGTGTCCCGCGTTTGGCGCCAAAAAGGCCTGTGGTGGGTTGACCTTGTCTGGGTGCCAGGTGCCCACCAAGCTGTTCTATATCACCCCCCCCCTTCTCAGCAGGACAGGCAGGAGAAAATACAATGACAAAAAACATGTGGGTCAAGATAAAGGCAGTTTGATAAACCAGAAGCAAAGGCCGCACACAGAAGCAAAGGAAAACAAAAGATTTATTCTCTACTCCCCATCAGCAGGTGATGTCCATCCACCTCCCGGGATGTAGGGCTTCAGTACGTGTAGTGGTTGCTCTGGCAGACAAATGTCATAATAACGAATGCTCCCCCCCCCGCCTCAGCTTTTATTGCTGAGCAGATGTCATATGGTATGGAATATCCTTTTGGCCAGTTTGGGTCAGCTCTTCTGGCTGTGTCCCCTTCCCAGGCTCCTGCCCCCCCCAGCCTACTGGCCTTGGGGGGTGATGGAGGGGGGGACTGTTGGAGAGGCAGCCTTGATGCTGTGCCAGCACTGCTCAGCAGTAGCCAAAAGACTGCTGGGTTATCAACACCTTTCTAGCTACCAGTACACTGCACAGCACTACGAAGGCTGCTATGGGGAAAATTAACTGCATCTCAGCCAGACCCAATACACAGTTGTTGTTCCTTTGCTCTTGGAAGAAATCAGAAAGATGCTCTGCAGACACAGAAGTCCAGGCAGAAGGAGGGGAGTGCTTCAGAAATAAGGTTTTAGATGGTATAAAGGTGGTGAGAATTGAGGATGGTGGTGGGGGAATTCAATGAAATGGGAAAAATGGAAATTTTGCATCTTGAAAGATAACGAAACCAAAAAAGAAGAGGAAGAATCTGACCATCCCAGTTACTTCTTTACAACCAGGACCTGGCACCATACAGATGTAACAACACTTACTGTTTTGGGAGACGTAGTGAGGAGTACCGCGAAACACTGATAAACAGCCTTTCTCACATTGCTAGGATTTAGGCTCATTCCTTTTTCTTAATTTCCTCCAACCCTTCTGAGTCTCAGCTCCTCCTCTCACATTTGCCTCTGTTTATCCCTTCCAAATACTTGTAGACAGCTACCGTGTCTTCCCTCGCATCGCTGATGAAGTAACTTTAACTAGGGACAGTAAAATGACAAAAAAACCCTCAGCAAACAAAAAGGCAAAGAAACGACAAGAGCATTTTGCTGCCTTTAGCAGTAAAGCACAGTGACTCCTGTACTTCTGAGTGGTATCACGACTGTGTATTTAAATCATACATGCTTTCCAGGTGTGCAATAAACATCCTAACAAATAATTCAGATAAGGTTGCAGACCCGGATGTCTTCTGAGCACATGTGAGCTTCAGAGCATCGTAAGACATCAGCGGAGTAGGAAATGCAGGAGCAAAGGTTCAGTCCCATGGCAAGGTGGGCACCATCCATCTTCAAATGTCAGCAGCAGTCCTACCTCTGTCCCAGTACTGGGGCAGAGAAAGGTCTCCAGTGACAGCAAATGCTACTGGAGAAACAGAAAACCAGTCACTTGTTTGCATTAAATTTGTTGGAGCTTGGTATCTTTGAAATCCGCCCCCGCCCCCAATTAGGTGAAATTTGTCACAGAGTTCAAAAATTATGGAAATTGTCCAAAAGACAGGCTGGTGATGCAATTGCAGAAGCTCTGTTTCCTTAGGAAATCAGCTTAGAACCCCTAATGATTGGAGAAATGGCCCCACAGCCTGTTATTTGGTGGCCATTTACATTTTAAGGTCCCTGTCTCCAATGAAAGAGAGAGGATATCCGAATCCTTCCTTTCTCATAGTTAAAGCTTGTGACCTAGAGGCTCATTTTTAAGGTGCCCCTTGCTGTTGATCTGTAATGCCACTTTGCAGGCTATAACTAACATTAGATTTTAATCAACTCAGATTTGGGCATGGATGCTACTTTCAGCCAGAGGAATCAAGTTAACTGCCTCTTGCCTTTCTCCTCTTTATATTTTAACTGCTTTGTGCGAGAATAATGTAGCATCTTCATTCAGACAGAATTAGTCATTTACTTTATGTAGAAATCTTCAGCATGTAGTAATCTCACCCATATTCAGCCAAGCAGGTAAGCACATACTGAAGTCTACAATTAAAATCCTTAATTAAATCCTTAAATTAAGCATATACTTAAATGCTTTGCTAAAGAGGGATATAATCTCCAACATGCTCAAGATAAAGTGTGTGTTTAAGTGCTTTATTGAACCAGTGCTTTCGCTGCAACACAAAGTGTATTTGCGAAGCAAAAGCTGCTATAGGTGTAATCCCACAAAAAAACAGCAATTTGTTGGGGGAAGCCTGTGTGCATTTATCAACATAAACCACACATCACCTGTTCTGACTGTTTGTACCTGGAATTTTACGAGGTGTAAAAAAACACATGTGGGGGTGATGTTGCCAGGCCAGTGGAACGCGATGAGCTGTGCCGGGACGGTGGCAGCCCAAGCAGCACCGTCCACGGCTCGGCTGCAGGTTGGAGAAAGGACGGTCCCAGTTTGGCTGCCTGGCTGGGTTTTGCATGACTTGCTGGGCTGGAGAGGTGGCACTTTGAGTCAAGATTTGGGGCAGGTTTGGTCTCCGTGTTGACTTTGGGACCAGAGTGTGAGGGTGGGAGACACAAAGAAGACCTCCTCCACTCCACCAAGCACTGGAGCTGGCACGCTGCGGTGGAAAGGCGAATTTATGGGACAGGAGAAGAGACGGGCTTTGGAGATGACTTCAGGGCTGGGGCTGGGAGGGAAGGGTTGAGCTTTCTGCCAGGGTTTCTGAATGGGGCGAGCTGACGAGGTTAACTGCTGAATCTGCAAAGGCTCACAGGGTGAAGGTGATGGTTGATTTTGGTATGAAATGGCTCTTGTTTCAGGGCAGGGGTCTGTCAGCTGGCTGCTGTTAAAGCTAAGTTAGGTTGGGTTTAAAGCTGAGCTTTAATAAGTTCAGGGTTGAGTATCTTTGCTTAGTCACTGGGGCCAGGATGAGACCTGCTGCCCCTGAACCTCCTCCTCCCCACCGGAAAAATCTGCCAATAACCCCCGTGCCAGTAGCTTGGGTCTGCTCCAAGAGGAGTCCAAGGAGATGGGACATTTGGCCCGGGGGCACTGCCAGAGCTACACGGGACACTAGCCAGGCAGCTCTGGCTCTTCTCCTGGCACCACAGCGGCTAGGCAGCAGCTGAAAGCAGAAAGAGAAAGCAAAAGGAGGAAGAGCAGGTTTGGTTTTCAGAGGATAAGGAAAAAGGGGCTGGATCCCCCAAATCTCCTCACCTCGACTGTCTTCAGTCCACAGGCGGGTCTGGCACTTACCCAGCTCCGGGTTGGCAGCATCCAGTCGGACACGAGCAGCCTGGGCAAGCTCAGTCCTGAGCCAAAAAGGAGACAGACACATCATCAGGCCACAGTCAAGTCCTTTCCCTGCAGACTGGGCTTTGCTAGACCTGGCCTGCAGTCAAACACGCCAGCAAGACTCTGCAAATATCCCTCATTCCTGCCAGAGACGGTATTAAAAGAATATTATGAGTTGCAATTACCATGGCATGCACTATTCCTGCTTCAGGTCCCAGCGTTATTTAGTGCCCAGAATGGATGGTGCCCAGCTGAAGCGCAGCTATTTGGTATTTTGTTTTAATCTCATGGCCGGTGTGTGACTTTGGGCTTTATTTACTGCCTGCTATCCAAACCCAGCTCCAGAGACAAGGTTATTTGTTTCATCACATACTTTCCTACCGGCCTTCATCACTCCAGTACCCAGGAGCAACACACATACTAATGAATTTAGCGTTATGGAAGGGCGGGGGAAGGATTATTTCCATGTTTTAAATTTGGAGCTTAACTGTGCTCATTTGAAACAACCTCTCAATTTGGATCTGTGATTTGCAATGGCCAAGACTTTGTTTTTATTTCATTTGCTGCAAACATACGATACTATAGAATAGCAAACCATCATAAAAATCAGAAAAGCCTGACTCTGTAGCGTATGGGTGTTAGCACCAGAGCACCCCAAATCCTTATGGGAAACGATCGCACCAGTGGGCAGAGCTTGGAAGTGTAACACATTTAACACAGAATAAATCTGTAAAATTTGAGTTTATGAATCCTAACCCCAATTCCCGCTTTGGATGGTGTAATGCCACCTGCGTACGGCATAAGGCATTGTCTGCAGTTTGGCTGTGACTTTGCGGAGGTGAAACGGGAGCCTCGCACTGCATCGGTTCGGGCATCGGCACACGGCTGGCTGGGTTTGCGTTGTGTGCTGCTGATTAGGGAGTGCTGCAAAGCCCGCAGGCGCTCTCACGGCACTGCAACAGGCCTCCTAATTTGTTCCCAGAAACACTGTCATTTCCAAGTTTGAAATATATTTAAGAGAAGCGCTTACAAATACCCGACACAAAGCAATTCCCAGGTTTTTTTGTATCGACTTACTTCCACGAAGACAGAAAAATACATCCACAATTTAAACTCATTACCTGACACCCTCTAGAGGCCTCCAGCCTGCAAACGCTTCAGCATGAGCTAATTTTATGAGAATATTCCCACCTTGTGCTAACTCGTTTCAGCTAATGAACCCAGGAGGGCCAGCGGCACGCGTGCCCCGGGCTGGTGGCCGGGCTGTGCCGGGGCTGGCGGCGCAGCAGGGAAGGTTTCATTAGCGAGACAGACACCAGCCCATAGGCTCAGGCTTGGGGAAAAAAAAGGTTTCAAGTCCTCGAGATGCGACGTTACCAGCTCGGGGAAAGGCTCAGCAGAGAGAACAAATGGTGCCGCAGCCCACCCAGCCTTTTTTCTTTTGGAAGCGGCAGGTAAGAAATCCAACCAAGGTGCTGGCACGGCACACGAACTGAAATGCTTGGCAGAGCTGGGGCTGCAGCATCTCTCTCTGACGTTTACGTGCCCGTCCCTCTGCGCAAGACCCTTCGGAGTGGATCTACACCATCCCCAAACACTACGTAAAGTGTTTTTGCAAAGAACACTAGGCAGTTAAACCAAGTTTAGGTGCTGTTGGATTATTTTTCCTGTCGCTGCTTCTCTCACACTCCAGCTTCTTAGGTTTTAGTGTATCACAAATCGTCCCCAGGCATGCTCCGCAGCAAGAGATGGATTATAAAGCAAAAACCAAGCAAGAAAAGTAGAGTGAAGGCTCAGCTCCCACATGTAATTCAACCCACGCCATTCCCCAGTGCGTGAAGATCCACGGGCCACAATTCGGTGCGTTGCCTGTAGTGCGGCTTCACAGCATGGGGTGAAAACAGTCTGAGCCTCACGGCTACTCGTTGCTTTTCATGAGAGCTGTCTTGATGGTATTGACAGGCTTCAACGCAGTTTGCATGTTTACAGAGAAATAATCCAGTAGTTTAGTTACTGGCTAGAGACACAGGAGATGGAGGAGCAAACCTCCCTTCCATCACAACGTTCACCATCCAGTTCAAGGTAAGTCAAAGATGTCCTGAAGTGTCCAAGGACTTTGGCAGGGCCACAGTAGAATTTACCTGCCTCCATCCCAATGTGTCATTGTCAGAAAATTCATGCCTAACCCTGTGGGCACCATATTTCTAGACGTGCCTGAGGCGATTTGGCGCTGAGCATTTCAGCCGTATCTGAGATCTCGTTATCGCTGAGGTTCCCAGGTCAGGCGTTTCTCAGATTAATCCGTCTGAGGGCTCAGCCTATACTGAACTGCAGCTCATAGCGTCAGGGTCCACCTCGAGCCCGGGAGCAACCAACGCATCCCCGCTGGTGGCATCTCACCCTTTCTGTGTGGCCACCTGGGAACAGGGAGACCCCGATGAGTCCCTCATGGGCACGAGGGCTCGTCCACCCTTAGCCAAGGCAGGTACTCCAGCAACTGGAAAATGGCACAGCTGCGGTTCCCAAAATGTGTGTAACCACATCTAATGCACCCTTCTAGTCCCAAACCCATGCAAGTGGCACCCAAAGAATCTCCGACCCCTCTCGGTATACGCCCTGGATAATAATACATTAAACCGTACTGACCCTACCGTTCAAAATAAAAAAGCCTCTAAGCTTTGGCGATACAAAAAGAAAAAAAAAACCACCAACTTTCTCGGATAACTGATCAGCTTCTCCCGTTTCCGTGCTCTGATCAGGCAAACCCCCCCACAATCCCAGCTGGCCGAAGCAGAACTGGACGTCTCCCCTCGCTGGGTCGGCAGCCGCAGGGTCTCTGCGCAGCTGAGCCGCCCGGCCTCGGCGGCGGGGGGATGCCGAGGGACCCCTCGCCCCAGGAACGCTTCCCAGACGCCGCTCCGGGAAACTCGCGCCCCAGCCCGCGGGATCGACCTACGGCATCTTTAAAGGGGGTGAGAAAGACAGGCGGACCACCGGGCTACCAATCCATCGAAGCGGCTCGGTGCCGTCGGTCGGGCCGCTCCAGCAATCCGGGATGCCGCGTGTGAATTCCCACCTGGATTTGGATGCGCTTCGTGAGCGTGCCCTGCTGAAGCACGGGGGTTTGCTGCGAGCGTTCGGGGACGTGGGCAGCCCTGCGCCCTGCCGGCATCTCCGTTCCTCTCCTTTCCCCGCTCCGAGCAGCCTCGCATCGCTTCGCTGCTGGCTGCAGGAGCGGCAGAGAAAGCAAGGAAAAAGCAATTTAATGCAGCCCATTTCCCAAGCATTTAAACGCCTGGATTCTCTGCAGAAAGCAGCGCGTGGAGGGGCACGGTTTCTCGCGTCACAGCTGCTGGGGTGATTAGGATGGGTATTAAGGTGGCTTTGAGTCAAGGTACAGCGGAGTAGCCTTTAAGCAGAGGTAAGCTCATAATGGAAAATGCTATAGGAAATAGATTCTAAATCTAATTCTTCCCGGGATACGTGCAGGAGGGCTGCTTGGCGGTGCGGCATTATTTGCCTCCTGACCTCCTCGCTGTTGCTCCTTCCATTAACCAGATGAAGCAATTAAATAGGTTGAAAAGCCGCTGTGCAAAATCCTCCTGAGCACAGGTGAAGGCAAAATCCTCCTGAGCGCAGGTGAAGGTGTCTGAAGCCGTCCTACGGAACCACTTGCAAAATGAGATTACTGCTTCAGTTAGACCAAACCAAGAACCGCGGAGGGAAGGCTGGTATTACCCGGGACGGGTTCGTCCCCAGCCTGCCTTCGCCCGCCGGAGACAGCAGCTCCTGCCGGCAAGACGGAGAAGCCGGTGATATTAAATTACATCCTAATTAAAATCTGACTCTGCTTTTATTCACAAGGAAAAGTCACTGGGCCATACGCGTAGATGGATGATGGTTCATCCAGAAGTTATGAGCGTTTTAATTATGTGTGCATATAATATAAATGTGTTAGATAAACACAAAGCCACTTTAATAGGGCCTTTCTGTAGCATTTCTCAGGTATATGAAGGCTCCGCTGCTTAATTAAATGTCTTTTATTGGGGTAAAAGATGGAGACTTTATACAGTTAACAGCTGCCTTATTTTATAGGGTAGTTTTCACTGTATTTTACATTTTTTAAATGTGGGAATTTATCCCTTTAAAGGAGCACTGCCGTGATAAAACCTCTGCCTTTAAAATGCTACAAAGATAAGACTGTGCAATTCAAGTAGAGGGTAATTTTAACTCTAATTTACCCTTCCCGGCTGGACTGTTTGTCTTCTTTTTAGTACTTTGCTTTGCCAAGGCAATGACATTTAGGTTATACTCCTCCGCTCTGGTTAGCTTTGGTCCCACTTGAATGCTGTAGCAGGGGCTGCTACATTTATCCTGCTCAAACTTCAGAGGAATCTGCACATCAAAAATAGCTCCCTCGGGATTTGAGAAGCAAATATTAAAACATCTGTATTGATGGGCTTTCCTGCAAAGGTACAGCTGGAACCGAAATTACTTGAGTCCCTCTTTTCAATACCTTTTCTAGAGCCGCATTTTTTATGCAAGCAACGTCGGAAGACGGGGGTTTATTGGAAATTAGGAGTCGTTGTGCAATGCTCTCCTGCAGAACGGCAGCGCACGAGCTCCCTGAGCTGGGGCTTGTCTGGAAAACCCAGGTGAAAAATTTCCCCTCTGGCTGCCGAGGGGGATAATAGCTCAGGGAAACACCAGCCTTCGCGCCCGCCCCTCGCCCCAACGCGGCTCGCTCCTGCTGGCACCTTCCCTGAGGGGCCGGGGACGCACAGGGAAAGCGTTTGTGTCGGGTCGCCGTCCTTTGCCTTGCGCTGCTGCGGTGTCACTGCGTGCGCACCGATTTCCTAGAATCATGGAAGGGTTTGGGTTGGAAGGGACCTTTAAAGGTCATCTCGTCCAACCCCCCTGCAATGAGCAGGGACAGCTTCAACCTGACCTTGAATGTTTCCAGGGATGGGGCATCCACCACCTCTCTGGGCAACCTGTGCTGGTGTTTC
Organism: Buteo buteo; assembly: GCF_964188355.1. Lineage (NCBI taxonomy): Eukaryota > Metazoa > Chordata > Aves > Accipitriformes > Accipitridae > Buteo > Buteo buteo. The sequence goes on from NC_134192.1 coordinate 2,797,813, forward strand.
ACCACCCCCATCATAAAAAATGTCTTCCTTCTATCCAGTCCGAATCTACCCTCTTTTAGTTTAAAACCATCACCCCTTGTCCTATGGCAACAGGCCCTACTAAAAAGTCTGTCCCCAAAACTTCTAACCAAGACTTGCACTAAGGAGCTAGAACTATTTCCAGTCTGCGGGTCACGGACCGAGCCCACGTAGGAGGGCAGACTGGATGGGTCTGGTGGCCTTGGGCTTGGCCCAGCCCCTCTACTCATTTTACTCACCAGAGAGCAGACTCTTCCACCACCAGGTCGCATTTTGTCCTTCCTAAAGCCGAGCTGCCATCAGCCTTCCCCAGCCGGTGGACCCGCTCCGGCGCTCGCCCCGCTCGCCGCTCCGGGCTCCCGGCATCAGGATCTGCACGACCGGTGGGAAATACTGAAATTCTGTGCCCGTCTGGCACAATTTTGGGAAGGCAGCGCTTTCCCGAAACCAGTCTTTGAAGTTTGGCAGCTCACAGAGGTACCCGCTCTGCTTTTGGGGGATCGTTTCCCACCCCCTTGGCACGGGATCTGGCTGCTGAAGATGGTGCCTGTGTCCCACGTTCTGCTGGCAGAGCCTGGAAAGACCCCAGACGGAATTAACAACCCCCCCGCCCCTTATTGTTCCTATCAACATTAAGCGCTAATGAAAGGAACGGTCATTTTTTAAAAAATATATTTTTTAAAGCATTTTCCACAAGAAAATGAAGAGGAAGCCAGCAGCGCTCAGAACCGCGGAGCGTTTCACTGCAACCCACCTGCTCCTTCCCAGGAAAAGGCCGGTCCGGGGATGTGCTTCCCGGCACTGCCGAGATGCTGGGGGGACGGGGACCCCGCTCCGCCGGGGACGGCGGGCTGGGAAGAGCCTCCGCTCTCGGCAAGGCTGGCCGCGCTGCCCTGCCCCATCTCCGCGCCCTCGGAAGGCGAACCGGTAACTCTGGCGATTTGAGGAAGTCTCCATTTCTCAATTAAAAATTAAAGCAGAAGCGATCCCAGCACTTTTTCCCCACTTCTTCCCATCCGCAGCCGCGCCTCCGCCTCTAATGCGCTTCACGGTAACGAGCATCAGCCCAATTAAGGCGACGGGCTGGGATCAGGAGCGTGCACGGAGAGGGCGGCCAGACTGATCCTCATCTATAGTAGCGATTTGTTTAAAGAAACGATTCCTAATATTCAATAAATGGCAGTTTTAATTTCTTCTTCATACATGATCTTAAAATGAGATTTTTAATTTTTTTATTTATTCCATAAACAATATAACAAAACTCAGCAAGTTAACAATATGACGTTTTCACCATACAGAGTCAGTCACAAATATTTAAAACCTTTGCAACAAGAACAACAAAACCCAAAATATTACAAGAATAATTTACAAGAGGATCTATAAAACAGCAAAGCGCTCACAAATTTTCCAGTTTCCTTTACACAATATCACTACACTCTTTCACAACATTTCTTTTTATTACAAAATTCCCAACAAAAGTTTAATTTTTTTCTTTGTATTTTGGTTTTTAAAACCAGAAACTTTTAAGTATACATCCTTTTATTAACACCCGAAGGTGCAAAAAAAGGGAAACCTCACACATACAAACACTTCACAGCACTTTTCTAAGAAAAATATACACTTACAAAATATTTTACAAATTGGCACACTTAAAAATATACAAGATTTTGTAGGCGTCTTAGAGTGATCCTTAAGAATTATACTTCAATTGACTCTACAGAATATTTATAAAGCTTATTCTAAAAGAAAAAAGGCAAATCATTTCCAAACATGTTAAAATTGCAGTGTAAAATGTGGAACAGAAATGGATATGTTACATTCATAAAAAGGGCCATTTAATAGTTCTTAAATGCTCAAGGGGGGGATAAAAGTTTTCTTTAGCACCATAAAACAGGAGCAACTTCCTAACGAGGTGCCTCTAGTTCTATGGAAGGGAACTCAAGGAGCAGTACATTCACATCTCTGGAGGCAGCAGTCGAAATGCCCCGGCCGGCGCCGCGGGCAGCGGAACAGAGCAGCTCCTTGGATTTCTACCCTGCTTCCCACTGGGAGTAAAGAGACAAAAGGAGTTTAACTGGTACCTTTCTTTTGTGTGTGTGTGGTTTAGTCTACGTTTAAGTCTTCCCTTTGTGCTTTCGAAATGGACGTTTGTCTATCTAGCGAAGGGTAGTGGTGAATACCAATTTTTTTTCTTGTTTCCTTTTGCACCAAGTGTTCAAAGGCTCAGTAAACGTGTCTGGCAACCCAAGCATCCTGCGAGATGGAGGGCATCCTCCTGCTTTAGATCCCAATTCCCTTAGATGGCTGTTACTCCACTGTCATTAGTGTCACTTGTTTACCTGAGAAACAGATTTGAAAAGCCTTGCTTCTACCACAGACATTGTACTTTGTTTATTTTATATTTTTTCTTTTTTTTTTTTTTTTTGCATTATTTCACACGCTGAAGAGATAAAGAGGCACATTCTCAAATAGATGTCAGCGGCTTGAACCATGCAACTTCCACTGGACCCCCTGGGAGCTGCATAGGCAAAGTCCAACACACCGAGTTGAGAAAGTAAGACCGAGGGCCTGATCCTGCACCAACTGAAGTCCACGCACCTGATCCTCTTCTCACTTACACTGACTTCAAGGGAGTTTTTCTCGTGACTTAACAGCAAAGGCCGGCTGCCATCCAGGAAAGCGCTTGGGGAGCAGGAGCCCCTGGGAGCGAGCGCCCACCCAAGCGCTTTGCTAGATGGGGACCTCAGGGAAAGAAGAACGTGGTCCAGCAGGTAAAGGATGAAAATGCTTAAAACATCTTTATTTTGGTTCGTGGCTCATTTGAGCCCTAATGCCGAAAAACATAACAGCAATCCTGACTTTTTAAAAAAAGCGAGCCGCGCAGCAACAGTTTCGCAAAGCAACCACCACCGGGCTGACGCCAGCCTTGGCTTTTTCTCTCCGTGCAGACCTGGCCTCGGCAGGACGGTGCAGCGCCAGCAAGGGACAGCCCCGCGTGCTGCTGCTGACCTCCTCCTCCTCCCAAAACACCTGGCTAAATCTGGTCCGCAAGACATTAGTCTCAAGCCGTTTTTAAAAAAAGAAAACAACAAACCTCTTATGCTTAAAAAAAGAAAAGCAAGATGTAAACCTGGTAAGATTTTTTTTTTTTTTTAAAAATGATTACTTGAATCCCCATCACTGATATTTTTTTCTATTTACAAAACCTCTATATGCAAGTACCTCCAGCAAAACTATGGCCATTGGGGGTGGGCTGGCTACCGCTAGGTCGCTGTAGGGTTTTTTTCTGCAGGACATCCTCCACACGGCGCGGTCGTCGCAGGGAAAGTGATGCTTTCCCCGGACCGCCAGAGACCTGCGCTCACGCGGGAGGGCGACAAGTGCCGCCTTTCCCTGACGCTGAGCTGCCCCGCATTGTTCTCCTCTCCGATGGATTTTATGACCTTCCTTTGCAAGCGGCCAGTTTCTGCTCCCTAATTTCACTGCCGATTGTAAGTCGCCCAAACCGCAGTGTGCCAGCACAGCGCGGCTTAGGAGAGCAGCATCACTGACACCGGTCCTCTCATACGGCGCCTTACGGGACGCCTCTAGAGTAGGAGTGAAACGAGACAGAGCAGAAAAGACATTTTAAGGGATGCTGCAGAATAAACGTCTTTTGCATGGCTTGGATTAGTTGCCCCGAACAGCCAGGAGCCCAACTAGAAGATGCGAGAGGAGGCTGGAAGCGCAGAGGGACTGGGCAAGAGGATGAGCCAAGATGGGAGCCAACGTGGGGAGGCGTGGGGAGCCCCGGGGTGCACGGATGGTGGGCAGGGATGGACGGGACCGACGTCCCGGTCCTCTCACAGCTGGGAGCAGAGCCCTGAAAAATAAAAATTCGATGATAATGACAAGACAGGCAAGTGGAAAAGGTGAGCTTGTATGGCAAGGAACGAGGCGAAGGTGGGAAGCGATGAAAACCTTGAGGTAGTGATAGGCAGGTGGAGATGAATTTTAGGAAAGCAAACTTCCAGCTCTTTAAGGAGTTAGTCAATAGGACCCCCTGAGAAACTGCCCTCAGGGTCAAGGGAGCAAAACAGACCTGGCAGATCTTTAAGGACGCTTTCCAGAGAGCGCAAGAGCTCTCGATCCCCAAGTGTAAATAGTCAGGAAAGGAAGGCAAGAGACCGGCATAGCTGAGTCGAGACCTGCTGGTCAAACTGAAGGGCCAGAAGGGAACGCACAGGCAGTGGAAGCAGGGACAAGGATCCTGGGAAGAGCACAGGGACGCTGCCTGGTCGTGTAGGGATGGGGCCAGGAAGGCCAAGGTGCAGCTGGAGCTGAACTTGGCGAGGGATGCAATGAATAAAAAGGGCTTCCATAGGTTATGTCAGTCAGAAAAGGAAGATCAAAGCAAGCGTACCCCACCGATGAACATGACCGGCAAACTGGTAACAACGGCCGAGGAGAAGGCTGAGGTACTCAACAACTTTTTTGCCTCAGTCTTCACTGGCAACCTCTCTTCCCACACCTCTCGAGTGGATGGACCTCAAGGCAGGGACTGGGGGAGCAAAGTCCCTCCCACTGTAAGAGAAGATCAGGTTCGTGACCACCTGAGGAACCTGAACATAGGTAAGCTTACGGGACTTGACCAAATGCATCCCAGAGTCCTGAGGGAATTGGCTGATGCAGTTGCCAACCCACTCTCCATGATATTTGAAAAGTCACGGCAGTCAAGTGAAGTCCCCGGTGACTGGAAAAAGAGAAACGTTGTGCCCATTTTTACAAAGGGTAGAGGAGGACCCTGGGAACTACTGGCCCATCAGCCTCAACTCTGTGCCTGGGAAGATCATGGAACAGATCCTCCTAGAAGCTCTGCTAAGGCACACGGAGGACAGGGAGGTGATTTGAGACAGCCAGCATGCCTTCACCCACAGCAAGTCTTGCTTGACCAACCTAGTGGCCTTCTATGATGGAGTGACTACATGAGTGGAGAAGAGAAGAGCCATGGATGTCATCTATCTGGACTTCTGTAAGGCCTTTGACATGGTTCCCCACACCATCCTTCTCTCTAAATTGGAGACGTATGGATTTGATGGATGGACTGTTCAGTGGATGAGGAATCGGTTGGACGGTTATGTCCAGAGAGTAGTGGTCAATGGCTCAATGCCCAGATGGAGACTGGTGACAAGTGATGTCCCTCAGGGGTCCGTATTGGGACCGCGACCATCTACTAACTTCATCGATGACATAGACAGTGGGATCGAGCGCACCCTCAGCAAATTTGCAGATGTCATCAAGCTCAGTGGTGTGGTTGACACACCTGAGGGACAGGATGCTATCCACAGGGACCTAGACGAGCTTGAGAAGTGGGCCCATCTGAACCTCATGAGGTTCAACAAGACCAAGTGCAAGGTCCTGCACCTGGGTCAGGGCAACCCCCGGTATCAATATAGGCTGAGGGATGAAGGGATTGAGAGCAGCCCTGCAGAGAAGGACTTAAGAAAGAAATTTTTTACGGTGAGGGTGGTGAAACACCGGCTCAGGTTGCCCAGAGAGGTGGTGGATGCCCCATCCCTGCAAACATTCAAGGTCAGGTTGGACGGGGCTCTGAGCAACCTGATCGAGTTGAAGCTGTCCCTGCTCATGGCAGGGGGGTTGGACGAGATGACCTTTAAAGGTCTCTTCCCACCCAAACCCTTCTATGATTCTGTGAAGATCAAAAGGAGAAGGGCAAATGGTTGGCTCAAGGCAATTTCTGAATTTGGGGGTCAATCAGCAGAGGGATCACTTTTTCAGACGCAGAGAAGGGCCACTGCCACACCGTGAGGGATCTGGGCTCTTTAACATCTCCCCAGTCAGAGGTTTTTGGGGAGGACATGGGATGACAACTGAAGACGGCAGCGAAATCGGAGCGACAGAAGGACTGAAGGAGAGAGCAACAAGGCAGCTGGTATTTGTGATTAACACTGTCCTGAAACACCTAGCTGGGTATTCATGGATTTCCAACATATAATAAAATAGTCGATACGTTTTATGCCTTTTATCTTCATGCCCTATTGCACATTTCTCAAATGCAATAAATATTGCTATCTGGTTCAGTACAAGGTATTTTATTACGAGTCCCATATTCATAATATTAAGCATAACGAGCACAGTGCAGGCCAGTCAAAATGTGCTTTCAAATGATGGTTCTGGGTCAAAAAGAAGGGCCATGCCGCATCCCAGCCCTGGACCTGACCTGTCTCCATAGAAGCGGCAGCCTCAACATCCGAAAGAAGGGAGCCGGCAGCCCCTCATCCTGCAGCACACGGGAGGAATGCTGAAAAAACGGGATACGCCAACACCACGGCAGTGGCCGGAGCTTATAGTATCTGATGACCCTACGAATAGAAAAGACAGCTGCTGGGCAAACAGGGGAGAGCACGGTGGCTGCAGGCAAGCCAAACGCCCAGGGATGGAGCCCTAGCACAGCTCTTGTCTCCAAAATAAATCCTGAGCATCTTCTGGATCTCCCTCCTGCAGCCAGAGCCAGGGTGGGATACTGCACCCCGCTCCCATCCACGGCAACCCGCGGGGTACCCAGGGACCGCTCTTACCCAGAGCGACTCACTCCGAGCAACACCAGCATTTCATTTTTTCATGGAATAAATGAACTTCTAAGATGGTTTTCAGCATTACTATTTTTCCAGAGTTCCTTCTTTCATCTGTTAAATAAAATGCAATGCAGTTACCATGCTGTTCTTTCTGGGATTGCAGAGCTGAGCCTGAGCTATACCTCAAGATCTGCAAATGCTGAAAACATTCTGATTCTAAATCGACACTCTGCAACTCCACTTCAATTTTAAGGGTTCAGCCTGCTTTTTTGCTAAATTAACTTAAAACAATTCTGCTGTTTTGCCTTGCGCACGGGCCGGAAAAAAACCTGCTTGTAAGGAAAACCGAGTCTAGTCCTGTCCTCTGCGAAACACCACCTCTATGCTCACGACCATGTCGAGAACGTGATCTGTCTGACTGCTATTAAGGCTCCTCTTCCTCATCGTTTTCTATTGCATAAACTTGTCCAAGCCTCGCACCCCTCTGCTCCCAACAGCTCCCAGTTAGCAGGGCTCTTGCATATCAAGGTTTCATAAGAAATCAGCAGCAAAATGCACAGGCTCTCAGTTGCACAAGGAAAATAGATATTTGTTGGGTTTGTTATTCTCGTGGAGGGCGAGGGTGTGGTGAGTAGGGTTACAAATAAGGCCTTTTGAGAATACATTTAGCATTCAATACTTAACGCTGTCTTAATAAAAGTCCAGTCATGTATGATCCGGCCCTGATCGGTGAGATCACAAATAGCTCCGTTTTTTTTTTTTTCTTACGAACTGAATCAAAGAAAAGGTTCAGAGTTGTATTTAAAACTAATGACTTTTTGCTTTTGAAAGTTCAAACTATATTGGCATCGCAAGGTTAGACATCTAGGAAACATCAAAGCTATGATAGGAGAGCGCTTTTGACAGGCTCTGCATCGAAAATGTTTAAGAAACTACTCAAAGGAAAAGTAAATAGCAATAAATGTATGAAACGTATTAGTTCTGTTTTTATAACTATTTTAGAATTTATCCCAGGTTCTTATAAAATATATAAAACTGAGATACAAAGAATTAGCAATGTAACTTTGCATTTCAAATGATCTTCAGCTACAGGTTTTGCTTTAAGAAAACAGACACTTGAAAAGCAGCTGTTCTGTAGTCTCTAGATGCAGACACTTGAGTTCCTGGCAAACTTACCGTCCGTGGTTTTCCGAACTCCTCCACCGTTTCAACTCTCTCCTATAATGAAACTCAACATTTCACCATTAAGTTTTTCTGCTCATGGTTTCAAAGAGAGGACATTACCATTTCCCAGCATGGGTTTCAAAGTTCCTTTTTTCTTTTTGTTTTTTTTCCCCTTTTTTTTCCTTTTTTTTTTTTCCTTTTTTTTTTGGTGTTTTTTTTTTCTTTTTTTTTTTTTTTTCCCTTTATGAGCTTTAAACCACAGGGTGAATCCATGAAATGAGGTAAGTAAATTTGGCACACTTTTAGTCATGTCCATAAAACTTTTGGTAAGTTGTATAAGTGAACAATATCATTTTCATCGTGAGTTACAGGTGCTTTCAAAGGGGGGTGGTTAGTACTTAACAACTGGAATGTTTCTAGTAAAACCAAAAGGCATAGCTGCAGAAAACACTCACAACCCAATGTTGATAGAGAAGTAAAAATATATACAATACAGTCACTTGTTCATAGTTTGGCACAATTTTTTGTTGTTGTGGGTAATAGTGCATAAACTACTGTACAACAGTATGACTTTTAAAACAGTCTTTCACAGAGAATACCAGATTAGGTTTGCTTTCAAATAATAAAATTCCCACAATTTCAAACTTCATTTCAGCACTTACATTTCAACATACCACAAGGCAGATTTCGAAAAGGAACCGACGGGAAAAAAACCCCAACCGAAAGAAAAAAAAAGAAACAAACATCAACCGTCTTTCTAGAAAAGGGAGTCTCTTCTTCAAATACAGGAAAACCCAAAAATGTTGTTTCTGCTTTAAGAAGAATGGAGTCTGATTCCCTGCAGGAAAAAATCAAACATTTGATGCCATCTTAGTTAGCTCGTCTGGAGTCACCACGACGGAGCGTACGCGCTAAAGGCGGGCAGGTACAGAAGATGCAGCTTTAGATGATGCAGGTTAGGAGATAAACAGCAGAGGGGGCCAGAAAGCACTCAAAATTGCCACGTGAAGCTCAATTAGGAACGAGTTCTCATTTGCAAAGTAAAGAGCCTTTAAGTTTCGAGATCTTGGCTTTTGGATGCATAACCTCTTTTTTTTTTGTGGTTTATTTTTTACAAAATGTTCCCAAAAAAAAAAAGTCTTTCCTCGTCAAAATCATTAAAAAGAGCGTGTAATCATGGTTTGGTTTTCCCCCCCCCCTCCCCAATAAATAAGTAATTAAAAACTGAAGAAGCCAAACAGCAGAAAAGAGTAGCCTTGTTAGTTTTTTTAACCCCAGCCAAGCCAGAAAATTGGTCATTCTTTTAGGTAGCTTGCAAGTAATAAGTATTTTCATGCATTTAAAAAAAAACCCCAAACAAACAAAAAAACCAACCCCAAAACCAAAACCAACCAAAACTGTAAAAGGGGAACGTCTTTTTTTTTCATGCAACTTTTGCTTTCAGGAAGGAAAAACTGAGGAACAGCGGGCTTAGCAGGTGGGAGGGAGGTTAAGGGGCATTCCAGCCAGTTTGGTGCAGCATTACCTCAGTTTCTCAAAAGCAGCTGTCACGGGGGGGTCCTTGTGGGGCTGTTCGCGGTCCGTCCGCTTTATTTTACAGTTCTCATCCCTCAGCGATTTCGAACTGGATTTATGACGGTAGAGTTTTTTATGGGTAGGTCCGTTATTGCCTAAAGTGCTCAGGTTACTATAGTTTTTATCAAAAAAGGGAGCGTGAATGTCCGTGGTGTACCCGGTGGAGCAGTTGGGGCGACCGGGGTCGCAGGTTGCGGCTTTGCCGTTTTTGCTTGAGCCCTTGTTGTTTGACTTGTGGTTCTTCGCCGCGCCCGGCGAGCCGCCGTTCGCCTTCTTCTTCGACTCTTGGGACGTCCCTGCCAAAATTTTTAGAGTTTTCAGTTTCAGGCTGTTGGACTCCGGTGACCGGAATATGTCTGGAACGCTGTTGTGGCCAACGGGCCCCCACAAGGGCTCGATGGAGGCCATCATAAACCTCTGGACATCGGCCATTCCCGACGCGATGTTGGACAGGATGTTGGAAGGTTCCTCGAACTCCCTCTGATCGTCGTCCAGGAGGCTGGTGGTGTTGCCCAGGCTGGGTTCCGACCAGCCCGTGCCCCCCTCTTTTCCCAGCCCCCACTCTCCGGAGAGCCCGTTGTGCTTGCCCAATTTCACCCCGGCCGGGCTGCAGTGCTGAGCGCCCTCGGCGAGGCCCTTGGTGGCGGTGGCCACGTTGCTCAGCTGGTTGACCGCCCTGCCGCCAACAGCCGGAGCCTTCTCGCCGTTGACGCCCGCCGCGTTCTTCCCTTTCCTGGCGGATTTGGGCACCTGCCTGGAGTTTTTCCCTTGCGGCTTATCGGTTCCTTTGTTGGTTTTGGGCGATTTTTTCCGGGTGGCTTTCTGGGAAGAGCTTTGGTTTGTACCCACATTCTTGCTGGATGAACTTTTCCTCTTCGATTTTGACACTTTGCTATTGGTGCTAATTTGACCAGATGGCTCATTAAATGTTGACAAGCATGGACTCTTTTCGAGAAGGCTGACAGAATCTTCATCGTTGAACATATGGAACTGGAACTGGTGATTATTTAAAGCAAACCCATTATCTGCCTGATCCTCGGTCTGCAGGACCCCACAGTTCCACTTGACCTTCTCAGAGCTGTTGAGGGTGGCCTGGGGGCTCTCCTGAAAGCCCTTCAGGGTGCCCAGAGGCTTGGTGTCGGAGCCAGCTATCTGTGGGGACAGGTTGGGAGTGTCCGGAGGGGACATCTCCGAAAGCGACGACTGGCGGAACTTATCAGGCGTGAAGTTGGAAATGTCTAAAAGGTCCGTGGACTCCTTCAAAGGGGTGATTTCATCTATGCTCTGCTGGATCACTAGCTTGGGACTGCAGTGGGCCAAGAAATCATCATTAATATCATCCTCGCCGTCCTTTTCACAAGACTTTAAACTTAAAGAACTGTAATTGCTAGAACTAACTGACAATGAACCCACTGAATCAAAACTAATGAGCCTGCCATCATCTGTACTTAGTGTACCTCGTTGGAAATGAAAGCGCCCCTCTCCATTATTAAAATGACATGACTGATAAGAATCATCAGACTGCACTTGTTGGCTATCCGGCATGTAATTTTTTTGGTATAGCAATTTGCTGCTATTCAGATTGACTTGAGTGTATCCAGAGGCGGGGAGGCCGTCTGCGCCCGCGGCACCGCCGCCGAACTCGCTCGGCAGCCCGGCTGCCTCCCGCAGGTCACCGGGGAAGTCCTGGCGGCTGCTGCCGGCGGCCTTGCCGGCCGGCCACATACTGCCAAAGCTGCTCTGCTCCATCTCCAAGTGGCCAGGTGACTGCTGCAGCTCCGACTCGGAGGGAGGGGAGAGCACGCAGCTCTGCGCCGGCTGCAGAGCCGGGAAGGGCTTTTCCGCCGGGACGATGCTGGGGAGCGGGTGCTGCTGCTGCTGCTCGGAGGGGTGCTGGGCGAAGTATGAGATACCGGTGTTGCTCGACAAATCAGAAGCATCTAACAACGTCTGCAGATACCCTCCGGGGATCAGGGGTACATTGGTGGTGATATTAGCAGATGGCAGAGGCTTGTCTGAAGAGGAGGTGGATGGTAGGAAAGGAGAATTTTTAGCAACCTTATCCTCGTGGCACTCCGGGAGATGGGAGCTGTCTGAAGCACAAGGAACGTTTTCGTCCTTCAGACGCGCTGCAGAGTCCTCGTTTTCCAGCGCCGGGGAGCCCTCCGCCGTACTGGTAGCAGCTTTGATCTTCTTGCACTTCAACCTGGCTTCACTTTTGAATTTGATTCTGCGGAGCACTTTCCTCTCCGTCCCCTTGTGCTCTCGTTCCTGCGATTTGCATTTCACGGCGGCGATGCCCGTGATGTCATGTACGTGCAATCCGTTGGCACAGCTGGGGGTGGCGATGGCTAACGCCGGCAGCCCTTTCAGGCCCACGTCCTCTTTACTGCTGCAAGGCTGCTTGTGATCAGAGGAGCAAGAGCCCAGCTTGTTCACTGATTGCTCGATGGCTTTAATTCTTTGAATCCGGTGCCTGTTTGCTAGCTTGCATTTTCGCTTCCGTGGGTGAGGGAGGAATGAAGCATCTGAGCCGTTAAGATAGAAATTCTGCTTGTGGTAGAGAGACGATCTGAGCAAATCCAGCCGGCTCTGCTGCCTCTCTTGCCAGAAGCCCTTCAGTGGGGCCAGCTTCTTGTATTTGCTGAGCAGCTCCTCGTTCAGGGTAACAGTTGTCTCGTTGGCATCCACTTTGCTGAGCTTCACCAGCATATGCTTCTCCCCTTTAAACCTGTTAATGATGATGTACTTGATGATAACGGGGGGCTCCTTGCGAGAGACTTTTCGCCGTTTCTTGGGACACCACTCGTCATCGTCCTCTTCCTTGGGCCCGTCTGGGAGCCACTCCTTCTTGTCCAGGATCTTCTCGTTCTCGATGGAGTCCACGTCGTACAGGTAGTCGTCGCTGTATCGCACTTTCCTCTTCGCCCGCAACCCATAGTTCTGCTGAATGAAGGAGCCAGAGTGGTCCCGGGACAGGTACCGGCTGCAGTCCTTGATATCCCGCAGCACGTCGTAGGAGGACTCTGTGCAAGTGCTGTCGTCGCTGAACTCCCCGGAGTCCTCCGTGGAATTCACTGAGTCCAAGAAGTGGCTCCTCTTGGAGCCCACGTACTGCACCATCTCCGTGCTGTTGCAAGATTTATTTAAGGCAGCTTTCTCCTCCTCCTCGCCGTCCTCTTCCTCGCCATCCTCCTCCTCCTCCCCCCAGATGATGCCTTCCTCAGATTTGAATTGAGAAGGGTCGGTGGCACTGCCGGGCCCCCTTTTCAGGGTGCTCCTACTGTCCCTTTTGGTGCAGTTGCTGAACACGCTGGGGAAGAAGTTGAACTGGGCATCCTCTTGTAGGGTGGTGGTCTTCTCCCGCACGTTGTCCTGGAAAGATTCGTACCTAATCTTTAGGGAGCAGACATCGCTTCCCAAGGTGGAATCGTCGTCATCGAACATGTAATTATCCACGTCTTCCTCGGAAAACAGATTTACAGAAAGCTCATTTTTGGAGCAGAGGTCAAGCAGCTCAATTTTACTTTCACTAATGAAAGATTCAAAATAGCCCCATTCCTGGTTGGGATTTGTTAGTAAAGGTTCCTCACCATTGCATTTGTCTAATAGTAATCCCTCGTAATAATTTTTCTGAGTGGGGTCCTCTGAATCACTGTCAGATTTTTCTGCATCTCTTTTGTCCGCTGCCCTCGATTTATGCATAGGGAAGCTTAAAAGCTGGTCTGAAAGCAGTTGATCCCCGTATCTCATGGTTTCTCCTGTGCTCATGCAGTGAATCCCTATATCAGAGACCGAACAGGTGTCATAATCCCTATTTATATCCCCCACTTTCAAGCTTATTCCCGGCTCTGCATCAATGCCGTCCTTTGATTCAATAAAGCAGCCCAGACAGGTCCGGCTCGGCTGCATCAAGCAGTCGCCCGTCAACGCCGACATGCCTCCGGGCTCCATCATGGTGAAGGGAGCCTTCTCGCAGTCGCCCGGCAGCGACCAGGAGCTCATGCCCTTTGTCACGCAGGACGTGAGGGAGATGGCGTGGGCGGAGGAGTCATCCGAGGCGTGCTCGGGTACATCCGTGAGCCTCAGGGGCGACGGGGGGCTCAGCAAGCAGGGCTTCTTTGAAGTCAGGGGAGGCAGCGCCCGGTGGCACGGGTGGTTTTCCTTCGGAGCTGTCGTCAAGGCTGAGAACGTGACCGCGGCCTCGGCGGCGGTGCAAGGCCTCTCATCGCCGTCCAGGGCGTGCGATTCTGGGGAGGGGGTTAAGGACAAGGGAGGGAGAAAAGAAAGGAGAAGAGAGAGGGTTTACAACCCTTGCAGTTCTGCTCGGGCTCGCCACCCCACTCCCCTTCTCCCTCGGGTTTGGTGGTGACTTTTCCCAACCGCCCCTTCGGGAAGCGGCGGACGCCCTTCCCGCGAGAGCGCGATCCTTCCCTTCTCGATCTCGTTAACGTGGTGATGTGCAACGAAGGGGAAGGCGAGCGCTTTCCCCCCCTGCAGCCAGCTGGAAGAGGTACCAGAGTACGTTTAAAAAACCAAACCCATCCGTTCATTCCTCCTCATATACATACCGTTACCTGGATACTGCCTTTCAAATCTGACAAGGTTATTAAAAAACAAAACAAGCCTAATAAAAATGTTCCCATTAACATTGAAAAAATTAATGGAAAAATAAGATTCTTAAAGAAACAAAGCATCTCCCCTGCGGTGTCTGCAGCTTAAATGTACCTGAACTACATTACTGCTCGAGAGTCAGAAAGTTACAGCTATTTTTAAAAACCCAGTAGTCTTTTTGTCACTGTCCACGCCGAGGGAAAGTAGAAGGTAACACAGAGTTTAAAGCAATTATTGTCGGAATTATTGTGGGGTTTGCCATTCTTCCCTAATCTCTAAAAATGACTTTTTAATAATGTAAGGATTTTTTATTTTTACCTCGTTGCACTCTTTCATGGCAGAATAAAGTTATGAATATACTTTTATCTGACTTCTGGCTCAACGGACGATACGACCCTTGAAATTTAAATACGATGCCTTTTCATCCACGAACACGCTCTGATATCTCTGTATTAAAAAAGCATATACCAATGTGTGCATTCATACCAGCCGGAGACCTCTGCCGACTCAGAGCCGAGCCCGGTGCTTTTGTAGTGGCTCATATCTTACCTTTCCGGTGGCTCCACTGAAGTCTGGGGGGGAGCGAGAGCAGAAGCAGCGCGGGCTTTCCGAGGAGGGACGAGCGCTTTAAAACCCTGCTGGAGCAGCAGGCTGTCGCAAGAAACGGGGCAATCGCAAAACGAAGCGATTTGGCACTTACACAGTTGCCGCGACCCTCTGCGACAAGTGCTTTTATTCAAAACTGATAAGAAAAGCAAGCCTCTCCCTGCACTTATGCCAACCACCAGCACGACGAGATGCCCGCCGTGCCGCCGCGTTGGTGCTGCCGAGCAGAGCAGGGCTCCCGCCTGCGGGTGGGTGACGTGAAAAGGAGCGGGACGCGATGGAGTGCTGCCTGCCCGTGCCAAGCGTAAAACTTAGAGGAGGTCGAAATCCCCCTAATTTCATCCCAAAAGCTCCCGGCAGTTTTGTGCTACAGGGGCCTGAGGGATGGAGCGATTGGTAAAGTCTTAAGCCAGTACAAGCAAGCTGCAGTCGGAGCCATGCAGTGCTCTAAGGACTTTAAACAACTTTCCAAACACTACACAAATCAAACCGGGAGTGCAATGCAATGCCTGCAAACGTCTTCAACATGCGTGGCTTGGAAAAGACCAGACTGACTTGCTTGAAATCTGTGCTGCTTCCCTTCCCTCACAAAGGGTTAAAAAAAAAAAAAAAAAAGCTGATTTTTGAGTCCCTCCCACCAGTTTTTAGATCAGAAATGCAGAGGTGGTATCTTTTTCCTTAAGCACCAAAACAAATTAACCAGTGCAGTTCCACTTCAGATATAAAATAAAATAAAAATCAGCTTGGAGCTGACAGGAAGCATGGAAAATTTAAGGATAAAAGAATAATGTCTGTGAATGCTGTAAGACTCAAAAAAGGGGGAGGTAGGAAGCTGAAATTCAATCTCACATGCTGCATTCAATACGCAGAGATGCTATTATATAAAATAAACTGTCTCTAGGTGTTTCTTTAGGTTTATACTTGTGTAAGTGAACTTAACTCCTGTGAAATACAAATGCCAAAACTTGATTTTCTAGGGCTTGTATCATCCTAAAATCAGGTGCACGTTCAATTGATGCTCTAAAGTAAACAATAATCCAAAAGACTACAGTTAAAAAGGAAAATGCTGGAGAAGCAAAACCACCTTTCCGGTTTAACTCAACAGCCATCCAAAAGCATGTGGGCAGCCTGAGCGGAAAAATACTGAACCATCCTGCTGTCAATCAGCTCCAAAGGGAGGCCAGGCCCTAACTGGGCACGGCAGCGGCCCAAAGCTGCTCTGGATTATATGGTTTGGGTCAGAGGAGGCAAAAAGCATCAGCCCCATCCCCGGTGCCATCAACGGGGAGGTGGTGGCATCAGAGCTACTTGCTGGCTCTCACGGCTTTGGATTCAGCAGCAACTCCTACACAACAATGTTTAATTAAAGTGCTTTTTAAGCCTGATTAATTGAATTTCATGGAAGCGGTATGAGGTTCTAGAAAGCACCCATCTTTACTGAGCAGGTAAGCACTGATTTTACTGCCTATTAGATCAGACAAGGGGACCGTGGCGAGGAAGTCTCCTTGCAGCTCCAGCAGCTGTGGCTTTACCATGTGCAGTCATGAAGGAGATGGGCTGACAGATGCCTCCAAAATTACGTCGTAGGGGCAAGCGCAAGCGTACACTTCACCTGCCACCAGCACGTGTTGCGGGGTCCTCACAGGCACCTGTGTGTCTGGAGTTGCTCCAGGTTTTTGGTAATGAACAAGAACAACATTTGCCTCTGCACACCTTGTTTTGAGATGACAGAAGGATTTGAACATATAAGATGTCAGAGGACCAAATCCTTGATATCTAATAGGGTCAAATTTATATATAAATAAATCTTTCTCTCTCTCTCCACACTTATAGGCCAATACAAAATGTAAAAAGCAGAGAAATTAAACATAAAACCATGGTGAAGAACGAAAATGCCAAGCTCTGCCGCAATGCTGGACTGCCACTGCATTTACTGTGGCTAGCGACTAAAGGCCAAATGACTTGAGAAAATGCTCAGAGGCATATTTATTTCAATCAAGTTTTCAGGCAGCAGAGCACTGTTACTCCTAATTAGTTATTGCTATTGAAAGCAAGTATGGAATCGATTAAATAGATACAAAGTTAGGTATTTGGGGCAGGCTGCTGGAAGGGGCTGATCCTTCCCCACTGATGTCGATGGAAGCTGGAACGACGTAGCGGCTCCCAGCAGCACCGGGGCGCGCACAGAACCAGTGTTACGGGCCGGGGGGTCCCATGTGCTGGCTGACGGGTCACACGGAAAAGGCAATAAGGAGCTCACAAGCTCACCTTCCCTTTCCGTGGGTGCCAATCCGGGTTTGTTTCCTCTATAATTTTTCCCCAGTTTGTGGGGACTAAGTATCCTTCAGTCAAATTTTGCTGAGATTGGCTAGTGAGTTCATAAGTAATTGCAAAGAGAGGGAAAGATTCCCAACAGAGGGGCTACGTAGTCTTGTATGACTTTTTTCCCTAAGAAACCAGACTAAAATCCATAATTCAAACTGCATGTGCACATAAACATTTCCAACCATGCATATGCATGGGCAAAAGCAGTACTCGTTAAGACCTGAAAAGGTACAGATTCATAGCTGGAGCGACATCTGTGCAGAAAATACCCATTTACCCTACTGCTCCACATTGCAGAGATACCTGCAGACTGCTAAAATTAAATACACAAAAGGAATTAGGAAAAGAAGTTGGCTTGCAAGTTGTCGCTGCTCCCTCATGTACTGTAATTAAGTTCCTTACCATTTTCTTTCACCCCATTAATCAGGATAGTTTCTTGGTCTTCTGAGGCACAATCCTGCTCTTGTTGGTCATCCATCAATTTAACCTCTTTCTGTTCACTCCATGCCCCACTGCATCTGGCCAACCTGCACATTTCCAGAAACATAACCACAGTCAGTACAATTCCCAGAATCAGCTCAAGGAACCGTGAATAAAAAATAACAACAATAAAAAACCCCTGCACAACCTCATATGCTGTCCTTACCCTGCTTAAGAGGACAAATACTATTTATTAAGGCTATCGTATTTTCACTTTTCCACTCCAAAAGCCAAGTCCAATGTATTTCAGCAAGGTTAAAATGCTATATATCACCATTTCCTTCCCCAAAGTCCTTCTTTAGAAGGTGAAGTGATACTTTGCACCTCCGCAGCACCCTTCACTTCGCCCAAAACTGCTTTGCAAAGGCAGAGGAGCGTTATTATCTCCAGATGGGTGAGCAGAGACATAAAAAGGAGAGGACTCGCCCCAGTTCAAACAACAGCAACAAAGCAGTTTTGGGGGAAAAAATATCTCTAGTCTCGTTCTTCACTCAAAACACTTAATCACGAGAGTTCCTTCCTTGGAAGCCTCGTTCCCCTGACACCTACCACCGCCCACACCATCGCCAATGGGTGAAGTTTCATCTCGGTTGTACGACCACCAGTCGAGGCTGACTGGACTTGAAGGTACTTCTCCGAAGCAACAAAACCAAGATCAGAATCGAGCCCAGATTTTCTCCCTTCTTCCACTGAAGATCCCCCCGTGTTAAAACGATCGCTTGCCTAGGGAGAGGGAGACGGTGCAACAGAGAGATGTGGCTGAGTTCCCGGGCACAGGATAACCCCCATCAGTGCTCCTGATGGACAGAATTTCACCTCTTTGACTGTAAAGTCAAGTCAGAATCTATTTTTTTTCCTTCGGGCAACTTGAACTCAACTTTTTCTCTCTCACAGAACAGGTACTAGATTGAAGCATTGTTTTAGGTTTTTTTTTTGTTTGGTTTTGTTTGGTTTTTTTAAATCAACATTTGTCAATGTCTGATCTTCCCACAGTATTCACTGCCCTGGGTTCAGCAGCCAAACTTCATTCATATTCAGATTTGCAGTGGAGTCCTCTTAATTAACGTGAAATCTTTACAACCGTCTTAGTAAGTGAAACCTTCACTGAACTTAAAGATGTTGTGACACCGAGAGTAAGATAAGAATAACAAGCATCAGTAACTCAATTCCTTTGCATATTTAGAGGAATATTTAACTAACCCTGAGAGTTTTACTTTGATGCAAATCCGTATTTCAAAGCTCTCGATACACGAGTCGGTTTGCTGCAGTAAGACCCCTCTCTCCCGCCAGCACCCCCCACCCTCCCCACCACCCCGGGCTCCCACAGCGGTTGAGAAAAGCTCCAGCTGAAGCATCGCTGACGTCTTGTAACAGGAGCGACTCGAAATGCCAAAGCACCAGATCAGGCGTCGTTGGGAGTTATTTCCATGCAACTTGAAGAAGATTAACTTCTAAGTGTGAAAGCTGCTCTGCGTTTTCCAGTAAGTCTACAACTTCATGCCTCCTTGATAATATCTCCTGCCTATTAAATGTATCTTAATTAATATAAATATTAATAAATTAAGTGTTTAAAATATCAATTAATGAAAATATTAATAAAATATCTTAAGCCTCAGGAGAACCAGAGGCTTCTTAGGCGGCCAGAGAACCACCACTGGCCCCCCACATGGGCCAGCATGATTTCTGGGGAGGAGACTGTTTGCTGCCTGAGGAAGCTCTGGGAGAAGGAAAAACTGAGTTGAGTAAGGAGCTTCAATAGATTGTGACCCAGTAGATGTGTTTTGCACACCCTGATGGTTTGCCAGGTGGGAGAGAAATGTGCAAAGATCTTCCATTTCAATTAGCCGTGGGCAGGTAGGGTTGGAGGACGGCGCATTTGGCTATGCACGTTTACAGATCTGAACCTGTTGCTCACTTCAACGCACTCGGTGTGGATGATGGGACCATCATCTTCAATGTACAGAAGCTTATCATCAACGTTTCTGCATACTCTGACCTCCACCGTCTTTCTGAAGTGCAGAGGTGATGCTCTGAGAGAGGTTTATCTGTGCATGGTCACCAGCAGATGCAAAGTAAAAGGGGAGAGGCGCTGCCATCACGCCTCACTTGTGACTACCTGTAGCTGAGGGGCTTCTGCATTCAGAAATTATATCCACAATTTATTCTATTAATTTCTCTAATTATTTTCACCCTGTTGACACTGCTGCCCTCCACAGCACCTTGCGTGTGGCAGCTTCTGTGCTGCGTGAAATGGACCTGCTTTTGTTTGGTTTGAACCTGCCGTCCTCCGAAGGACGGGCCATGTTTTCGCCCAGAAACACAGCCTCAGTCCTAGAAAGGACTTGGAATATGACCGTCATTTAAATATTGAATAGTATTTATATTCACAGGAGAATCGCGGCAACGTTTCAAGTTACCCAAGTACATAAGCCAAATCGGAATACTACTGAGTTCTTCCTCACTGTTCAATGTTTAACCCAGAGGAACCAGGTCGAGGGGTAAGAGCTGCTGCAGCGCTGCTGCAGAAAGCTTCATCCTGCAAGTCAAGTCTTTGTTTTATCAGTACGATAAGCTGAGACCCACAGTTGTAAGCTCAGAAGCACGAGCATCTTCTCTGTACAGCTTTGCTGACCTGATTTTTGCCTGGGTGTGTTGGTTTATAGCTATTTGGTGTAAAATGCCACAGGTGGCCTGTTTTCAACCGGTAACATAATCACAGCCATATTAAAAGTAATGGCTTGCAATGAATAAAACATAGGACAGAAGCAGAAACAATAATTCTTCAATAATGTAAATTCGTCACTTCCAGCACACAAAACATCTCCGGAGAGAAAATAACAACGTGGACATAAAACACTAGCAAGCTCACCAAGAAAGATCCCAAGCATTTTAAAGAAGGCATCATCCTGTTACCGCTGGGACTTCCACCGGAGGAGGAAGGAGCAGGGTCTTACGCGTGGGTTGCGTGCCTCTCTGCCTGCTCGCTTCTCGCTCTTTCGGTTTGTGGAGTCGGTGGTTTGACTGCGGTTTGCAAACAGGTACGCGAGGGAGGTTTCTGCCTTTCCTTACTTCTGACAGACACTCAACGGCCAACCTTTAAGCAGAGACCAGGGCTCGTTTGGGCAACAGACTGAGAAGGCAAGCAATGGGCCAGCAGCCAGCCAAGCAAATGGAGGCAGAAAAAGAGTTTATAGGTGGGGAAACTGGTGGGACTTTTAACATACTACTGTTATATTTTGGGATGGGTGCGCTTAAGGGGCAGGGAAGCGCAGAAGGGACGTTTCCAGTGGATGCGATCCAAAGGCTGGAGAAGACGAGGAAGATGATGAAATGCAAGAACGAGGAGGATGTGCCTGCGGACAACTATTTGCCTCGATTGCAGTGACTCGGAGAGCAGAGCGGAGCTCTAGAAACACACTGGAAAGAACTGAGAAGAGTTCAGACGGGGGATCTTCACATACGGTCGGAGAGAGATGAAGTGTGAATGAGACAGACAATCTGAAGTTTGCAGAGACCTGCTGAACAAGAGGACCTTTCGGGAGTGGTGTGACCATGAAAGGTCAGATCCCAAGAGGGACAGGGAGAAACACCGGCGACTGTGAAAGAAAAGCTGACAAAGGGGCTTGACGCGATGCAGAACAAGAAGAAACAGAAGCCTAGGAATAACAAAGAGGAGGAGAACAGCTGGGTCCCTGGGAAGAAAAACGAAACCGAGAGAGGTCTGGGGTATAAAGGTGATGGACAGAGAATACACCGGGTAGCAGGAGAGCACAGAACACAGAGCCATCTGCGGACAGAAGTATAAAAGGGAGAGAATATGGATTTCAGACAGTGTCAGGCCATTGAAGAGATACACGACTGGGGTGATGCTATTATGACGAACTGACAGGAGGAAAATCAGTCACCAGCTTGAAGTTTATGAACTTGACTGGCGCTAGAGTGGATGGAGGAAGAGGATGGCGGGTGGAAGTCAATGGTCAAAGCCGTGGAGTCAGATGAACTCCAGGTCTCTGGAGGAGGAGGGCAGGAGCACAGCTTGGCAGGCTGTGCTTCGAGGACGGTCACAGGTGGTTCAGTCGTAGGGAAGAATTCAGAAATACTTTTCTTGATTGCACCACGTACTTTAGGGCATTGGTCTGCTAAGATCACAGCTGGCATGACAGAGAAAGATACTGGCTAAGAAAGGAGATCAAAGGGAAGAGTCGCAGAAAGCAAGCAGTGGAGCTAAACAATAATCCAACTGGTTTTAAGCATGAGATGGAAAAATTAATGGACAGAAGGACGGGATGCAGTTGCCCGTGATAGCAATACACAGGACTCGGTGACCTGGAGAAATCCCTTTCAGCCCTATGACTCATGTCAGTGAAAGACTGCAAAGTGCCTCAAAAAACCCTCAGCATCACAGCTGAGAAAATTCTCCATTCCTCACGGTTCCTGTCAATTTTCCCACTGCTTGTGCTAATGGGGTTGTACAAAAGCTGTTAGCGACTAGATGGCGTGCACAAGTCTGGGAGAATACAAACGCAGCACCCCAAACAGACCCTCCGCTGTAAACCTCCCGTTGCCTTGTGAGCCCGGTCCAGATGGCCAAGTAACCCAAAGCACTTTTTTTGTTCTGTTTTAAAAACCCACATGACACTCAAGAAGTTTTTGTATTGCCGGAGTGGAGGCAGACGTGGTCAGAGAACAAAAGCCGATGCCCCAGCTGAGGCCCCACTAGCTCCCTCTGCTCCCAGCCCCATTTAGAGGCAATATCCTGGTAGAACATCCCTTCATCAGTTCTCTGGAGTAAAAACAGATTATTTCTTTTCCTATAAATTCAACAGGGCATATAAAGGAACAGCAACGTGAGCAACGCTCCCTATAGGAAATGAAATCGAGGGCTGCAGGTTATTTACCTAGAACACAGGAGGAAACGCCTGAATTACAAAGCTAAAACATCTGCACATGTTTCTACATTCATCTCCAGTTACATAAATGATGGGCCTTATGTTCACTTAAAACTGGCACTTTTTTGCACAGCTTGGATTTAAGCATGTTCCTACTAACATTAATTTTACCAAGGCGAAAGGGGAAACACCACCAATTTATGCAACCACGAGGGAAAAATGCATCCGCTAATGCCTGTCCTCTAGAAAGAAAGCATCAAGTTGCTTTGCTTCTTTCTCAGCCAGAAAATGTCCGTTTCCCCCCGTATCGCGTGCAGCTGTCCCGAATGGATGTTTACAAGGGCTCCATCCCCTTGCTGCTGTCAGAGGTGCCACAGGGAGAGGACATGCCCTTCAGCCTCCCCAGCTAGGAGAGCCCTGGTTCCCCAGATGCCGGCCCAAGGAGAAATTGTGCCAAGGGATCTGCTGGAGAGATTTCCTCCCCCCGAGAGGACCCTCCGCAGATTCTTCCTTGGGAAGCAGCAGTGATTTGGCTCACGGCATTTTCCAGCAGAAGCAGTGATGGTCGCAATGACGCCCTGCAAGCACTTACAGGGGATAAAGTCAGGCAGCTAGCTATGACTGCCACGTAATCCAGTGCTTGGCCACTTATATCTACATATCTATATATCTATATATCTGTCTCCAGAGCTAGTTGAACATCTCCTCGTTCATACTTCCTGGGCACCAGCATTATACTTGTTGAAGCTTCCCAAGCAGAGGAGAAAAAAAAAAAAAGCTACCAGGTAAAAATAATCAGCCTAGTAGACTGACTGAAAGCCCACCTACACATACAGGAATTATATTAGATGGATGACTAGATTATGGGTTAGCGATAGCTGTTCCATAATTAAAGTTGCAAGAGTGTTTCAGCTTAAAGCTGAATAAACAAAAGGTCACTAGCACCCAGACAAAACCCAACGTGCCAGTTCCTATTTACATGCAGCTTTTACATACCGAGTGCTTTTATTTGTTGTAGATCATGAGGGTAGAGGGAGTATCCAAAGTGAAGGAAAACCTTTTTATGGTGGGGGAAGAAAGTGAAGAAGAAAATGTGGCTTTTTTTCCTGCAGAGTTGTGAATAAGCGCAGGTGTTCTATATATGCAGTTGTATCTTTCAAAAAAAGAACTTTAGAGAAATTAATTACATGTCAGAGCCTCTGACAGGTCTTTTAAGAATTATGATACTTTTGAATGAAAACATTATATACTTAAAAAGAAATACCATGTAAATGTCTCTGCGATATTTACATTCAGTGGAGTAATAGTAGAAAAGAATTCAGCTCTATCCGTGGTTCAAATGGAGGCCGAACGTGCTGTGCTCTTCCTAACAGCGACATCTCCTGCCCTTGCAGGACTTCATTAACTCCTCTGCAAAAGCACAAAACAGAGTTCAGGGGCACCTGCCAGGAATCGGTGGTACGGAGAAAAAACCCTCTCCCGAAGAGCCAGAACCGCTTCTCTCGCCGCGCCGGGCTGCATCCCCGAGCGCACAGCTCCTCTCTACGGCAAGGCCACCGCATCACACGCCTCCTCCCGCACCGAGGTGGGCAGCAAGACCTCTGCGGAGGAAAATATCCAAGCGGTTTTCTGTTCAGGATTGTTGGTTTTTTTTTTCCTCCTTTTTTTGCCTTTTAGCCCTGACAAAACCTGGGCAGGATGCAGGATAGAGAGCTGCCCGTGGAGAAAGCGTGGTGGGGCAGCGATGCTGTCACACGCCAGGAGCTGCTGCAGCGATGCCGGGCTCAGCATTCGCTGACCTGAAGGATGCTGTTTTCCTACCAGGTTCTGAAATTCCCAAATCCCTTTTATTCCAGGGATTCCATTTGATCCTTGGTTTTTCACTATAATTTGGTAACTGGTGGGTGAAGTGATAAAAATTTTCACTTGCCAGCAGATGGGGATGTATTTTACTACTAAGTCTCTAAAAGTACCTCTCCAAGTAAACCTGTTTTTCCAAGAATTTACATTTTTATTTAGGCCCAGGGTCTCTGAATTTTGCCCAGCACCATGACAAGAAAAAAATACAAAGAGCACACGAGGTTTCCAGAACCAAGAGGTTTGGAAAGGTGAAGTTCATAAGGAAAGGTACAATGTGAAACCATCCTCCCACTCTGCCCATCGTGAAGTGCTTCTCTGGTCCATGAAAGGGATGTTGGACTTAAGGGTTCTGGTTTCAAAATTATTTTCCCAGGAATACCTCATGAGGAAATCGTATCTCCCAGCAGCTCCTTGGACCTTCCCTATCAACGATGGTAAGCATGTGGGAGAAAACGCCAAGTGAAGGAGAAATAGAAAACAAAGGCGGCCTTTGTGGGTCAATCCCAGCAGTGAGACATCTAAAACCCTTCAAGAAGGTAAGGTTTGATAGAGTCAACGTTAGCTGAGAATAGGTTCGGTAACCTAGGTATAAATACAGATAAAAGCCTTCAATTAGGAATAAATCTCGGGGGAAAAAAATGAAGTTGATAAAAAAAGAGCTTGCAGAACAAATAAAGAACACAAAAACCATGAAGAGAAGAAACAATTTAAGAACTAGTGTGTTCCCAGAAGGTGTAAAGGACGGATGGCTTGTTAATATTCATAGCAAGCCTCCACTTTTTCCTCAGCTGAAAGCAGATGCAACAATTATCGCAGAGCCTGAGCCCCAACTCCAGCAGACCCCAAGATACGATATTAAGAGCAGAGTATTTTAGAGCCGACTCTGAAATAAATGACAGTTTCTGACCTTACTCTGGGAGGACAGAAGGTGCAAGTGTTTCAAGACCTGTCACAAACAACTTTAAGGAAAAAGGAAGGAAGTGAACAAAATTATAGCCTTCCTGACAAAGCACACGTAAAATACAGAAGGAGCTTTCTCTGTAAATGTATTCTTACACATCAAGAACAGCAGTATATCATAAAAGGAAAAAGGCAGCAATTAAAATCCTTGAGAAGCTGAAACGCATGAGGGAATGTCTGAAATACGGTGTCTTTCAGCATAATACCATACCATATTAGGGAAAGGATAGCTGTTAAACCCCAAAGATGAGAGTACCAAAATGCAAAGAAAAAGAGTGGAGAATCATTACACTGAGGGTGTGCAAGGGACGGGTGTGAGATGGGGCAGTAACTGGGGAGAGGGGGGAAAAGAAAGTCCAAGTAGTAAAGCGGCGAACAGAGAGACTGAAAAAATGGGAGGAAAAAGGACAGTCTGAGTCCAAAAGCAACACTGGCCTTGGATGAGCACAGCTCAATGCCACATCCCCGGAGACGGCAGTCAAGAACCTGTTAGAAAGTTGATGACTTGGGTAAGGAAGAAACAAATATCCCTTTTCACCAGATGTGGGAAGAATTTACACCGTGGGACCGGGGAACTATTCCCCTGGGAATAACAAGGGTGTGGAAATGCAGGAGCCCAGGTAGACTCATGAGGGTTTCAGTGAGTACACCCGATTTTAGGGTCAAGAGCCATGAAGAGGATTCCTGGCTACCAAGAGCAAGGGAAGACTATTAAGAAGAGTCGCGGGTTTCTCTTTGGTCATCCTTTCTCATTTTATAAAAGGCAAGGAAATTAAGCAATAATTAGTGTCACCAGCTGCATAGTTTTGAAAAGCACTGGCAAGCTGAGCGGTAGATTTTCATCTCCTGAAAATGAAAAAGAATACAAACTTGGTTTTAGCTGTGATGACCTAAAGTAAAACCATCTCTATAATTATTAAAAAAGATGAATAGCCTTATCCAAAGAAAGACGGTTTTACAATTGACGACAGACAGACCTAGTATTAAGCCATTGGTACAAGCCTATTAAAAAAATATCAGTGATGAAAACTGTCACAGGTACAGCTGCCACCTTGCTCCCCAGGACAGGCTTGTAATTTTATGAGCTAAATACATCCTTTCTGTCTTAGCAAGCAGGCTGCTGGATGAGGACTTCTGGTCCACCTGACCAAAGGTCACCTCAGAAGAAAATTAACAGCAGCAGCTACCCAGCCAGGGTTAGCTCCTTCTTTTCACAGCTTATTAGGATTACTAATATATTTAGAGAAGCAGAAGTTATCTTTGTCTGGGATGGGATGAGGGGAAGGCAAGAGAGGATTTTAAGGATTTCCTAAACTTAGCTTTTGATACATCAAGACTGTAAAGAACAGAGGAAAAGGGGGTATTTCTTGGAAGAGCAAGACCTGAATTTATCTGAAAGAGGAAGAACCCTGATCTCACATCTCCACGGCACAGGCACATACTTTAGGACTTGATACACTCTATATAGCTCCATGAAGGTCATAAATCAGCTGGTCTCATTATTTTCTAGCAGACCTGACTTCAGTAGACGGGAATTCAAATATAACCAATAGTTGGGGATAGCACACAGCTACCCCATGCTGCCTCTCAGCAGAAGATATATAGAAAGATTTTCAGGAGTATCTAAGAGCAAATCAATAAATTGTTATGGGAGGCTGGCAAGGCCATGAAGAGAGTGAGTAGCTCATTAACAAGGTGTATTAACAAATCATAAGAACACAAACCACCACCATCAGCAATATATCAAAAAGCAAAACAAGAGCCAAACCAGAGTAGCCCAGGATTGAGGCCCTTCCAACACTGGGGTTCAAAACCTGGCAGAGTGGTCCCAAAACATCACCCAATACTGGAAATTAGAGGTAAATTGACTGTTGGGCAAATTCATAAAGCAAATAAACTTATTCTCCAAAACAAATACCAGGCGAGCCAAAGAGAAGCTAAAAAAGGTTGTCAATCCTGTTCAGAAGAGATACTAAAGAAAACAGATATTTCACTTTGGAGAGAAAACAGACTCTTTTGGACAACTTTACAAAGGATCTCCTCTCTCAATTGTCTATTTTAGCTTGTGTGAGAGGTAAAATCCTGCCTCAGCCAGAACCAGGAGAGAAAGTCCTTAAACGAGCCCCCAAGGGAGGGGGAAGCAGATACTGCCACTTATCCAAAGACTGATAAGCAAGGAGATCCACACTGGTTTACAGCTGAATTTTAAGGGCTCTGAAATGTTTTAATGGCTCTGATTAATTAGATTATGCATGGAGGAGATACTCCCTCCCACTGGAAGGGACCGAAGAGAGCTGCAGTAAGCATGTAGGTGACAGATTGCACCAACTTTCTGTCCTATAGACTCTCTTCATCAATAGATGTCAATGCTGAGCATTGGCCGTCATGCTGGCAGACAGCCACGTTGTGTCCGAGTTGGGTGTGTGACTCCAGATCACTCAGGATTCATTGCAGGCAGACAAACTGCAGATAAAATTAAGAGGGCACTTAATGCATTACGTGATAGTTACAAAAATAATGTTCAAGATACCATGGCAAAGTCTCGGGCCAAACTGAATGGGAAAAGAGCAGTAAAAGCATTTTTCTTTAGAGATGAGTCGAGAATTTATATTTTTGCTTTGTCAGGAAGCATTGCTGTGCCAGCATGTGGGATTGCCTCGATGGGGTTAACGTTAGCCCGCAGAGTCCCTGCTGCTGCTACTGCCCCATGCTCTGCCTGCCGACCCGCCAGCCATTACGGGTAGGAGAAGAAAAGATGCCAAAGACAGTCCATAACGTTGCTTTTTGCCTTTTCTCCTTAAAAGCAACTGTATTCCAAACATGTAGTTTTCACTCAATCTCTGGATATAAAGTTAAGATAAATCAGAAATGTTAAGGGCCTGCATTTCTGAGAAAATTAGGCTGGAATGATTAAAACCCCCAACTCTCATAAATCTGCAAAGGTTGAAAATTCAGTGCGATACTGGGGTATTAACCTTACAAAAACACGAGGACCTCTCCAAAGCTAATTATGTATCAGTCTAGTCTAAAATAACAAAAGCCATTAAAGAATAGTTTGGGATGGAGATTTCTTGATGGGCAGAATTGCTTCATTTAAATGAACTTATTACCAAAATTCTCTTTCTGCCGCAGTATTTACAGATAGGTCTACAAGACAGTATCTTAAAAGCTTAGCAAACTCCTCCTGTGAACCTAATCAGGAAATATGAGAGACCGAGGTCAAGTGCATTAATATTACAGAAGCTTACTAAGAAAGGGGATGTTTCACAGTCCCTTGCACACTGGGTACTATCAAATAACTCAGCTGAAGAATGGTGTGTAAAATTTTGTGTAAAGACTTGGATTAATATGGAGCCAGAACAGCACGAGGAAATGGATTTCACAGAGGTATGCTGAAGAAAAGACTCAGTCCTAAACTTTACAATTACCTCTTTTTTTGACTTCTTAAGGTTCCCTATCAGAAATATTCTCTTCTCCTCCCTCTTAACCACCAGGTTTAAAAAAAGAAGAAAGAAAAGAGGATTTTTTTTTCTGTACAAACTTGTAATATACTAAAGTTTGGACCAAAGAGGGCAATTAAGCTGGCTGGTGCTAGAGGAGGATATGAAAGCTTATCAGGATGTTTGCAGTAACCCTAGTGGGGTAAACATTTCTCTTTTCTAATATCTTCAAATTAGAAATTTTATAGGAAAAAAGAAATCTTAGCAAAACTCGTTCGTCTCTTATTAGCAATTAGCTGACATGGACTCAGGATAAAAAGTGTTAATTTCTAAAGTATACATAATTTTCATAAAAGCACAGATAGGAAGACCAAACAAACTGAGTGCTTGGCTTAGGCACAGGAAGAAATTAAGCTAGAGCAATGGGAGGAAGGGCTTGTTCCTCCCATATTTTCACTGCATCGATGATAAAATGCTAAAATGTGGGCCATCATCGGCTTTGAGAAACTAAGGAAAGCAGATTGCTAGAATAGAGGCAAAGGTGAGAGAACCCCCCCTAAATGGGTGACATTCCTCATGGATGTGGAAGACAAAAATCCCTTAGCCATTAAATCCAAGTTTCTAGCCAGATCCTTTGAATATTCATGAACTACTTGAAGTTTTATAAGGATTTTTCCTTTTTATATACATATAGATGACTATATTGATAGCAGATGGGCTCTTCCATATGATTTCCTTTTTAAACTTTCAACTTTACGCAATTCCTGCATATTCCTTGTGCTGGGAAAGGAAAGTCTCTGCTTTTAGCTCCAGAGTACAAAGCTGGGGTTACTTCTGTTCATTTGCTTTTGCTTTCAGAACATTCAATTACACAACCGGGTAGCAGCTCTTAAATACATCATCATCGTAATTTTTTCCCAGAGACCACCTCGGTGTATTGGGTCTGCCAGGCAAGAAGAATCTAAAAGTGACTTACACTTATAGAAACTATACAGTACCTACCGACTTACGCATATTTTCATAACAGAGTGAGTAGTTTCCTATAGCTGACACGGTTGGACCACCAAATTTTACGGGTAAAATAGCTTCAGAGTCTCATCCCGTGATGTGCATCTGAAGGAGCGAATGCTTCGGACTAAAAAGGGAATAAGGGTAGGTAGGAAAAGCAAATGATCAAAACACTTATCACACTGGGAAAAGAAGACCTGATAAGGAGTCTGAATTGATGACAATTATGAGATACCATCCATTTTTAGCTAATAATTCAGAAAACGGATGAATTATTTGAGGAATAATATGTGATCATTTATTTAAAGACTTATTATAATGTATACGCTGGAGGAAGCAGAGTTAAAGTTGTATGAACACTTTAACGCTTACGTTTCCAGACGCTTATACCTTACCATTCAAATGCAGAGATTTAATAGCACTGTAGTTAGTTTTAAAATACAGCGGCTGGTTTAGTTTATAGGGCTCCTGCATTTATAAAACAACAAGCCATTTTACAAGGCCGTTTTATACGCATTCTACTTTTCCTCCAGTTTCCTATTCACATTTAATAAATCTGCCAACGTTTGCCTTTGAGAACTAGTTCATTTATTTAAAATTCCCAAACAACCCCATCCATGACTCTGCATGCCTTAGCAGTTCACCCGATTAGACAAAAGTGTCAATTAAATATAAAGCTACGTCTCTTAATTTTCGCTTGGAAAGATTTTGGGTTCCGCCAAATGCTGAAGGCGATTTCTGAAGGCAAAATCCCGCATTAAGAGAGATTGCAGCTCCTAAGATATCGGTCCAAATCTCCATCTGTATCCAGGTAACAATCTGGAATGCTGATATTTAAGAGGAAAATATCTGGACAGCTGCCCCAGCTCCCTGGGAAGCGATGTTTAGTTAAAGTCTTGGATATCACTGAAAGAAGATGTGGAGATGTCACACTGCGGCTGAAGCATTTTTTCAAGTGCTGAATTATTCACCCATGAATCTCGGATGTGAAATCCAAATGCTCCGGTACTGCCCTGGCTTTAGACAATGTCTAATTCCTTTCTGTGCCACTGCAGGGTCTCTTCATCAGCCTTCTTTCATCTATAATCACAGCCAGGTCATGGATTATTAGTCATATTCACTGCAGAATTCAAACCCCGCTACACCAATCAACCAGCCCGGGACTCCCGAAACGCTCCCCCTGCATTAATAACCGCGCGGCTCACCGCCACGTCAGAGGACCCCAACGCTCCCGGCGCTGGTTTACGGGGGGCACCAGGAGAGCCAGCTCGCCACCAAGTCGGAGACTGGAGTCATTTTTTTCCAGGCCCAGTGCTCTTTCCTGGGATGTAAATTCCTGCAGTTTAGGAACGGAAGGAAAAGGCGTTTGACACTTTGGGCTCCAGGTACAGCGAGTGCCGCTCCCCATCCAACGCGGTGCCTGGCAGAGGACGCTGAGCTGCCCGATGTGCAGCCCCGCCAGCACAGCATCCTCACTGGGGAGCTGCTGGGGACTGGGGACCCTTCATCAGCTCAGCACCAGCCTCAGCACAGTCCCCTTGCAACTGCAGGGGCCGTGCATCGCCTGGCCACGCACGGGCCGCTGTCCCGGCGATGCTCCGCCGGTCCCGCAACCATCTCCCTACCCAGCATCCACCGTCAATTATCTTCCTTTTTGTTAAACTTTTTTTTAAACTAAGAGGAAGTCAATATGTTTCCCCATTCTTTCTCCATGCGAACAGAGCGGGGACAAAAAAAATCGTAAACAAAGGCATTTATCAGCTTTTGCTGGAGGTGTTACTCTGCATATTGAGCTGCACGGCTGCAATTGTTTCATTAGGAGGACCTCGGTTATGTTTGCAACGTTAACGAGTCTTGGAGAACAGAGGAAAAAAAATACTATGGGCAATGCCGCAGCAAAGATAAATAGGTAAACATCCTAAGCCTGACATTAGTTAATACATCACAGCTTTATTCACTTAGGGCAGCCATGAAATCAATTCTTCAGTAAAAATAAAAAATTTGTATCCAAATCTGTGCTCACAATATGAGTGAGGCAAGGAACGATGTAATGGGGAGGGAAACCTTGTCTTTGCTGTATGTTTTAAATCTGCTGATTTGTCTTCGCCTAATGCAAAGCCTCGCTAAGTACTTTGTTTTCCACAAAACATGATTTTTGTCATTTTTCCTCAAAAGTAAACAATCTGTTGTTTTTAAACTTTCTCAGAAGTCAGCAGCGATGTGCTCCCGGCCTCCCAAGGACACTTTATTGTCGTTTCCAAAGTATCCTGGCTAAATTGGTAGCAATGATGGAAACCACAGGAACTGCTAAAAATAATTTAAAACCCCCTTCTCTTCAGTAAAGCTAAAAAAACATTTTAAACTGGTCAAAATCCCATCTCATTTCTGGATAAATTTCTGAGCCTCACACCTTAACGAAGGAGACTGTGACAAAGTCAAAACCAAACCAAAAGCAGCCCATGAAATGCAAACCGAAGGATGAATTCATGGTTTCATACCAATTCCCCTGGAAAACCAAGAGATTGCAAATAACTCGTCATCTGCGATAAAAATGAATCTGTTGGAATTCCTGCAGATCCTGACATGGCTGGCAACAGGGCTTGCTCTTCAAAGACAAGCAGTCATGACATGCGATCCAATAAGGCACATTCTGCCCAGCGACCCAGCGTTACAGCCTTCCGGCAGCGCGCGTGCCGGGGCCACCGACAACCTCACCTTGAATAAAACGGGCTTGGAAGGAGGAATCCGGCTCTTACAGGAACGCTGTGAGCGTGAGGATATCTGCCATCGCTGCAGAGACGCAGGCAACCGCTACAAACACAGCATTTTGTAAAAGCTGCACCTCGAGGCTTTCCTCTTGGGTGCGTTTTCCTCGTGTCCCCACTGTCGCCCACCCTTCCGTCGCCTGCCCGTGCCGTCCCATCTCTCAAAGGCATGCAAAGCTTTAAGGGAGGACCACCCTCGTGGCAGTGCCTGGCTAAAAGGCTGCCCAAGGGGCAGCACATCTCAAGGAGACATGGCCATCTTTGAGGGATTTAACAAAATCCATACAACGCCTTATTCTCATTTAGCCTTAACAACCTTACTCTCTGATCTGCAATTAAAAGGTGCGCGAGGTAGGAGCTTGGGGATCCCGCACATCATATGGGTATCTCAAATCCCATTCGGACTTTCCAAACTATTTAGCGCTTTTTTTGGGCAGCAGCCGTCGATTACATGGGGGCTTTTGTCTATTTTGAGCTCAAATTTATTGGCAATTTTGAAGAACGCGCTGCAAAGTGCTCTGCTAATCACAGCAACTCCAGCCATGTAACTATATAAAAATAACATCAGTGCTGAGGGAGAAAACTGAGAACAGCCAGGAATGCTGTGTTGAGGTTGCCTGCTCTGGATCCTTCGTCTTGCCCACTTGTATCGGGATGCTGCAGCCTCCCTATTTTTTCCCCCTCCACAGCGATTTGGTTCCAGCTTCCAGATGGCTGCTCGCACCAATTCAACAATAATAACACTTAGTATTTCAACGCTGCTTTATGTTTCCTAAGCACCGGGGCGCGTTTTCAGAAAAGTGAGTGTTTCTGCGGCAGCCGTGCTCGAGCGGTGGGTATTGACTTTCCCAGCCTGCAGGCTTCTGCCCGATGCCACCCGCCTGCCGGCACATATCACTCACTGGTGCAGAGCCGCAGCCCTGTATTTTTAAAATACGAGTGTCAACAGTGCCTAGAAAAGGCCACTCATACAGCTGAAAAATAATGTATCCCTCCAAGGAAAACATTGACAGACGCAGAATAAGGAGAAGATTTAAAATTCCTCTTATGCCAAGTTGCCTCTAAATCCTTTTACCGGAGATAGGGAGAGACGGGGCTTGTCAACAAGATGGGGAAGCTGGCAGTCTGCTCCGAGCACGTGGGTGCCTGCGTCTGCCCTCGAGCCCTGTGCAGCTCTGCCTTCCCCCAGCTCTAAACCAAAAGAGCCTTAGGGAACATCATCTTCTCCTCTGTTTCCTAACAGCCTGTGAGGAAAGATTGGGTTTCCATCCCCTGCGGTGAAGACAGCCGACTCCCTCCCTTCTGCACGGGCAGGGTGAGATCCCAGCATCTCCTACCAGGGTCTGGAGAACTTGGGGCACCAACTCCCACTCCAAGGTAAGAGCTCTTCTGTCGTGGAGACACGCCAACGCTGTGCAGCATGCTTTGAAAAGTGCATTCTGTGTGTGTTATTTTCCAGCTCATCAGTTAGGATTTAAAAAAAAAATAATTAAAAGTTTCATTCGGATAAACCAAACGTCGTCCTTCCGACTCCAAGCTGGGACACACGCCCAAGGCTGGTCCTGGTCTCTGCCATGGGTCAACCACGCCGTGGTTGTTTGGGTTCAGCGCATGGTGCTCTCCGAGCTCGGGCAAAGGGGCAGGATGCTCACCAGCGAGGGATGGGGAAATGGCTCTTCAGTAGATGTGGATTAAAACCTTCAGGCAGAAGAATCTGCCTCCCATATGCTGAAGGGCGTCCCAATTACTGACTGTCCTGAACAACAGCTAAAAAGGGAAGGGGAACAATACCCTCACCACTGGCTGACAAACACAAAGGTCGATACGGAAGGATAAATCATCCAGTTCTCCCCTTCCATGCATTTCACTTACACTGGTGAAATATCCTCTACAATGGATTAAATCAAAGTCCATCATCAAGTTCAAGAACACGTTTAATGCAGATCTATTCATTTCAAGGAGGGCCTGTACAATGGATAGCTTTCCCCTTCAAAAATTATTCAAAACTGCATGCTTCCTTTTCATTCTTCTGCATCTTAACATTTACAAAAGAAATACGGCATATTTGTAACGGAGAAACATGTTGTACAAATCATAGCCTGCTGTAAAAAGTATATTTCACAAAGACTTTCCATGGTACAGGGACAAGGACCACTTGTTGATAAATTACTTTCACTTGGAGAGTGGAAAGACATATTTGTAGGCACCCTAAGTGGTGCTATTGTGGAGCAATTTGATGGAAGTCCAGTAAAACGCGTTATGCAGGTTTTATTTAACCTCATTTAAATCAAATTAACAGACAGGGATGGTGCCTAGGAAGAAAGCAGTGTCCTATGCATATATGCACCAAAGCGTATCTTTATCTTTTGAGTTAAGAATATCTACACCGAATCATTCACCTAGGCTGCCCTTATCTCTTTAGAACTTGCCTGTAATAATAAGGACCTGAGCGGCTCCATGGTGCAGCTTCAATTCGACATGCATTTTCATGTCATGAGGAACAGGCAGCAAGGGACGCAGTGCAAGGCGTCACCATTTCAGACAGCTCCGCGATGCCACTAAGATCTTACACAAAACCAGAAACCTGCAATGACAGCAGCCTCCATTCGAAGCTCCAGACCACGCACGTATTTGCTGATGGAAAGAGGTTTGGTAGCACTGCGAGAGCTGCAGGTAGACACATGTGCATAAAAAAAAGAAATAACAACAAAATCCCTACTACCATAAAGCCAACATGGAAATGGAGCCGAAAGCCAAGATGCATTCAAACCATGCAGCAAGTTTTTCAAACCAAAGACAGAGGTAAAAAGCGTATTGAGTAAATGCTGGCTGGGAAGTCTGGGAGAAGAGCCTGGGGTTTAGACCCAAACTATTCCTGTGGCGCAGGGGAAATGAGCCCCGGGGATCACGGAAACGCCTCATCCACCCCAAAACGAGGAATTTAATTGTGAAGATTTAGACTCCTGGAAATCAGTGCAGAGCTCCGGATCACAAAGATAACAGGCTACCTAAAAATGACCTGGGATTTCATTAGGGCTAATAACTGTGGAAAAAAAACATGCTCCCAAACGTGCATTACAAATTCAGTCTGTAGAAATTCTTTCAAAGGTATCTCGGTTAAAGCAAATGATGTGCGGGCATTTGATTTGCAGCAAATAAGCGATTCTGCCTCCGGGAGCAGCAGCGGGAGCAGGAGCTGGTGGGGATGGAGGCTGCACGGAAAGCGGGGGACAGGCTGAGCCCCTGCCGCGGGTGGGATGGGAAGCAACCGAAACCTTTGCCGTGGCCCAGGATGCCAGCGTGGAAGAAAACCGCGGCGGGGACGAAGAGTGAAGGCGAGCGGGCAGAGGCACCGGGCGCCTGCTCTTGTGCTGCCGCAGCACCGCGCCGTCAAGTACAACAAGCCGCTGTCACTGCAGGCTTTCTGCTGATGAAATGGAGGTTTTTTCCAGATTGAAGAATGGGAGAGGATCTCCCTCGTGGTCTAGCAGACACCGACATAAGTCGGCACTGTGAAAAAGCCAGCCTACGTCTTCGCGAGAAAGACGAGAACGACGACCCACTGAAGAAACTTAAGAGCAATGCATAAATTAAGTCTTACACTAGTCCTCTGGCTGTGTCCATGGCTCTTGTTTAAGGAAAAGATATCAGCGCAACACCTTAAAGTCACTTAGAGGGTTCCTGACCATTTCCATGAAGAGGTGACGTCGTGAATGATGCAGCAGGCACAGCCTGGTTTTTCACCCTGGATCTTAAAAATGGGGATTGGCATGTCGAAGTATATCTAAAGCACAGGGGACAGGCTGCTTTCACAGCAGGACAAGGCCTGCAGCAATTTAAAGTGATGGCTTTTGGCTTGCCACGTCGGAGAGGTTAATGGAGAAGGTATTGGACGGCGTGTCTCTCAGCCTGTTTGTTAAAGTGACATGATATCCCGGTGCATGCTAAAAATCTCTGAGCAGGAACTGATAAATGGGCTGTGGTGAGCTTAGGGCTGCAAAGCTGAAACTAGACCCAAAGAAATGTGAGTTGTTTCAAAAAGAGCCAATTTACCCTGGGCACGGCGAGGTGGAAGCTGTCACTGCCTAAATGAGAACAGAAGCTGTCAGGACCGGCCAGCCCCTTGCACGTGCCTGGATGCAGAGCGTCGAAGGGCTTGGGTTACCTTATAAAAGGTTTATTTGCAAGTTTGTCGATATTTCAAAACACCAGGTGGGAAAACAGAGCTCTTTCAGCAGCTAGCAGAGCGGGACGTAGCACCCCGAGAGCTATAGCCTGGCTCACCCTTGGTTTAAAATGATTTATGGGATGGATGACAGTTTTAGGGCTTCTGCTTCGGGTTCACCCCCACCTGAAAAACACAAAGGTCTTGACAGAGGAGTGGCTTATCACAGCAAAAACTAAGCGCTGTGGAAAAGAAGCAATTAAACCACTCACAGTGATTAATTCCATAAAACATTTTCACTGCTATTTGTCTGGGAATAACTTGCTAGAAATGACAGACCCCACTTATGTGTAATAGGTTTAGGAAGCTGTAGAAATCCCATGGGACGAGATGCCAGGCGTCCAGGCATCCTGCAGCGCTATGATTCTGCAATCAAACGCAGCCCAGAGCCCTGTAAAGGTTGCACTGACGTCTTGGCTGCAAAGCTGAACTGGGAGGCAAAGCCTGTCCGATGGGAAAGAGCAAAGCACTTTTGCACAGGAGAGAGGTCTGAAACAAGGGGAACAGCTCAGATCACCACGCATGTAGTTACAGGGGGGTTTTGCCAAGTATCGCAGCAAAAAAAGCCAAACCCAAAGAAGCAAGGAAGTAACTGAAAACCACAGCTCAGGGCGAAGATCTCCAAAGTTCATGTTGACTGAAGACATCTTCGAAACATTTCCTGGTCTTTTTCTTTAATAGAGAGGTTTGCATCAAGGAAATAACCTATGATAACAAAACCGCTCTCTTACCCGAAGCGACCCACAGAACTGGGTGCCATAACTACTGGGGTAAGGGTGGTGGTGCAGAGGATGATTGTGAGCCCCAGGGCTCAATCTGCATCTCTAGTAGGGAATGACGACGACCTGCTGCTCAACGACACCAACAACAGCACTGCAAACCGGGGCTGGGAGGAACCCGGATTTTTTCAGCATCCCCTTGGACAAAAAAAAGGCTCACAGTCGTGATTTTGGCGACCCATCCATCTTTCGCCTCTGCACTGATGCTCCAGGTCCAGCCAGTTTCCTGCAGGAATCCGCCGTGCTCCGTTAGCCCACGGACAAGTAGGAAATTTCCATGAGCAAACCCGAGCCCTGGTAAGATTTATTTATGCCGGGATGAGTAGTCCGGTTAGGTGTCTCAGTCTGCCAGGTGACAAATGCCCTCGGCTCCCGTTTACTTCAAGATGTGCCGAGAGCCTTTCAGAAATTAAACCTCTTTATTCCAAGGTAAATGACGCATGTTTTGCTGTACAATCTCTTTGCCTATTATCCACTGTGCCCATTACTGAATGCAGGTGTCACAGATGGTGCAACTCCATCGTAGTGAAGGGCTTTCGTCCTCCTTTCTTTGAGCGAGTAATATTTTCTCTCAATAGCAACCAGATCTCTGGGTTGAATTGGCTCAGTCGTGTCAGGTCACGGCTGTAACTCCCCTGCCTACCAGCACAGATTTCTCTTGCAGCTTACTGTTGCTTTTCCTGGCATTGATTTGCTAATATTTCATTAATAGATCCCTGATATGTGTTCTTTGTATGGCTTGGGAAAAAAAATGACATCGTTACTCTCGCTCTTTAGATCTGATTGTGGGAGGGAGGTGAAGTGCCACTGAATTTATGCTAAGATTTAAAAGGATGCTATCAATTTGAAACTCACAAAGTACTTCAATTTTTTTTTCACCTCAGTTAACAATCTAGCGGCACTGTAGAAGTAAAGGATTTTAAATTATCTAAATTTAGTGCTTCTAGCTCACCCAATGTGATCAGCTCTGACTGTTTGGTGTTTTTCCGAATGCTTGAGCTCCTGGAGTCAAGCGATGACACGACAATCTCACCTAAACCGAAAGTATGTATCTAGCCCACCAGATTGCAAAGAAATACTTGAAAATACGAACCAAGTACGACCTAGAGGCTCAAAAAACAACACGCACATAAAAGAAATAAAGATTTTTTTTTTTTAAATCGCGTGATTTAAGCATCTTACGATTTCTGAGCATGTAAGGATTAGCCATGTTCCTTACCTTCTACCATTTATCCAGTCTGTTCGTATTTTACCCTGAGCTCATCCTCACGCTTTCACAGTTGCTACGGCTCCTGTTCTGGTTTACCTACGTGATGTCATCGTTGCATTAAATGATGCTGATTTGCCTGGAAATGCAAAGCTATAAAACATTGTATTATTTCCCCCTTTTTACAGAGGTTCAAACTAAACAAAAGAAGGTTTTGGATGGCAAATGAAATTGGACTTAAAATAGTATGCAAGTAATAGTTCTGTTTGGTATCAATTCACTATGCAAAGGTCCCTTTTACATGCATGAGCATTTTCTCACACTACAAGCTAAAGAAAAACTGAAGAAGTACAGGAGATTTTTTGGAAGTCACATGTTCTTGAGAACCTTATGACATGTAGACATGTATCATCCATAAAAATACTCCGCAGCAAGTTAAAAATCTATCCTTTAAAAACATAGCTCTAAAATGGCTCAATGGACGAAAACCATTTTTGATTTTTTTTTTCCCAATTGCATCTGGGCTGACAGCTTGAACACTGAGTCGCAGCCCGTGAGACAGAAATACCAACTCAATCTTAACAGTAGTGCTGCTACCAGTTGCTATAATGATCTTAATCAAAGAGTATTGTGATAAAAAAAGGACTCTGGTTTGAATGCCTTTGGCATATCCTAGATATCAAGTGTCCAGATTTCACACGATGCAGTCGGAGAAGCGAACTTCCCTCTACGACGAATCGCTCCCTGATCCATTCTCTAGTAAAAGGGTACGTGTGCGGCAGTGTCAATATTCTCCAAACTCCAGGTTATCCCTCTACACCCCAAAATCAGTGGGAAGCCAAGGGGAGAAACGCTGCCTCTTGGTCCTTCCCGTCTTGCCATCCCTGCAGCAGAACCGCTGCCTGCTGTTAGGAGGAGAGACTGCACCGGGTGATGTTAAAAGTCTATTAACAAGCACTGACCTCACGTTTTTCAAAACCCGAATGCTGCCGCTGGGTGACAGAGTGGGATTTCCACGCCGCGTTATACCAAACACAAGCGCGTGTTTGGAGGCAGACGCACGCGTGCAGCTGAGCACCGGTGGTTTCACCATCATCACAGGCCAGAGCATCCAAGCAAAAAGCCAGCGTGAAGGCTAAAGCCGCGGACCCCGGCTAAAAGGTGGTTGAGGAACCGAAGCAACAACTTTTCCAATGACGACGGTATTTCACAACGTTGTCTGAGCTTAAAAGAACAGCTGCCCGCGACCATCTCCCCTCACCGGATCCCTGCTGCCGCGTGTGGTACCCACGGACCCCGGGAAGGATCCAGCCCTGCAATGCTCGGAGCCACACAGGAGCAAATTATCCCCGCTGTGAAAATTTTACGGTCTAATTTGTGGCAAAATGCAACAGGTGCTACAACACAGGCGGGGGAACGTGAGGAGGAGGAGAGTAACACCAACGGGAACAAGTGCCTAGATAGACAAGACATGCACAGGGAGATGCTCTATTTAAATACTATGCCAGTTAAAAGTTAAGCAAACAAGTCGATGAAACAAATAACACACTCCTACCTCCCACCGAGAGATACCACGGCAGAAATAGGTCGTGTAAGTTCAGATAATGAAAGCGTATCGTGAAATACTATTTATGCCACTTACAACCCCACACGGCTGCGTATCTGCTAGATACAGGCAGCTGTAGCGGGCGGGCTGTGTCTGTGGGCACGTCGGGAACTGTGCTAAGAGGTTTTCCCTCCGCGAGGCAGGCTGCAGGGGAAGAGCTCCGTCTGCAACCAGCAAGTCCTGTCTCGTGCGGGTCACGCGTGGGCCAGCGCTGCAACGCAAAACATTTGAAAAGCGTCGTGCGCTTGGGACGCATCTGCCTGTATCCAACCTTACGACCTCCTGGGAATCTGCACTGCCAGGAAAAAGCAGGAGGAGAACTGTTTTGGAGGCAGCAAAAATGCCGGCGGTCTGGTATCCTGGGTTGAGCCAACCGAGAAGCCAGAGAGCGAAGCTGCGGTCCACGGTCCCTCCTGGGCAGAGGGCACTTTGCCCTGAAAAGACTTGAACGATGATGCTAATAATAACAACCTCTAAAAGCCCAAACGTATTTATACCGGTGAAAACTGAAAAACAAAGAGTTAGCATCTGTCGCCACCCCTCGCTTGCCAAGATGCAGCATCCAAAGTACTTCTGCGAGTCCAGACCGGCAATTCTGGGCAAGCCTGGCCAGAGCGGCACAGTTACGTGACCTGCACGCGTGTCACCAGCCCGGACACCGTCCCTGTGTCCCAAACACGCCGGCATCTCCTCCGCCAAAGGGCACCCCGCAGCTTGCCCTCGGGGCAGCAGGGGAAGGTCTCCAAACCCCCCAGGAGGACAGAGGGCGACCAGTACGACGGATGCCGTGGCCGGAAGGATGCGCTCTGCCTGTTAGTATCGCGCATCCCATCTGGCTGCTTGGGCCTGTTTTCGTAAAATTATTTTTCACTGCGAAGAGCCAAAGCATTGTGAAGGTGTTTCAGCTCCGTGAGGGCATTTCTAGTGTCCTGCTGGAGAATCCGCTATGAAAAGGAGGAGAAATTACAGAAATTCAGCTCACTTCATAGTATGTCTAAGCACAGATTAATTACTGTGGTTTAGATGCTAACAACAGTTCTGTAGCTCCTGTGCAGAGAAAGGAAGAGAAGTATTCATGGGCAGCTAACAGAGGTGGCTGAGAGATTGCAGTTACATCTGTAAATCTGCTTTAGCTTTCCTCCCTAACATTATCAAACCACAAAACTCTCCGTCATTTCCTAATTTGCAAACCAGACTACTACTGTCTTTAAAGTTGACGCTTATTTCACTGTATTTACCAAGGATACCAATACATAAGGTGACTTTCCTTCCGTGTGTTATTACCAAAATAACTAAAGATCACTAGCTGCAGTATTACTGGAAACAAAACAAGAACATTTTCATTTCACTCCAAGAAAGTGTCTTTGCTAGACAGAAACATTCTTACCCTTGCATCATGCCTATTTGTTGGGGAAGCAAAGCACAAATACAAATAAGAATAAATGTCCACAGGGGAATGCAAGTAGGTTTAGGTGCAACTTCAGGCTTAAGAAAAACAGTGTTTTACATAGCTATGATCAAAACAAATGTTTCCTCTTTATTAGCTTCAATTAAAATAGCTGTTCTGTTTGAACTTCCCTCCTCTGCAATTAAGTTGCACCAAATCCTCAGCATTGTATGAAGTCGTAAAAGTGGGAAAGACACCACTGGAAAAGCAAGGAAACCCAGAAGTGGAACCAGTGGATATTCATTGTCCACGTCCAGCAAAGAGCCAGCAGTAATCAGACCCCATCAGTAGTGAAAAGAGAACTGCATTTTTAAATGCCTTTTATTTAAACAGCGTGATGCCATTATGGCTATGCTGAGCATTGATGGGAAGAGCTGACAAAATTCCCTCTTTCCCCCTTTCTTCCCTCCCAGCGCTTTGTGTTCAGCAGAGGACAAGGCTCACACTTTTGCACAGTCCCGCTGGAGGGAACTGCTGTGGATAAAGATGCCCGACGCAGGAGAAAATCTGGTGCCGAAAAATTGTCACCTGCCAAACCAGGCGGCAGCGCTGCACTTCACTCACTGACCCCTAGACACACGCGGGTTGCTACTTATCACCCCAGGTAGCAGCAACGCAGCTGGATGAGATTCTGCCAACAAGGAAAATAATAATAATAACAATAACAATAATAATAATAATGATAATAATAGAATCATTTAGGTTGGAAAAGACCTTTAAGATCATCGAGTCCAACCGTCAACCCAACACCACCATGCCCACTAAACCATGTCCTGAAGTGCCACGTCTACATGTTTTTTGAACACCTCCAGGGATGGTGACTCCACCGCTTCCCTGGGCAGCCTGTTCCAGTGCCTGACAACCCTTTTGGTGAAGAAATTTTTCCTAATATCCAATCTAAACCTCCCCTGGCACAACTTGAGGCCGTTTCCTCTCATCCTATCACTTGTTCCTTGGGAGAAGAGACCGACCCCCACCTCGCTACAACGTCCTTTCGGGTAGTTGTAGGGAATGATAAGGTCTCCCATGATGATGATGATGATGATAATAATACTAATACTACTAATAATAATGCTGTCTCAGAGTCTTTTTGACCAGGAAGGGATGGAGGTACGCAGGAGTGAGGTGGTATAATAATAATAATAATAATAATAATAATAATAATAATGCTGTCTCAGAGCCTTTTTGACCAGGAAGGGATGGAGGTACGCAGGAGCGACGTGGTACGGATGGGTGCAGCATGTACCAGGGGCTTGGCAGCTGGGAAGAGTCCAGCAGCGATGGGTCCAGCACATCTGGGGCCTGTCCCTGCTGTAGAACTGCAGCCACGATCCAAACCCATCCCTCATTTGTACTGATGCCAGCCTCCAGTAACTCTGCTGATCGCAGAATAACTGAGCTCTTGCTGCTAAAAAGGCCTCTTTGAAAGTATTTGAGTGTCTTACATAAGATTGCTATAAACTGGTACCAGAAAAGAAAGCAAGTAATTACGCTACTGCCTTGTAAGCTTTGATTCTGTGCTGTTTGGGAAGAATCTTAGGATTTTTTGTTAGGCTTATGGGGGTAATGCAGAGAACAGCAAAGGTTTGGAGGTGGGGTGGTCTAGCTTTCAAGCTCCTATGTAAAAAGCAGGTTTCCTTAGAATTTCACAGCCTCACAGGCATGACTAGAGAGAAGCAGGAGACATTTCTGCCCTTTCCTAGCAGCTTATGTATTATTCCTTAAAAAATAAAAAATAAAAGAAAGGAAAAGAAAAGAAAAACTTTCAGAGAAATGTGGTGCCTTTATTCCCTTGTGTTGTTTAAACCTTTTTTCATGGCACCACACAATGAGCTTTCTTCGGGAAGTAGAACAGTAGCTTTTCCTTAGACCACAGTAAAGCAGTTACAGCTTCAGTGCCTTGAGAAGGTGGTGGATAAAATAAAAAAAAGGAGAAGGAGAAGAAACTAAAAGAGAGAGAGAATGAATAAGGGTATAATAGGGAACTTGAATCACTGAGAGAAAAGGAGGGGAAAAAAAAGAAGAAAAAGCCATCAAATGTAGGTATAATTGCAAAGCACCAGCACACTTCTGGCACCAGGGAAAAAAGGGAATTGTAGATGATTCAGGAGTATGACAAAGAATCCCTTCAACAAGTTGTCTTTTATCGCAACTTTGCTGCTATACAGCTACACTGCAACAGGGAGAAATTGCATCACGTCAACAGCAAGTTTATAAAGATAAACTGACTCTGAAGACAGTGGAAATATGCTGGCAGTTACTTTGTGTTTTGCTTATCACGCTGCAATAAATTCACCGAGAACAGCATAAACAGGATATTGGAAACAAAAATACACTCGCACCTAA
The DNA here is from genome assembly GCF_964188355.1 of Buteo buteo. NCBI lineage: Eukaryota > Metazoa > Chordata > Aves > Accipitriformes > Accipitridae > Buteo > Buteo buteo. The sequence goes on from NC_134192.1 coordinate 2,841,702, forward strand.
AAGGGTCAGCTCCGTAATATTCTGGGGCGCAGCCTCGGCGTGCATCAACCGCCGAGCATCACTGGTGCTCCTGCATCAACGCTGCTGAGCATCCGTGTGCGCCAGGAGAGCGCGCAGCCCAGCACCCAGCCTGCTCCTCCGGGTCACCCCGGGATCCCGGCTCCCGAACTGCAATCCCCGATGAGCAAAGCTGAGGGGACTCAAATTCAGGCTCTTGCCTAAAACAGAGCAGCTCCTTACAGCAGCTATTACAAAACACGGAGACGTCTCTTTGCAGCAAAGACCGAAGTCTCCCAATACAAAGCGCAATAACGCTGTGAGCTCACGGCTAAAATATTGACTGCGTACGGGCGACTGAGAGCCGCGTCGCATTTGTTGGCTCAAGGATGGTGGTGGGAAACCAAGACCTGCTTCACCGCCGTGCGTGAGAAGTGGGTCGCACGGGGTTTAAGACCATGTCCGTGGGGACCAGAGAAACCGTTACAAAGCATCTGCCCCGGCAAAACAGCAGCTTTGCCCTAGCAAAGCCTAAATGCCGAATGAGTTAGGAGCTCAGGAATGAAATAACTCTTCACTGCCTCTTTCTGATCATTCGCCAGCCAGGGTGGTTGTACTATTGTCTCGAAGGGTTTCTCCTGCTTCCTCTCGGAGGCTCCTTCGCCCTCCTCCCCGGCCTCACCCCTCCGCTCCATCCCAGAGAACGGCTGCTGGTTTAAATGCAAATAGTGCACATGCAGGCACAGGATCTTTTTTTAAATTCTGAAAGCTGAGACTTCTAAGTTTATCTCAGAAGGACACTGGAAAGATGAATAGAGAGAAATTATGCAGAGAAAGAGAAAATATTCAAAGAGTAGAATTATGTATGCATAATTGCCTGGCTCCCTGGGGTGCATGGGCGAGTACACCGAGTCACTTTGTGAAATCATTCCCCACAACTCCTGTATCCTAATTATAGTGCTGTAAGTGGGGAGAAGCTAATTTTTAAACAGTCCTGATGGGGTAACTGGAAGAACCACGAGGATGCTGTTAACCCCTTGCCTACTGAGGGTCTTCAAGCAAAGAAGAAAACACAGAAGAAATAAATGAAATGCCAGAGAAGCCAACACATCGTCCTCTGCTTGATTTAAAGGTGGCCAGTACAAGAACCAAGCGAGCACAAGCCTTCAGGCTAGAAGAGAGAAAGGGCAGACCTGAAGAAATAGCCCAGAATGAAAAAAATACCAGTAAACATGACCTCTGCCCAGACTTCAAAGTTTGGAGTCAGCGTTATGGTGCTTCTGTGTCCCTTTGCTCTGTACAGCATGCTCTCAGCCAAAAGCTTTATAAGCCCTAAATGTGCCTGTACAGGAACCACTTTATCCATCCAGAAAATGCAGCCACAGCTGCATGGTACCTTGGCATGTCCACCAGTGCAACATGACTACTTGCAGCAGAAAAAGCTCAGTTTGGTGTTCCCTGAAAGCAGCCAGCTGGTTCTCACGGGAAGGACCTGGTTCCAGCAAGGATCTGCTAATACAACACCTTATCGCACCCACGCAGGTTGTAGACATTGATGCAACAGCGAGCGAGAAAGGTCAAAACTATGTCTTTTTGATCCATTACCTATGCGATGCTCAAACCTGACTTCTTTCACCGGAAAAATAAAAGACACTAGCAGGAAAGCCGTGCCTTCAACCCATGCTCTCACACTGCTCTGCAATCTCAGCTAATGCAGAAATCAGCCACCAACCGCCTTTTATTCTTGCCACACTCAACAAGTTTAAGCTAACTAAAAACACTCCTGGAAGTCACTAAACTCAGGTATTTTGACTAAAACTGTCACTAGTATTTTGACCAAATTCCCTTTACATTTCTCAGCCTGGTAACGTTTGTTCTCATTTACTACAACCCCCTTAAAACGTTCCAATTAGCATTGTTTTTCCTTATTGGAATAGATGTAAATACACAATATTAAAAAGGAAAAAAGATAAAATACTCCATTTACCCATCTCAGGCAGGCAAAGAATTATTTTTCTCCCTCAGCCATGCCTTGCACAATACCACTAAAAGCAAGTAAATGCCACTTAGGGCTTCCTTGCCGGGGCTGGCAGGGACGCAGCACACGCGCTGGGCTGTGGCCATTTCAGTCCACTCCATGCTATAACCTGGACTCCAACATGTGTGGCTGAGAGAGAGAGAAAAGCAAAGGCTTTTGCTCCAGACTGCATTATTTTGAATCCCCTGGGTATTTGGGTATTTGTATTTCTACCACGCTCATTTGGGGAGGGCTTCCCATGGCCGCCCCCGCCAGCAGAAGCCACCCATGGAGATGGATCTCCTCCAGCTCGTGCAAAGGTGTTAGTCTGGGTAACGGGAGGCAGACACTTGCAGTTCCCCTCTCTGAGAAAAGCCACCTCCAAAATTTCATAGATATTCACAGGATTTAAAACCAGAAGGCCATTTAAAAGGACCTCATACAATAATAAGCAATTAAATCTTACCCACTCACCTCTTTGTTGAGGCCAATTATTAGATATAAGGAAGAAATTCTTCACTGTGAGGGTGGTGAGGCACTGGAAGAGGTTTCCCAGAGAGGCTGTGGCTGCCCCATCCCTGGCAGTGTTCAAGGCCAGGTCGGATGGGGCTTTGAGCACCCTGGGCTAGTGGAAGGTGCCCCTGCCCGTGGCAGGGAGGTTGGAACTAGGTGATCTTTAAGGTCCCTCCAACCCAAACCATTCTATGATTAGTTGTTCAGAGGAGAATTTCCAGAAAGACGTGCTTGACTTCAAGCATTGATCTCAGCACATGAAGAACTCTCAGCGCAGTCTTACAAGTGATGAACTCTCTGCCAAGCCCATATTAATATCTAACCCTTACGTTCTGAAAATTAAATATTCAAGTCAAATTGAATAGTTATTTTTTGGCCAAAGTAATAGACACAATTTTGCTACTTAATCCTCTCACATTGTCGCGAGCTCACTCAAATTACAGCCATTTGAACTGTGATCTGAGCTCCCCTGTGCTTAACGAACTAATTAGACCAAGGACAGCCAAACTTCCCAACTTCCTGAATACTAAAATCTTTGGCCAAGAGCCACAGGACAAGCACCACGTGGCGTGCAAAAGGGAAGGAGAGGAGCAAAGAGCAGAAGCAGATCCCAGGAGGGCAACTTGGCCCCAGGGGCATCCCAATGCCCCCCAACCCCCCGTCAGCTGTAAGGCAGGGGGAACAACCACCATGAGTTGAAAAAAAGAAAAGCAGTACAGACTGGAAGAGATAGTAATTCTCCTACATATTTTCTGTATTACTCTGGAAAGAAATGTTCTGTTCAGTCTGAAGAATACCCATCATTTACGGACCCTCAATGGACGTGTGAAGGACCAGACCTGCAGTGCCGTTCTTGGGGGAGTAAGAGGTGATAGCAATGGTCAGGGACTCCTTTATGTGAACCAAGGGACCTAGACCCACCTTTCACCCTTTCAGAAGAGGGCCACAAGCACCAAGAGAACAGGATATTCTGAAGTTGTTGTACTTGGCAAAAGCAAACACAGACTGCAACGTTGTCTTTGCTCTCTGGACCAAAGATCGTTTCAGCATTCAGAGAAAAATGAGTAAGTTCTAACAGGAAAACCTGATGGAGAGCCTCAAAACCTTGTTCTTTGGGGCACTTCCCCCAAAAGAGGAGATTTGGGTTTATAATCTTATTTTGGGTGATCGTGGGATTCCAGCTCTCCCCTGTTGATGCTGTCTTCCAAAACCTCAACAAGGAGTGCTCAATTTGCCCAAGTTCAGATGGCCCCTCAGGCGAGCAGGATTCAGCTTGCACCTTGTATCATTCCCTGTCATGTCCTCTCCAACAAGGGGACGATGACACAACCACGTAAACTTAAGTAGATTTGGGATGGTATGTAGCTGTGGCACACAAGGTCAGCACTGTAAAATACAGATACACAATATTGTCTCTGCAAATTTACTACTCTTGCTCTTGGGAGAAGAGAGGAAATAAAACTTCTGGGGTAAAACCATTTAAAAACAGATGCAGAGAAAGAGTTTGAGGGTGAGAAGTAGGGCTGGGACCACAACATGATGACAGGAGCACCTCACTTCTAGCTCAGATCTGGACCCAGATCAGTAGCGAGCCAAGAATTTCCTGATAGATGGTTTATTGCTAAGCCTGTTTTTGAGCCTGCCGTAGACATCAGCAGCATGATAGCCTCCCACTTGACAGTACAACAGAAATGACAACACCTAAGCAGAGACTGAAATTGCTGTCTGCATTTAAAGGTGGTCCTGTCTCAACAAAAATTGGTAAATAAATTTGCACCACCTGGGTTAAGTTCTCTGGGTGAGCTTCAGGGTTGTCAATGTAAGACCCATCAACCACACTAACTTCATATTATCGTTATTATATGTCAATAATGTATATATGTATTCCCAAAGAAGAAACACATACAGACATCACAATGATATAATCCTAAATTCAGTTTGATGCAGCATCATTGTGTTTACCATCAGCAGACAACGGGGGAGCAGGTCAGAGTGGGCAGAAAGGTTACAAGGGTGAAGTCACAGGCTTACTCAATAAGCCTTCATAACACCAGATATGTCTACTGCCCTTTTATACCATCACTTCTTGCTGACAAGATCTTAGAGAAGAGTTTAAGGAGGATCTGTAGGCACTGAAGATACTCCTGCAGGACCCTGTTCAAACCACTCTCAGCGTAACACAGGATTAGGCTTGCAAGTGTCAGAAAGACACAGCCAGGATATTCCCCAGGAGATGCAACGGGTGGTAGAGAGGCAGAGACTGCAGGACCAAGGACCGTTGGCCAAGGGCAGGAAGGAAGAACCCTAGAAGAAGAGTGAATTCAGGCAGATTTCCACAAGGATTTGAAAACTGGCTAAGAGGGTCTCAGGGGACTGAGGACAAATCTGCTCTAGTTGCTTAGGTGGGTCCTCGGCGTCTCCCGGAGACAGATCGTCACATTGAACTGGGCCACTTCGCGGTGGGGAGGTTCTGAGGTGGGTCATCTTGCAAAGTGAGATCCAGCCAAGTCCTACCCCAGAGTCAGCCTCCTGGCAACACCAAAGAACAGGCCTAGAGGAACAGAGTGCTTGTGTCGCTCTTCCACCCTTAGAGCTCAATTCGGGGAGGATGATCTTATGACAAGATTGATGAATCCTGATATAGCAGCACTCGAGATAAATGTCGCTTCAGAAGGGCTCTTGTGTGAGTATTTGGAGTGAAGAGGAGTTTGGGAGGGACGGATGACGAACGAGAAACAAAGAAACATCACCAGCTGTTGGAAGCACTGTACCACCTTTTGTGCAAACACACCTTTCCCAGGGTGATACTTAAAACTACCTTCAAAATTATTTCCCATTTCCAAACCTTCTTCCTGGCGCACTTGCAAAAGCTTTTTTGCATCTGCACAGGAAACAGCTACGGAGAAGATACAAAGAGAGTTCCCGTGTAATTTGCTCAAATGCGTTCCTGCGGCCAGGCAGCCCCGGGTAAGAGGCATCCACCGCAGCTTTCGTCTCCGTGCCCACGGAGGCGAGCACACCTCCCTCAGCCCCGTGGAGCTCAGCGCCGCGCTCGCCTCCTTCCCGCGAGCCCCGGGTGCTCCGGAGGGATGTGCTCTGAAACCCAGGGCATCACAAACCTCACGCTGCTGCCGACCTGTCAGTACCCCGGGACGTTACGACGGTTAAACGCCTCCAGGAAGACCACAACGGGCTACATCTCCGAAATGCCTCTAGTTAGACCACAACCACGTCAACAGAAAAACAATCAACCTGACGCCTCTCGAGACAAAGCGCTGCAAAGGGCTGGCGGCGCGCAGCCCGGAGCGAAACCCAGTCCCCACAAAGCCAAGAGCTGGCGAGGAGCTGAGGCACACCGCTGCATCGTTTGAGCAGGATACACCATCTAGGACACGGATCCATAGACAACAGCTTCTTCAAGGACCCGATTCCCATAATCATGTAGTTTTTAATTTCCACATTGACTTGAATTAAAAAAAAAAAAAACAAAACAAAAAACCAAACCACACAAAAGAGTATTCCCCCATCCTTCGGCCAGTTAAAATCCCGCAAAGCCTCCTAGCTCTGGCTGGCGCAAGGGACAGTATCATGAAGGGGAGGGAATGTTTATAAAACGTTTTTAAACAATTCAATTTTAAAGCAATTTGTGCACAGCAGCAGTAGGCAGTCTTGACTGCAGCAAACAGACAGCAGGCTGGATCAATTGCAGGGTGGAGGTGGGTGCAGGAAAGCAGGAGCAGCAGACTGTGGCATTGAGGCTAATAGCTTTGTAGCAATTTATTCAGTGAGAAATACTGCATAGAGCGACATGGGGGTCTGTGTAGAAAGTAGGCAGAGAGTATGGCAATGCCTGGGAGGGAGACGGTCCCCGACGCCAGAGAGGCCGAGAGGATCGATACCAAACACTCCATGAAAAGCAGGAAACTCTTCTTCCCTTACAAAAAATAAATAAATGACAATTAACGGATCCAATCAGGCCATCTGCAAAAAAAAAAAATGGCGTTGAAGAAACATCACACAAAAAACCCCCAGCAAGATAAAAGCTTCAGCACTGTCACAGCATTGCTCCTGGTACAGTCCTTCCTTGCAGTCTGCACCCTCGGGGGATCGTGGCCCTGCCACCTCATCCCGAAACAAAATCCTGTTGCCAGCAATGGGGACGGGCTCTTCATCTTGTGCACCGATGGCAAGGGAAACCCCATGGAATAATTTCCAACCCCTTCCCCATCTTGGTCCCACATCACCTCTTCAGCAGCAAAGCTTTACCTGGAGACATGCCACAATGTCCCCTCTCCCTGGTGGCCTTCATCCATGCTTCGGATGAATATTTAAGAAATGGACAGGGAGAGCTAATTTTGGGATAGAACAAAGGGAAATGGCTTTATGGAACCTGGTTTTGACAAACGAGAAAAAAAATTGCATTCGATCATTATGCGTGTCCTGTGATGCAAGCTCAAGAGCTCTGGATCTCCTCGCAGACAAAATTTGCTCCGAGTTGCTCCTGCTGGTGTTTGCAGCCCAAGGATAATGCGATGCTCTTTCCACATCACGCTATCTCCATGCCCAAGCACATATGGTCTGGCTAAATAAGAAGCCTTGGAAAGGCTGTCAACAAGACTAGAGGAAGGTGTGCATCTGTGCAGAAACATATGCATGCCCCAGCACCGCACAGTGAGCCACAAAAAGGATGCTCATGCCCAGAATCCCACCGAATCCAGCAGAACTGCGGTGCAGGACCAGTGACACTGCTGCTGCCACTTTCACAAACCCTTCCCCTCGCTTCCTTTGTGCTGCATGACTGAAAACCCATCAGTCGGCTTCCAAGGAGCCTCTTGCCAGGGCATCTAAAGATGATGCTCCCTCTAAATTCGACCAGCACAGGCTTTCAGAGCATTGGTGCTCCAGCCCTCATTTGTATACCCACTTACGCATTTGCTTGAAAGTATGTGCTTTATGTTCATCTACGAAAATCTCCCCCATGGTACTAAAAGCAATGGAATAATCTACTATTTCAACTTGCATCCCTTAGAGAATTCTGCAGTTTTAAAAAAAAAAAAAAGAGAAAGAAAAAAACCTGGTTGAATTTGATTAAACCTTTGGAAACTCTCCAATATTTCCAGTTATTCCATCTGTAGAAACACTCTACTGGCACTTGGCACATTTATAGCATTAACTGCCTTCTAAATCAGCAGCAGTTCTGCCTAACAATTTGGCATTTGCACATTGCCTTGTAAATTACCCACCTTACATCTCTGGGTACGAGGACTGTCCCCTCCAAAAAGCCTATTACTGCCTTGTAGAAATTCTTCAGGAAGAAAACATCTTCTTATGGGCTTGTCTCTTGACAAAAAGAGGGGGGGAAATGGCATTCAGTGGGCACAGTATTAACACTGTGGCTCATGGTGTTACTATGGCAGTAAAATGAAACCCAATGCAACCAGCTGGTTGCTATACTGCTATTAGAGCCTCTTTTCTGTTTTTGACCTTTCTAGAACTCTCCGAAAGGCATTAATCTGTTCAAAACCCATCCAGGATCTAAAGCGCGACGCAAGGTGAAGGTGTTGGCGAAGCAGTCTTCCCGGCGGGCACCGTGTAGGGAACAATTACGATTCCGCCAGCGAGGATTTGCTTGCTTTTTTTGTGCTACCGCACCGCAAAGTCAGGAACCAGGCTAGGAACGGCTGCAGCTCCAAATCAAGCCACAAAGCAGCAGGAAACCACTCAGCAATATCAGCAGCGATTTGTGCATTTCTTGGTTGAAAACAAAGAGCGGAGAAGGTCGGCATTATTACCTCCCCGCTTCCAAGTCGCCTCTCCTCTTTTGTCTACCGAAAGCGTTGGAGGCAAAAATCCTCCCCTTCCCAAAAAGCTCCCTGCTCCAAGCTCTTTTGAAAACCCTTTCTCCTTATCTTTATCCACACCTGACCCCCTCTTTTTATGCCTCCCCATCGACAAAGTGTAGGAAAATCACCAAATTAAGCGCCCAGCTCGTGCCCTCCTGTGGAACAGTCTTCTCCCTTGCCTGCATCTCAGACCTTGTTTTCTGCTGCTGAGCTGTGCTCTGGTTAGCTGGTCCTTCCTAGCATGGATTTGGTCTACAGACTGTAGGGGGGGAGGGATAAAAAAAAAAAAAAAAAAAAAAAAAAGGGAAGAAGAGGACAAGGCAAAGAAGAAAAGAAACATATTGAGTTAACTCTCCTCCTGCTGCCTTTTGCTTCTAAAATATGCCGTATTGATTTTTATATGTATTATGACCCTGTAGCGTTAGAAATCTAGGGTCACCTGAGGACTTTGAGACGGTCACCGTGCCATGTGTCATGACTGCTTGGAATTTGACAGGAAGACAAGGGCTGGCCGTGATTGTCAGGGCTAAAAAGGAATTTCTTACTTCTTGTTTTGCAGGTGGAGACCCGACATGTGGAGCTGAACTGCTCCGATCCTGTCCTACAACAAGTAGTAGTGACTAAACTGGCTTACTCATTCTCATTCTTTAGGAATTGGTGACTTAGTTAATGCTCCCCATGCTAACATTTAAAAAATGGCATTTTTTTCCTCTTCTTTTGTATTCTATACTCTTCCCTTGCTTGGGGCATTTCTTCTTTTAACTCCAAGAAGGAATGATTTCCCTTGGCTGCAGTCAACTGCAAAGAGCGACCCGCAGCAGCAAGGACCCACAATCATCTTCACCTGTTTTTAATCAGTTCATCAAGCGGAGCCCGGTCCCGTCCCACATCCCACCACGTATCAGCAAGATCCCATGCCGTGTCCATAAGCCCAGGGTTGTGGGTGCCGAGGCACCTATAATTCCCTGGTAAGTAGCTTAACCCTCCCTGTCTGCAAGGGACTGGTGGGGGCTCGGTGTCACTGGGACACCAAAGGATGCTGTTGCCCCCGGAGTTTGGCAATATTATCCCAGCGCCAGCGTGTCCCTCGTGCCTCCAGCCCAGGCCCTGGGCGAGGTGCAGGGGCTCTCGTAACGCACCTGCGATGCTCCAGCGCTGCCCCAGCACAGCGGGGCTGGAGCAGGAGAAAGGATGGTCGCTGTGAAGCTTAGAGAAGGAGAGATGGGCTGAGCTAAACGCTCCCACAACCAGGGCTGCGAGAGCACGGCAGGCACTGGTCTCTGAGACCACCAAGAAAACAGGCGAGTCTCAACTCCGTGGCTGCTCTGTGCTTGATGAAAATGTCTGCTCCCTCACACACACACGAAAAAATTTAAAAAAAAAATAAATAAATACAACTCTCCCTGCAGCCAGCGATGCATACTAGATGACTGCCTTCTCAACATGAGAGCAAAAGGGCAAATGAATCACATTACACTCCATGAATAAAAACAGTCTTAATGCAACAGCGACTTAATGATTTCATTTTCAATGCACTAGACAGTTTGGCCTCATTTGCAGAGGTGCTGAGCACCCCTGAGTCCCACTTCAGCTAATGGGGACGGCAGGCACTTTGCGCCTCGGGACTCTCCCCTGAGCCCCGTACGCACCTCGGAAATTCTCCCACCCGGCAAGGAGGCTTTCCCCGAGGTTTGTGAAATTAAAAGCTGATAGCAGGGATGAGCCTGGGCCAAAGACCTCAGATCTCGACCTGCTGTACCCGGATCTGTCCTAGGGAAGGTGGGATTAGGGTTTGCAGCTCTGTTTGAACTGTGCTTTTATTTCCCGCATAATGAGGAGGAACCAAGCGCTGCCCGCGATGGTGCCCAGGCAGCCCCGGTGATCTGCAGCCGAGAGCAAGCCCTGCGCTCGCAGGGCTGTTTGCCGTCGGCGCCAAGAGGCAACCGCGGCGTTTGCCTGGCCCAACTCTGCATATCCCCTATGCACAAGTCGAAGGGGATGGCGGTACGAGCCACCTGAAACGGAGAAAACGGCATTTCCAAACCAGCCCCTTAGCAAGGTGCTCACGGAGCGCTTCTGGAAAAGCATGGAGTGGGGGGACAGCAGAACAAACCCAAATCCCGCTGTCGCTCCATTATTCAAAGGGGCTTCTGCAGCAGACCAAAGCCAGCCAAGCCGCAACAGCAGCACACGTGCAGATTCTGAATAAACTCTGCTTGGACCCTCTTGGGGTGCCAAACTTGCCACCTCCCTTTCCTGAGCTTTTTGGACTCCCTATGGCACTTAAAACAACTCCTGTACCTGCTTTCTTTGGTAAACCTTGCTGTTTTCTTTTAAACATCGTCCTGCACCAGCAGCATTTCTCAAAGCAAGCTTCGGGGTCCACGTCCCCATCACAGCCAACGCACTGGCGGCGCAGACGGTGTGAGCTGCACCCCAGCCTTGGCACCAACCTACTTGGGAGGAATTAAAAAAAAAAAAAAAAAACGACCTTCACTATTTTCCTGTGTCTGTTTAGAAAATACATCCCAGGACAACCTCTCCAAAACAACATCAGTCCTCCAGCAAACAAAAAGAAGTCAAATGCAAACTATTTATTGCCAAAACCTCTTCCTTCATTGTAAAGCACTGTTTAATTTTATCCCTTAGGCATCTATTATCTCATAGCCCATATTATTTTTCCAGCTATTACTGCTTAATTTTCCCCATCCAAAAAGTATGTACAGACACAAGCCAATTTCCGTCTTGGCATAATTGTTTATGAGAAACAAACAGCTGTTTAACTGGGGTCCCAACAAATAGATGGTGAATCGATGCTTCTCATCTCTTCATTAGCTTCCCGCAAGAAACCGGATGCCATCGCGTGTCCCCTGCCGCCGAGCATCGTCACCCTCCCCACCGTGGCCGCTAACGAGCAGGGACCCTCGCTGATCGGGGGGACCTTGCAGAGGGAGGGAGGAGAAGCCAGAGGAGATCCACCGGAGCCCCTCGTTTACAAACTCACGCTGCGGTGGAAATAAGGGCCTACGCTGAGCATAAACATTTCTTTTTTTTTCTTTAAATAAAAGCTGCTGAATTTTAATCAGAGCTTAAAATAAAAAGTAAAAACCATGGCTAATGGAATATGCTTATCAAAATGCTTGGACTGCTTCTCTTTTCCCATTTCTGGTAGAATTTGTTCGTTTTATTGCTTGTTGGTTTTGTTGGCTTTCTTTTTTACCAGCAGAGCTTTTGTGGGGTCTGAAAGTTTTTTGCAAAATGCTACCACTGGCCACACAAGTAAGCGTAGGACCTTCTCAAGGTACAAAGTCTGTAACCCTCATTTTATGGAGACCTTGGCAATGTGACTGCCTGTGCAGTGGCTGGCGTCAGCCGGCACAGGAGGCACAACTGACCGAGGTGGAGGTTTGCAGAACAGACCCCAGGAAACAATCTCTGCTTCCCAGACTATAGCACAGGACAAAGAATGGCAAACAAGCTTAGAAAGACAGATTAAAAAAAACCCAAAAAAACAACTGAAGCAATTAAGGAATACACAAAATCGCAAAATATTGTAAAGGCATACCAGAAACTACCCAGAGTTACTAGCAACAGTTGCGAAAGACAAGGTGTGTCTGTATATCTGTGTGCGTGAGATGGACAGAAAGCTGGGTGCCGATTCTGGTCTGCATTCCCTCGAGTATTTTCCGTGCAGAAGTAGGTAATTCAGCCTAATTCTAGTTTGGATTAAACATTCGCTGAACCACTGCTAACATTATTTTCCCTTAACTCGCAGCTATTTACGGCAACATTGCGGTACTCGGTGCTTGTGGAGTTTACTTTTCATGTCGTGAAGCGCCCGCATGTGCAAGGGTTCCCCGATGAGCGGGCAGAAGGGGATTTGTGATAATGGAGGGGAAAGAGGAAACGTTTCTTAGGGACCACGCAAGAGCCTAAACAGGCTCGGCACCTGGGTATGGGGCAGAGCATCTCCCACCGCTGCCCCGTCCCGGCAGGCAGTCTCAGCTGGGAGCCCTTTGGGGACAGAGCCCACGTTGGACACGGGGATGGCAGCAGGCCTTTTCAGCCCAACTCCTCACGCCAGCCTGCCACATGCAACGCAAGAGGGATTTCTTCTGCTCTCCTTCATTTTAATACTTTATTCACGCTTCCGACAAAAGGCATCACTAACGTTTTCGTTTCTGCCATCCATCCCGGCTTTAGATGCTCAATTAAAAAAAGAAAAAGCTCCAAGAGCAGTTGCAAGCATCAGTGCTTTGCAACACTCTCGTCTTGTCCAGTGGGTGTTGCCACAGCAAATAGAAATTGCAAGCAGAGGCCGAACGGCAATGAGTCAGGAAGGCAGAAAGGCGTGAAAACAAAATGAATGGAAAGGCAATAAACCCGCAATATTTCACCATCAGTACTGAGTTCCTGGATAACCTCCATCTATCAGCGTTATCAGTGCTTGGGAGCTCACCGGAGCTGTACTTACAGTACATTAGTGACACTGGCAGAGAAGAGGCTGTGGCCACGCAGGTGCATCACCGTGCCACGGGCTGGGGCCACCACGAGATGTGTGGCAAGGGCAATGGCAATCCACCATCTCCAGCACCTCGGGATCCTCCTCCAGAACAAAGAGAAGAGCACTCGAGCTTTTACCAGTGTCCCACGTGAAGCAGAGGAGAAAACTGATGGAGCAATCCCAGGCAGCAAGGTGCCCCGGTCCAGGAAAGGGATTGATGGTGGATGCACGTGCTAAAATGCCGTCCTGCTCGGGGACCCTGACTGTGACGGAGGAAAAAGGCTCAGACATCTTGGGTCTAACTCCAGCAGCAAACCAGGTGTACTGCTTAAGGAATAGAAACCTGAGAAATACGTTTAAAAAGGAAAATTGTTCCCTGTAAAAAGCTGGAGAACAATTCAAGGAATCAACTCAGGAAAAGGAGAGCCTTTTCCAGTCACCCCCAAAAAACACCAGTGCCCCTTCATTTGCCATTTCTCATGAAGGCACAAAGCGTAGCCGCTCCTGTCTGGGGTAACGATGGGCAACCTCCCTTTCTCTATATCTACAAAGATATTATAAAAACACTACTAGGAAACGGAGGACGGGGACTACCTCAATGCGTTATTTTCCAGAGCACCAAGTACAAAATAACCTGCCAGTCCACTTTTAGAAACAACCACTTATTTTTCACTCCTGTGCAGAACGATCTAGACAGCTGCCTGCAACTCCTGCCCGTCGCTGCCCATCCCTCGCGGCATCCCCGCCACGGCGGCGGGAGACCCAGCCACGCTTCCAGTGCAAAAAGCAGTCGCGTAGGGGCTTTGCCTGCAAGTCAGGCTCACGGCATTACGCAGAGAGCTGGCACCCCTCTGAAAAAACGGGGCTCTGCGTCCCCCTCGACGACCTACAGCTCGGACAGAGGTTGGGGCCCCCTGTCCAGGCTGCCAATAAAAATCACCACGCTCTCCCCAAAGGGAAGATAATTCCCCATTAGCTTTGCAGAAAACTCAGGCAGCCAGCAAGAAGAAAGCTTTTTAAAGAGATATAAAAACAGGATTTTTGTATTGAAACACATGCCACAGATGGTGTAGCAGACGAGGATTAATTCATGAATCATATTTCTTAAATGATACAATCTCTCTTTTCACTTCCATACTTTCCCTTTTTGACTCAGAAGCAGGGATTTAAGATGCCCTTCCCAGATATGAATTTTGCATGAACAAACATTGCAGGGGTAAAAAAAAAAAAAAGCAGCAATAAACCAGAAAACCCAGATGTTTAAAGCTAAGTTCTCAAATGTAAGCGAATGCATATCCTGTCCATCTATGAAAGAACATGTGTGGAAATGCAATATATGCAGGCACAGATCTGGGACTAGGGTGGGAAAACGCATTCCCTAACATTTGGAGATTACTAATGCTTCAGCTAGGGTTCTGAATTTCACAAAAGCTGATTTTATGTCTCCTATCTTATTTGCCACCCTCGCAGCAAGAGAAAAGCCTTAAGGCAAACATTTCCACCGAGAGGCCCTCCTCGCTCTGCCGTTCGGGTTTGTCCCTCCTCCAGCCCCCATCAACGCTTTCCTTTGGAAAATCCTGGCGCAGGCACCGTCAGGTTGCTCTCCAGGAAAAGCTCACGGAGCCCACAAAACCCAGGGGACTGCAGAAAGCAACAGCAAGCCAAAACATCCTGCACCACGCAAACAGATCAACCGTAGCTTGCTACCATAGCTGAGTAATGTTTTAAGTGGAAAAAAGAGAAGGAAATGACAAAAGAGCTCTTCAATAGCAGAAGACACCAAACTCCCAGCTCCTTCTCAACTGGAAAGCTCTTTCAGACCAGCCAAACCCATGCAAAGCCCACGGCCGCGCGCCTGTGCAGAACCACCGCTTCCACCCAGGCATGGGTGCAGATCAAACCAGGGTGAGAAGAAATAGTACCAACATTCAAAGCTCCCAGCACGCTGCCCTTCTGGGCACTTTCTCACCTACAAAAAGTGCTGCTATACCTTCCTTTCATCACCAAATCAGCATTTCAGTCATTTTTTCCACTTTGCACATAAAGCACCTGTGTCTATGCTTAACTACTTTTTTATACAGCCTTGCACTTACTATTGTAGCTTTACACATGAAGCTTCAAGTTAGAATAAGGGTGAAAAAAATTACTTACCCTTAAATTATTTCAACCTTTCCCTGCTTTGTGTATGACGTGGGCTTCTCTTTTGGTTACTATTTCCAGATTTGGTCTTTGGGTAGGTGAATGGAAGAGGAGAATGAAAGGAGTTGTATTTGATGACGATGGAGACTGTAAAATAAAGAGAAGCACTTTAGTGCAGAACAGTCCTCTCTATACATACATATCAGATTAAATTAAATTAAATTAGTGACACCTACATAAATGCTTCCTACTGTTTTTATGCACACATACAAATATCACAACCGTCAAGGAGAATGCAGCTGTCAATGATACGGCGGGGGGGAAAAAAGAGCAATTTCTAAAATGGAAGGAAAAAAAAAATAAATCTAGCATAACAACCAGCATCTGAACAGCAGTAAAGGGCTTCCACTGGTTTGCAGGAGGGCAGGCAGGCTGCGAGGCAGCTGCCCAAACCGGGCTGCCAGTGAAACCAAAATGGGTCGAGACTACGTGGGAGCACCTGGAAAGGACTTGAGCAGAGGACGGTGTGGAAGGAGCAAGGGTAGCAAAACCGCAGCAGCAAACCTGACAAACACTCTTTTGCTTCCCCAAATACTCCATCAGCTCAACTGCTTTTGAGAAAGCAAGGAAGGAGCCGAGAGCTTCGGGAAACACAATTCACCCATACCCTGTAACGACGAAAGGACTCTTAGCACAGGAAGGAATTAATAATTTGGTCACCATACCAGCAAGTACCCCCCTAAAAACCCGATTAATCTCCCACCATCTGCTTTAATAGCAGAATTTCTGCTAAGTGGTTTTCCCCTACACAGACCCACATATCCATGTAAACACACAAACAAACCATTTGGCTTCCCGCAGTCACGGGGTACGCAGCTGCTCGGAGAAGGGCTCGGTGCCTTTGACACAATGCCAAGGTTGAATTCCTGCCATCCCATTTACTCCTACACCTCTCCCCCCGCCGACTCCGTGCCCCGCTCCCGTGCGGACTCTTTAAGGCTGCCGACTCATCAGGTGAAGCGCCTTGGGCTACTTCCCCTCCGCTCGCCTCCCCAAATCACTGTCCGTTTAGCATGGCAGGTTGAGATCCTTAAAACATAATTTCATTGTAACTAACTGGAAAAAAAAGAACGAAGATGAAAGGAACGGACTTCCGCGCTATTATTTTTCTCATGACAACTCCTCCATCTTCTGTATGCAACTGGCAGCTCCAGCACCGTAAGACCCAGCCCACACACCGAAAGCACCCCCAAAAAAGCATATGTACAAAATTACTTAGAAGATGCCACACCTGCTAGTGGGAAAAAAAAAAAAAATAAAAAAATTCCTGAGTCAAGGAGACTGTCCTTATTTGGTTGGAAAAGCACAAAGGTCACCGCAAGCAGTATGTAAAAATACATGCCAACATTGAAGAGGTATAAATGTAATACTAAATAACACTTTTTATAACCAGCTCAGTATTTAACACTTGCCTAGTGGCCTTTGATAAATCCTCGGCGCTTTAACAGAGCAAGGAAGCTTTTCATTGCTATTTAACAGAATGGGGAAAGTAAAGCACAAGAGAATAAAAGTGCTCAAGACATCAAGGACCAAGTCAGAACCAAAAAGCCAGGTCTCCTCATCCAGCTCCTCCACCGCTGAACGTCCTGCTAGGCTGCTGTATTTAAATAGAAATACTATTGTTAGCCATAAGCAATGCAGACTCATTAACATTTATTTTAGTGTTATAAAATATATTTTTAAATACTTGAAGAAATAATCTGGAGGAAGTGCTAAAGCTCTGAGCATATTTTCAATATGTCCCAGCTTTTCCAGAGAGATTTCAGACCTCCTGGAAAGACACAGACTGGCTTAGAGGCTGCAGCGCGGGAGCACGCAGATACCTCCAACCAACCCAGAAAAGCAGCACATGCAAATTCCCTGCCCTTGCTTCTCCTCCCAGATTGTTCAGTAAGAGGTAAAGCTAAAAATGCCACTGATTTGAATTACTCATGGACAGCAGAAACCCGAAACTATCATTTCCCACATGTTTTTAATGTGTGTGGGTGTTTATATGTGAATAACACTTGGAAACAGAGGAACCCGATGCCTGTAGAGACACCTCCTCGAGGAGCACGCCAGCAGAAACCCCTGCCAGCACACACAGCTCCTCCTGGAACAACTTCCACGGAGCCCAAGGTCAGCGCGCGTCCCAGCCAGACCGCACCTTATCCCGAAAGCTAACCGAGCCAAACCGCGTCTGCAACTTTTAATGCGCCTGGCGGAGCAAGAGCATGACCGAGGAGAGGGAAGGCAGCCTCTCCCCATCCTCGTGAAGAGCAGGCAGCGCGGGCAGCAGCCCTCGCCGATCCCACAAGCTGTCAGGAGAGGGTTTGGGGGGCCGGTTGAGAGGAGCAGCAGTTGGTGGTGGTTCTTCCAGTGGTGTCCGTAAGTACGCCCAGAGAAAACCACTGTGTGGGAGGATGCTGAGCGATAGAGGCAGAAGATAGATTCAACACAGAGAACAGAAGCCAGAGGTACGCACCGACATACGGAGCACAGTGCCCTATTTTTACCAACCCCAAATGTACCAGGAGTACAGAGAATGCATTTTGCATTACATACACACTTTACTCCAGTTTTCCAGATGAGCCAGCCAGCCTTGGGCCGCCTCAGACCAAATAAAACGGGAGGAGGCAAGGCGGGAGAAGAAATAAGTTTTCTTCTTTTTCGCTGTCAGAAAAGTTATTGCACAGTTAGTGTTCTACAGGCTCCCCATAATTTCAGAGTGGTCTTTAATCACTGATTTTGGTGGGGGAAAGGAAGACCCAAGACAATTTCTGCAGTTTCGGAGTGGGTTCAATGCACGCCCGCCGCAATTTGCCATCCCGAGCTCGGAGACGGTGCCTTCCCCAGGACCAAGCCATCGCCCTGCCGCTTCACCCCGGGCACGGGGCGGCCGGCTGTGGCACGCAACGACAGAGCTGGAGGAGCCGATGCTCCAATATTTAAAGCCACGCATCTTTTCCCCAGCGCGGAGACAGAGGGACGTGCTCTGGAGCTCAGCCACGGTGG
This sequence comes from Buteo buteo, assembly GCF_964188355.1. NCBI lineage: Eukaryota > Metazoa > Chordata > Aves > Accipitriformes > Accipitridae > Buteo > Buteo buteo. The sequence goes on from NC_134192.1 coordinate 2,859,769, forward strand.
TCCCTGGCACCGTGCAGATGGCAGTGGTTTGGTTACCCGGTGCTAAACGCAATCTGCACAAGCTACAGCATACACCAAGTTCAAAGTCAAAATGAACATTTGTTCTACAACAAAACACATTGCAAATGATCCTTAACAAATTTTAACTGTTGGTACAGTCAGATAAGAGCACGGTAGCATGTATCATACCCTGTTGTTATTGCAAGCTCTGTGCTGCTAAACATGAGTGGCAATGCAGAGATCTATATTTTGTATTTCAGTATAAATTATAGAGCAGCATAATAGACCTGAAGAGGCAGCTCCGCTCTTTCCTGCATCGCTTCCTTCACGTTTTTAAGCCCACTAAATTTCTTCCCATTTAGTTTCTTTATTTTGGTTCCTTGCTGCATAAAATTGTTCTGTATTCAGCAAGCAGTGAAGCCGAATAAATAATTGCAAAACTTCCCTGCAAAAACTCCAAGAGCTGTTATGTAAAGCAGAGAGGGTATGAGCAGATAGAGACAACTCGGAGGCAACCTGAGGTTTGGTATTCTGTGTCAGCTTGACACACAGGGGAAATAACCCTTTAATCCAGTGCAGTGTATTTCATTTACTGTAGTGTTATCCAGTTCGAAGATGTTATGAAAGGAATCCCCGGAGAGACTTAAGACTTCAAAACCAGCCTGAGTTTGAACTTAATTCCACCGTTGCAAAAGGCTGTAGCCGTGGAAGATGACCTTTTCCGTACCTTGCATGCCAGGAGCCATTCTGCCTCATAATGTCACGCCAAATTAGAATATTCTCTTTTTGTTTTACTCGGGATTTTGTTTTGTCTTTTCTTTTTAATTAAAAGCATCTGTCACTATTAATGAAATGGGGGGGGGGGGGGGGAATCAATAACACAAACAGATTAAAAATGCTGACGTCAAGAGAGATGGGGAGAGCCAAAAAGCCGGGTAATTAACAGAGGGACTTTCACCTCCACGTGAGCTCGTCACCAGAGCCCAGGTCAGGACCGAACAAGCATCAGTGCCATCTCCTTGCTGCTCATTGCTCATCCGAAACAAAGGGATGCTTTTGCCCCAGCGCCATGCTGGCCTCCCCTCAAACACATCCCCCAAATCACACCGGTGGTGGGAACTTGGGTGGTCTCTGTCCTCTTGTCAGATAGGAAAGGAGAGGGGAGAAATACCTTTAAAGTGCAGATCTCACGGTTGCTCAGGTCTTGCCAAGGTTATCCTGAATGAAAGTTCAGATATATTTTAAAAAAAGACCATAAATCCACATTAGTAAAACACAAGCTGGTGGAACTCCCTGTGACGGCAGAGATGAAGGCATGCGGTCTGATCTTCAAGCAGCTGCAGAAGCTTCACTGACCAACGGGTATTTTTAAGCACTTCTGCAGGAAGCTTATTAAACAAGTTACAGAAATCCCAGTTAAAGTTGTTTGCTAGTGTTTATCGTGTCCATGGACTTTACTATTTTGAGGTGAACCATAAAAGGCCAGTTTTCACTTGCTGCAACTTACAATTCGGATTATGAATGTAATTAAACGTAAATTTATATTTTCCAAAAATACACTTCCCCCACAAAATACTAAATTAATTACACAATGTCTTCATAACGTGAAATTATTAAGCCTGTTAAAGCTGTACAAACAGCTTTATTGTATCATTAATAGTTAGAAATGTTCAGTCAGCACAGTTGAAAAAAATGTAAACTAAATATGTCAAGGATACATTGCTTTCTACTCTCACTATTTTTTTAATGTCTTATTTCATGGGAGATAAGTGAAAAATCTTTTTACCTGACTTAAGTGAGAGGCTCATTTACTCATGCAAATTTAAAACCAAGTGTCATAATACAATGAAATTACAAAAACATATCAAAAAGAAGTTAGCGAGTCACTAAATTTAGCTCCTAATGGAGTTCAACCTGTCTTATACAGTTGTATGTTAATGGGAAGAGCTACAGTGCTCTGTAAACATCAGAGCGCAGCTTCGAAACCATCACACGTGCACGGGGCTTCTGGAGGAAGCCCTTCAGGTTTACAGCCTTCCACACCTTGATCTAAAGGAAACTTGAATTTTGATCCCAGCCAAGGTTATGAGTGCAACTAGCGTAAAATAAATTAAAATACATCACGATGATCTCCGTGCAAGCGCTGGGTTCTGCGGAGCTGCTTTGTGAACTCCAGTACCAGTGCGGACCTGAGATGATTTGCAGGCTAGATACTTACTTAACATGCGTAGGGATTTTCTAAATCCATACAACATATTACAGCTGACATGGTGAAGCGCTGACTTTGTGGGCTGGAAGATACTTAAGGGCTTGGCTCTGAATCTGGGTAGATCCAAGGAACAAAGAAAAACTGGTGCATCTGAAATAACGGCAGCAAACCACACACCAAGGCAGGAGCAGGGTCCTGTGTTACAACTTGCTTGTGTTTTACTTGCCGATAGTTCAAGGACAGCACTAACATGAAGTCTTTATTCTCAGAAATGATCCCTTATTCCAGGAGTAAGCCAAGAAGATGAAAAGGTTAGAAGAGAAGGAAAAGGGAGGCCCGAGGTTAAGATATGACCAGTCCACCTGGCAGACCTCCGATATTCGTCAAAACCAAAGCACCAATTAGGCACAGTGGGAAAAAGATGCCTCTGCAGAGAAATTGGCTTAAGACACAGGGAGGCAATTTCCTAAAGATGATAACGTCCATACCGCTGCCCATCAGAGCGGGCTCGGGTTTGGGTCCCAGCGACGGGACACCCCCCCGTCCCAGTTCACCGATGGGGCGGCTGCCGCAGAAACTGCAGGCGGGGAAGGAGCAATATTGCCCCCTGCAACCCCCCCACCGGCTGCCACCCACTCGACCGCAGCTGAAGCGTGAAGCTGGGGCTCAACGCCCCAGAAAAGGAAGAAACAAAGATTCCCCGTGTTTCCTGACCCGGCAGAAAACCGTGACAATAAGACCCTGTAACAAGAAGAGGTAAGGGAACTAATGGAAAAACATCAAATTGCGTTGAGGGCTGTGTTAAAGGTTTACAACATAGGCTCCAGACAAGTCCACTGATATTCCTGAACTCTTTATCGATCCACAGGTCAAACCAGAAACAAAAAATATCAATTTTAGAAAATATCCCTTGTTGTGATACAAAAAAACCCCACCCTGTCCCTACGCACAGGTAAATATAGAGACCTTTCCACATGAGAGAAAAAATCTGCCACAGAGCAGTACTGTAACTACAGAATCACTAACCTGTCCCTGTCATGTAAAACACAAAGGCTCGTACAAGGAATTAGGGAGATGTCCTACATAAAGGCTTTAATTAATTTGTGAAATTTTGCACCCTTCTTGGAGGCGTGCGACATGGCACTTTTTGCTCCCTTAGATTGCCACAGTTCTCAATTTTATTTTTATCCTGAGTTAGATATGAATCAGGATTTGCAAAAGACAAAACACACTGTAATCATCCAGCATGCCAATTAAACTAAAAGATACCCTGGAAATTAAAATTAAATGCCATATCTATGAAAAGAAACAGACAGCTTCCTCAGAAACAACAAAAAAGCCCATATTACAGGAACATGACTGTGGCAGTCCAAAATCGTAGCCGAAGTAGTTCTATAACTTACTATCATCCTTCACATCTGCATACTGTAGATCTTCATCAAATTGTGTATGTTTTTGCACATTTATCATCAAGATTTATTGAAGTTGATTCCATAAATTTCATTTAGTTGTTCACTGCTGCTATTTGTTTCCAAGGCAACAAATGCACTTTGCCCAAGCTGCACAGTAAATCATGATTGTTTGGAATTTGGGGGTCCCTGCCCCTCGTGCTGCACAATGGCTGCACCTCCCAACGCAAACAACAGCTCCGGCTCGGCGGCGGCAATAATTAGCAACAGATTTGGTGGGCATTTGCAAAAAAGAAAAATAATCCATGCTATGGAAGGAAAATGCAAAACTAAGCAGGCAGACAGTGGGCTGCCGGCAGGAAGATAGGATTCATGCAAAGCCCCCTCTCCTATCTCATTTACACCTCGGATGGCTGGAGGTTGAGAAATCCATTCGCAGGTTCAGGAGGAGTCGGAAGGCTCTTTCTGCAAAATATAATGATAAGAAAGTCGTCTTCTCATTGTAGTCGCTGCAAAAGGGACAACTACAATAGTAAAGGAAACAGAAAAGCGGAGGATTTACAAACATTGCACACGCGCCTGAACTTCCCCCATCGGCAGCATCCGATGGCTCTGCCTCTGCGGGCACGGGGAGCGAGAGCCCGAGGCACAGAAAACTTGCAGGCAACTTTGGAAAAGTTCAGCTCCGGACAGGAAAAACTCTCAGTCTCAACTGTGATAGCGTAGCGTCGTTATTTCCATTTTCAGCAGCTGAACTGCAGGAGGTGGACAACTCCAAGCGCTAACTCGGAGCAAGCGTTATTGCCCAATTTCATGCTATTCGAAAAGCGGCATCAAAGCTGTCCCATCCACGCCACCACGTCGGCATTGGAAACGCTCAGGAGCCACCCAGGAGCTCCTCTCGCTCCGCACCGCAGACCTGCGGCACGAGTCGTAGTAACGGCCCACCATGTCCCACACAGGATCGCTGAAACACCTTTTAAATAAAGGGGAGTAAAAGAAGAGACCACAACTGCAGGAAGGCAAAAATCAAATGCAAGAGACCAAGCTAAAACGCGCTCTGCGCTCCCGGAGGCTCCTCTGGGGAAAAGCCTCGTGCAAAAAGCCATTACTTCAGCATTTCTAAAAACAAAACCAATCTCATACGCGATGCTGATATTTTAATGGGACATGACGTTTTTTGAAAGACAATGCAGTTATTTTTGTTTATCTGTCATAAGCAAATATCCATGACTGCAAAACCGCCATATGAGAGGCAGCTGACAAACTCAGCACACTGATGCTGGCCAGTACAGACCGAACTGGAAGCTTTTTACAGTGTGAATCAAGGAAACCCACACTCAGCTTCCAAACCCAGTGACCGGAGTGCCATGTAACTGCAGCGACCGCAGAGGAACCAGCCCCAATTATCCGGTGCACAGGAACCTGCAATCCCTTTCGTTTTTCCCCTTCTTTAAAAAAAATCGCTCTCAAACCCTCTTTGTCAGATAGCACATTCCCTTGGATTCACCCATTATTCCCAGAGCGATCAACAAAGACAGCATCCCTGATGACAAAAGCCGCTAGTTTTGCCGCTTTCAGTGTCAGAAATGTTAAAAGATTGTTTGCTTTCTAAGTGCAAGTCCACATTTAAGAGGAATAAAGAATTTGCTATAGCAGGCTGGATCAATGATGCAGTAAGCCAAGCATGCGACCTCCAGAAGGGTGGCTGGGTCCAGCGCTCCTGGAAACAATAAAACAACCTGACGCTGCTCCTGATCAACTGCACAATGCAGGAAATGGGGAAAACACTTACTCCTGACCCTTGACGCAATGAGCTACCTCCTTCAGCTATATGAATTGATTGCTTTTATTAACACTCTTATTATCAGGCATATTCATCCCCTTCTCCCCTTCATTGCAACGGCTGGCATCCGAGATGCAAACCTGGCTTTCATAGCCATGACACTGGTACGACGGGAGCAGGATAGATGGAAATGAAACAGCATCACCTCCAGTTCAGTAGCAGGGAAGAAGAGCCCTCTCGTCGTCACGTTACAAAGATGGAGCATGGCGGCAGCGTGCCGGTCAGCAGCTACGTCCCAGGCATCGTCACCATCACGGGCAGGGATGCTACCCGTTAACAACGGCCGCTGAACACAACCTCATTTCTCTGATAGCAGCAAATGAAATCCACCCTGTGAACACCACCATCTCTTCTAACAAGAGCAAAGGTACCATCGTGCTGCTCATCAGGCACTGAAGTGACAAACTGCATTAACTATCCCAATTAGAGGAGCGCTCCAGTGCTTCAGCCTCACCTCTTCACTCACGACTGCGGTCTCCGCTGTTTACGTGAGCATGAAAAATAACACGTTCCAACGGCAGCTTCTCGTTTTACACTACGATAAATGAAAAGCAACACAGAGGTTGCAGTCCACAAATCGCCCTCTTCTTTCAGGAGCGGCCTTGGAAACGTACGGTCCTGCAATCGGGTGACAGCTGGAGAACATCCCCGCGCCGCTGAAAACATCTACTGTAAGAATATTCTCCAGCCAGCAGCACAAAAACAGGGAGAAGGTATGAATAGCCTTTGAGGAGGGTGTGTAAATAGCTATAGGTAACATTTGTATGCTATAAAAATCCTCCATTTTTGGCCTGGCTTTGCAAGCACGAGTTTCCTTTCCCAGTGTTTTGCTTGTGGAGACTGGCTTCCCCTTCCAGCCGGCACATCGGGGGGAAGGCAGGGATTCCTCCGAATCCCCTGTTACACCCTTGGAAGAATGGCTGGTGAGTGAATTTCCCTTGCCAGCTGTTTAAAAGAAATCCTATCAAGGCTGATGGGACCAAAAATTGGATATGTTGGGCTAGATCCTACCGGGGGTTAGAGGCATGGGGCGGCTAGGGGCTGGAGGGGGGGCTGCGGTTTAATACGTCTTTCTTAGACATAAAAAAAAAAGCAACTACGTACACGGGCGCCGGCTCATCTCACGTTTGCGCTCTCTCTCTCTCCAAAATAAATACTATCTGCCCTCTGAAGTAAGAATCGCGAGCTGCCAGCCTCCGAGCTGGGTGAAAACACATCGAGGAGCGCAGCCGGTGTGTGTGCATGTGACACAGGCATCTGCATATCACGCCACCCCTCTGCCTCCCTCCCTCCCGCTCGCCGGGTCCATTCTTACCAACCAGCAGAGGATAAAAATGCTCTTAAAAAGACCTAATTTTCCTCCCCGGCTATTTGTTGGCGACGCAGCCCACGGGTTCGTGCAGCCAAAGGAGCGCTCCCCGCTCAGAGAGGGAATTTCACAGTGACAGTCTCGGCTCGGCAAGGCTGTCCCCTCTCCTCTGCCGCAGTATCAGCATCCCCAAAGATGCTCCAGCCCAGCCCCATCACTCTCAACGCTTCCCCCCTGGTTCTCCCCCGGACGAAGCAGCGTCCTGGCGCATCCATCCAGCCACGAACTCACCTCGCATCCCTCTCAAAAAAATCTCTAACGAGGGCACAGCGAGGCCGGGGAGGGAGAGACCCCCTCCCACGCCGCCTCCCCCCGGCGCGCTGGGAAGCGGGGCTGCAGAACAAGGCTCGGCGATGAGCGCTGGCAAAGCTCGCTTACCACCCGGTGAGCAGCTCCCCGTGGCGTGCAGGTGGCTCCTTTGATTTCTGATTATTTGTCAGCCTTCCTTCTGGCTGGCACCGTGCCTAGGCCAAACTTTGCAAGCAAGCGGGTCACCCCACCGAACAGCCTCTCCAAATGGTCTCTCGGAGCTCATGCATCTGTGGGAAGGGAACGTAGATTCCGCGCCTGGAGGCATGGCTGCGCCCCGGATTGCCCTGCCGTGGATGGGACCCGCAGTCCCAACTGCCTTTCCAGCGAGGGGTCCTCACCGGCGTTTATCGGACGATGCCCGAGCCAAAACCTCGCACGGTGACGAAAGCGCACGACAGCTTCAGACCGGAGCTATTTGAAAAATTCCCGTTGAAAAACACTAATTCATCAAGGCCAAAATGTTGTGCGGGAATAAGCCAGTTTTAGCAGAAATCTCACCAGGAATGTCTTGTAAACCCGAGACACCCGGAGCAGCTCACGGCATCATCTCTCAGCCAGGGAGACCTGGGTCCAAGTCCCTGCTGTGTCCAGCTCCAACCAAGCATCGTCTCCCACGCCCCTCCGGGGGCAAACCGCGTGGAGCAAAACCAGTGGAGCAAAACCATTCCAAGGGCGCTCGGTGCCGAAAAAGGCACAAGTGTACGGACAAGCCGCTACAGGGCGGCAAACTGCCGTGTCAAATCTGCAGCTCCACAGGCTGGTAACAGCAGCTACCCCGGTCCTACACTCTTCAACAGAGAAAGCTAGAGAGCACAGGACTCCGCTGGGGAATCCAAGCATCCTCCAGCTTACCGTACAGGCAGCTGGTTAGTTTGGCCTTTTTTTACTTTGCGCAAACCCTGCTTTAATTCCCCCAGCGTTTCGGGCACATGTGTTTCTGAATCTGGGTTTGGCCCTTCTGCTGAAGCTCTGTGCGTGCGAGAGTGTCTATACACAGCGGGGACTATTCATATTTGTGGGAGAATGAAGGAGCTAATTCAGGGCTTTGGCGAGATGAAAGGAAAAACCTTAATTAAAATAAGTTTTAAAACCCATCAAGATTTTTTTTTTATCTTATTCAGATTAGCAGCCATCCTAAGATTACACTCTGAATCTAAATGTACTGCTTCTCTTCAGACGTTGCAGGCTTTGCACACAAAGCCCTTAAGACATCAAAACCCATACCAACCTAATAAAATAAAAATGGAGGAAAAGTACGTCTGACAGTAACTAAAATTACATAGACTTCCTCAAAGAACGCAAGTAATGCCCTTATTTTGCAAAGAACTTCCTTCCCCCTAACCCAGCTGAGAACAAGTACCTCTGGAAGCACACCACTATTAACGCAGGGTCTAAGCAGCTCTGCTTCTTGCACGAGAAAGCCGCCAGCGAAAGCGCCGGTTCGCACAAGGGTTTGCACAATAAGGATGTCACCCTGCAAATTCTCCAGCGCAGGCGGACACTGAGAGAAGCAACTTGACTGAGCGACTCTGACCACCCCGTGCTGGGCTCCAGGCACAAGTCCTCAGCCTCAGCTTAGGGAACTCCATCCGAGGGCAAAAGTAGGGGTGGGACAAGGATACGTTTCCACAGCGGGCTGATTTTTAAAGAAAATTCCCAAATAAGAGCCACCGAAGCTCTCTACGTGTTTGCAACACTCGCTTTCATCCCAACAGAGATGGAGTAATGAGTGATCAACAGCACATGATAAAATGCAATTTATCATCACGGTTCCCCAACCCGTGACTTCGCTTTCACCACTGTATGCGTAAACCCCAGGTATCCACCAGCACCTCCTGCAGAGAGTTTTTTTGAGCCACAACATCTGAAGAGTTATGGCAACGGTCTCACACGAACACATTTTCACAACAAGCAAGCACAGAGAGGGAGAGTCTTCCTACCATAATTCCAACTAAAAAAATTACACTAAATATAGGGAAAATCCTCCCTGCTCGGAGGTTCCTCCCGTAACCCCCGTCCTTACCTTCCCGTCAACTACCCGCCCCCCAGCCCTAGTGTACAGGACAGGATTTGGCAAATGCAGCCCTTCCAACCCTGCCTTCGGGGCTGCGTGGCTGATGCAGCCTTGGCTTGCTGCGACATACGGCAAGGCAGGGAGGAGGAAATGCAGCGTTTCCGAGCAAACCACGCCGTTTGACAGATTTTTGTTCTCCACCCCCACCCCACAGCAGTCCAAGTGAGTGCATTATCTGTATTAAATACCAGGTACCATTAGTTTGATATTGAATTTGCTTTAAGAAAAAGAAGAACCAAATCAATTTCTTGGGAGGATAAACTTGCAGCTAAAGGGAAAAACTACAATTACACTTTTCAGCCATGAAAAGTAAATCAGATGGTGCTGAAATCCCAGCAGAAAACACAGATTAATTAAAGTCTGCACTTTCTAAATCTGTTATTCAACTAAACACAGCTGTTAAAAAAATGATGCCTTTGCTGTAATTTTCATGTACATTCATACCACTGAAATACAGCGAAAAATATTAAGTGCATTTTAGCTGCTGAAGTTGTACAGGAAAAGCAAGCACGCATATATATTTAATTACAACAAGGATTGTTTTATTTAAAAGAAGAAATTTTACTTGGGAGCTCAAACGCTGTCTCCAAGGAAGGGACTGAACCCGTTACAGTGGGGCGAGAGCAGGAAGGGAACCTCAAGGTGGAGCGAACCGGCATCGTCCCGGCGGGGCGGGAGCTCAGGGCGCTCCCTCCTCCTGCATCCCTGGTCCATGCCATCCCTGGCACACGCCATCCGTCAGCCAGACCCCGGCGCTCCTTCTGGTGCAAAACCACTTGTACTTCCAAGTGCTTTTGGCCATCTGTCCATCACAGGCAGCGCTTCCCTATTCCACTGATTTCGTTAACCCTAATATATTTTAAGATCTTACACAGAAACATCCCCCACCGCCCTCCGCAACCAGTTTCTTTATGGGGCATCATCTAAAACCCACCAAGGCGAAGAGAGGCTCGTGCTGCACCCTGCTAGCTTCAGATCAAGTTCTGCTTCCACACGGAGCCAATTTATTCATCCGGAGACGGCACAGTTACCAGTGCAGCACTCGGCACCGGGAAGATCGTACAAGAGACACGACCTGGTCTCCCCGCACGCCCCGATCCCCCCCCAGCTCCGTGGGGGGTTCTGCACAGGGTGTGCAACGCTGGCAGAGCACAGCTACCACTGACACCCTGTCAGGTGGGGAAAAAGCGACATGCCTGAAACAAAAGCTTTCCTTCTCTTTTTTTGCCCCTTCTCTCCAAGTCTACATCAACGATCAAAGTGGAGAGCTCCTTGCTCTGTCACAGAGGGAAGCAAAATTGCCGTGATTTGAATGCAACCTAAAAGGCACTCTGCAATTCAACTCAATCAGTATAAACTTACTTCCCAGCCCTGACGCAGCTGTTCCTCCCCTATGGAAGAGAAAATAATACTTGAACCTTGCCTCCTCTGCAAGGGGGAGAAGGCATGGGAGAGCCCTCACTGCCTCTCAATCCTTCTGAAATCACTTCAGCTTAAAATATAATTAGCATGATCTAATACAGTAATATATTAATATTGGCAATAGCTCTTTGCCTTAATATCAGCCTGTAAAGCCTCTCATAATCTAGACACACGATCGCTGCAGTCAATGGCAAGAAGATGATGATGCCACCAACGCACGCTCGCAGGTATTCACATCAGGGGAGGACTCGGACCCATGACCTTAGAGCGCGGAGAAGCCGCCCGGCCAATACCAGCAGCTGGATTGCCAATGCTGAATCACAGTATCTCTACAAGACAGCAACCCCTGGTGTGTGATGGTCATCTAGCGACAATACATTACATCACCTGGAACTGCAGTTACAACTTGAAGTGTCCTGATTTGCATTTAACCTGCAATAAAAATCACTATATTTTCATTGCCGCCTTTTTTTTTTTTTTGAGGAGAGCAAAATTGGATAGGAAAAAAAATCTTCAGATCTGGGGAGGCTGTAAAAAAGTGTTCTCAGGCCCAAGGAGACCCCTGAGTCTCTACATGGCAATGCTCAGTCAGCTACACGTAACAAGAAACGTGTTGAATAAACTGGTCTAAGCAACGACTCCACAACTTCACAAGAAAAGACGCTTCTCCGTAGGTTCTACTGTTGCTGGCTTTTGCATGAAACACCTCACTGCATCTACTTACTATTAGTCCTCTACCTAATCTACCCAACCATATCAAGCATGCATCTTTTGCAAGTTCCTGAAACATGACCGACTAGAAGAAAAACCAATTAAAAGCAAGGAGGTATCAGTAAAAAAGAGGAGCTGTATTTTTTTCAGAGATGAGCAAGATGCACTGGTAGCAAAGTACTTCCTATAATCTTCCATTACAGGGTGAAGGTTTTAATAAAAAGAAATAAAAAGAGCTCACATTTTGATCTTTTCCCTGAGCTAGACATGGTTTAATTAGCTTGATCTCATTATGTAAACTGGAGAGGAAAAAAGAACACCATTAAAGCAATATCCCACTGGCAAATGAGACAACCTTGACATCAACTAAGATATTTTCTTGGAAAAGTCTACCCTGCCTGAGATGCAGCTTCCACACCTCTTCCTCATCACAAGTTCTTCATCATCCCACCTCTTCCAGCTGCCCTGTGCAATTCAATGGCATTTCTTGGTTTCTGCTCCCCTCCAAGCAGCCTGAGAAATGCCAGTAGTAAAAAATCGAGCTAGATGTTGACTTGGTTCTATTTAGCCTGAGATCATTCAGTGTGTTCTTTAGAAAAGATCAACTGGAACTAAACATTGCCATAATATGCTCCATCTGTTAAAGTACATACTTTTGTAATAACACATTTAGAATTCAATAAGAAAAGCGAGAATTACAAACAAGGTGTCCATAATGAGCCTCAATATAATTATTAAACCAGGTAAAGTAGGCCGCGTTTTCAATACAAGAAAGTTATTTGTACCTTAATGATAATGAAATGTAAAAAGCATCTGTAATTTCCGCTGAAATGTATTGCAGAAAGTCAACTTAGTGCACGTCACTTTGTTAAGACTATTCTTATTATTGTGTTTGCAATGACAGCAAAATGCTTCTTAGTTCCAACTCCTGGGATATATAAAAATATGATTAGAGCACTATAACAATACAACAATGGATTAATTTGCCCAACCATTACATTTGGATCTGAAAGACTTTTATAATTTATTTTACCAACTGAAAGGTGGTTATTTTGGGATCCTGGCTCATAACGAAGTAGTTCAGTGCAGCATTTTGAAATATTTTTTTTAATTCCAGCACCAGCAATACTGCAAGGTTACAGTGTTTCTCGCCTGTTTGCCTGTCACCCTGAGCTTTTGTGCCATGCCTTACCCTGTGATTTAGCTTGGGCTGCTCCGGAGTCGGAGCCGGGCTGCCTACTCAAAAGGGCATCGCACATCCCACAGCCTGCAAAACAACAAGACAGTGGTGATTTATCTGGTAAAACCATTACCCAAGTCAAAGAAACCGACATTTTGGGGGTGATGCTTAACAATATTACCTACACCAGGAAAAGAGAGCATAAAGAACTAATCAGTGTCGAACAGTACAGCTAACAAACGCAGACCAAAAGGTGTTGAGAAATCTGGCCTGAAGAGCAGACAATATAAAGGAAAATAATTAATAACTCATCTGCTGAATGTCAACGGAAGCCATCCTCTACAACTGCAAGATTAGCATGGAATAATCACAGATTATTAGCAAATTCACGTGCTCACCCTCAAGTTAAACCAATGCCGTTTGGAAGGGAGTGGAAGTCACCATTTTAGCCTAAAAGGGGGACCAGAACCAAGTTTTTTCAACAAAGCAAAAGCCCCTAGGACCTCAATTACGGTGCTATTCAAAAGGAAGCAAGTACGCAGAGGGAGGAACAGCCCAATGATCAGAAATAAAAACTAAACCAGAATTGCGCAACAGTGGTGCGATACTACAGACAGGGAGGGCAATCGAACAGACCCACCGTCCCTCTCCGCTTACCATCAGCACCACCACAGCACGGTTTGGCTGGACCCAAATTTCACTTGTTAAGGCAAAATCCCTTCCCAGACTCTTTGCCCCAATCCTGTCCATTCTTCTGACGACTCCCTCTCTTAAATTTACTCCTCTGCTATTTTCTTCCAGGTGCCCTGGCTGCTGGACCTGGAGACCACCCTGCTCTGAGCATCTCTCGCAGGATAACGTCCCCACGCTGCTCAGTACATCACGTTACAGCTGCACTGCCGCACGCCGATATACAAATACATCCTTAGCCAAATACGGGAGACTTGGCAGGACTTAGTTTAAGGCTGAGCTAAAGGAAAAGCATTCCAGCAGGGTTTCAGGAGGCAAGCCGTGTATTTTAGGAACACGACCACTGAACCACGCATGGGTGGGCTAAACCAGCTCTCCTGTCATCAGCCTGGTCATTAGGAGCACGGTTCTGACCCTGGGGTCTCGTCCCATGGAGACCCAAAGCCAGGATTGTCTTCTCCAACTGGTCTAAATCCATGACAGAGGGTGCTCAACATTATGGGAGAGACCATCTTCTGCAGGAACTACTCAATAGTTCAATGACATTATGGGAAAATAAATATAAGCGCTGTGTTTCCATGACTCAAGACTATATTCTCCATTTTATACTCTTGTACTTGTTTTACACTCTTTGTACTACACTGTAAACTTAGACTGGCAGCCTCGCCACCAGAAAAATAAAGTCTTTAGTCTTGTTTTGAATGCTGACATCTGACGTTAGCCTTCGCTGTCCTTTCTCCCAGCCCCTCGAACCATACCGTTTCTTCTCATCTACCCTGAACGCACCACAAGCACCCCCAAGATGACGGCACCGCCTGGGTTAACAAGGAGAAAAATTAATGCAACATCCCTTTTAATTGCAGTGGCAAGGCAGAGAAAAGAAAGTGCAAAGGGATGCTTTACTTCTGCGTGCTCTCTGCTTTCAGCCAACACAGACTGTCACGCCGTAACTCAAGAGGCATGGCACACTGACATTGTAAAACTGAGCCCTGATGTAGGCCTTCCACATCGCATACAGATAACACAACTACTTCATTTCTGGATCATTGTTTCACTAATATCCTCAGCTTTTAGGCAATGAGACTTATTATGTAGCAAATTGCCCAAATCTTACAACAGACTTTTTTTTCCTGAAGGACATTTTAAGGGAGCAAGAAATTTATCTTCTCTTCATCTTCCTACATAACTGTAGTTATTTTGCAATTAACTTTTATGCTTATTTTGGGGTTTTGTAAAAGTCAATTTGGCCAAGCATAATATGCCACACACCCTTTTTCACTTGAGAAGCAAGTAAAACAGACCAGAATCTTCCAGGTTATTTCCAGAAAAGAGGTAGAACAATGATGGGGTCAGGCTCAGCAACAGGACTGTTAAAAAGTGTCAGTGAAGTTTTCTAAAAGGTCTCATGCTCCAAGTTTTTAATTAAAGTCATGAAGGCTACAAAGGATCTATTCCAGAACTTCTTCCCTGCAGCATTTGGGGCAGGAGCTACTGGGTGAGGGTTACAAACAGGACGTGCAATTGGCATCTGAAACCAGGCACTAGGCAAGAAGGATGGATCTAAAAAAACTTGAATTTCCAGAGGTTTTGAGCAGTCTGAAATGTTGTGGCTCAGATCTACATACAGTATTTCCTAAGGGTTTTGTCCCCTCCCCAGCCTTCAGTAAGACTGATTTACAAGCTAGATAGCGGTATAGCATGGATTTCAGAAAGGAAGAGGATAATAAAGGACAAATGCAGTCATGTGTGTGTACAGAGTCATCTTAAAACTCTTCCTGCCCTGCTTTCCATATGAAATCATATGAGCTTCCCATTCACTACTATCAGTGCTCTGCTGGATTTGGATGATTGCCCAATTGCTACTGTTGCCAGAAATCCAAAACATCAGTGGGGTGATTCATCTGACGCCTTGACAGCTCTGGAGCTGGGCTAAGGAGCAACCCAAAAAAACAAATACCGCGATGGAGTCCTCCTGCATCCTGCTGCAGCAGGAGCCACTAACGCAGGTACGCTCATCGCTTCGAGCTGCACCTTTCCCGCACGGTTGCTGCATTACCAAAGGCTGGCTTTCTTAGTAGCACTAGCAAACACAGCTTTACCTATATTTTCTTTGTCCACACCACAGGAGCTAATTGTCGTAATAGAGCAAAACTGTATTTCCATAGTGGCAAAGCTCTTCCACATAGATGACGTTTAAGGCTTGTTTATATGGTGCTCACTCATCCAAAGAGTTAGCAACTAGAGAACAAGAGGGGCTTTGTACCTCCATGCTCTGCTATGTTAAAAATTGATTTAGCATAATGGTTTCAAAGAGATTAAAATCCAATTTTGTAAATCAAAGCAGGAACTGTACTGACTCACTTCTACAGCAGCAGAAAAGAACCTGCTGAATTCTGAAAAAGACAGTTGCAGCCCTGATCCTCTATTAACGCGGAGAAAGTAATTAACCAATCAAAACCACGATTTAATAAGCTGTATTTTACTGTATGCATCTGCTCTTTATCCTCACATCAATAACAAGATGGGATTTTAATCTAGAGAAGAAGAAAAGGCAGCATCTGGGTTAGCCACAGCTTCTCAGGTAGCATTGTCCAGCCGACCTGCTCAGTGTGGAAGGGCTATTCATGGCAAAACCAACATGAAACCCTTTCTCCTAGAAGTATTTATCATCATTCAGGATTCAGCTTTGCATTATTCCCATTCTAGAAATTGCTTTTAGCATTAAACTTCATTTAAAGAAAACACCCAACAAACCACAAATGGGTAAAATAAGATAAATTGAGATAAAACAAATGGGCTCTGCAGATGTCCTAAGAACTCCAACATACAAACTGTCTCCTTCAAGGAAAACACATTCCCTTTAATATCCTGGATATGCAGATATAGCTGTAAAGAAAAAAAATCCACACGTTCAGAATCATTTATAGTAAGTAACTTTGATGATTACGGCATCTTTTGAAGAAAAATGCAGACATACTTAACAGGGCCTGATGCATACCACGCAGCACAGAGATGTTATGTGATGCAGACAACCCAGGACTCATTAGATCTTTTAAACAAATTTCACATCATTTCTTACAAGCAGTATAGAAATCATATCACTAATTCGCATATGAAAAAGCAATCTGAGCTTTAAAGAACACCTGAAGCTTTACACAGGCATGTAAGAAATCGTGGATATTCAAGCTCATGTATTTACATAGATGAGGTGGAGTTTGGTTTTTTTTAAAATTTTGTTTTCTTTTAGAGGGAGGATATTGGCATTTTCCCTGGCTTGCTTTTTAATGCAAAAGTTAGCCTTGTTTATGCTACTTATTTCTCATCTAAATCAAGAAGATCTCTGTGCTCTGCACGGAAATGTTTTGCGTCTATCTGCATTCCCCAGCTCTACAAAATGTATTCTACAAAATCCCCATGGAAAGATGAGGACTTGTCCCAGGGACACATTTAGGGACGTTTGGAGCCATGGAAAGGGGAGGCAGGGAGGAAGCCCTCATGTCACAGACATTATCCCAGTGATTTTTTTTAGAGTTGGGAGCAATGAAGAGCAAGCAGTCACAAATTTCCCATTGAGAAGAGCGAGATTAAAGAAATTCTTACAGAGAATGGCGCACGCGGGCATTGGTGGGGAGACAGCGTCAGATCCGCGCCGTGCCCCCAGGATGCAAAAATTGGAAAGGCCCTGGCCAAGCCCAGCTCCGAGACGACTGCGAGATGCCTGAAACAGAGTGGGTGAAGTTCTTCTTCACTCACCAACTCTTTTATTGCGGCGGGCACTCGAAGTCTCCACCGCCACCTGCTTGTGGAGGCAGGCGCTAGGCACTGCCGGCTTTGCATCCTCCTAACCCACATGGAAAAATCCTCCGTTCTCCTCGGCCGGCCAAAGCAGCGTGTCCCAGCACCACGCTGGCTCTGCTGGCTCAGGCACCTGGGGAAGGAGACCACCGGGCTCCGCAGGCGCAGGTCTCCCGAGCCCAGCAGCTTTGCCAGCTCTGCCTGTGAGCAGGCACGTGGCACCAGAGCCCATCCCTGGGTGTACGAGACCTGTCCTGGTGTGGCTCAGCTAGGGATTAAGAAGGGGGGAAAAGGAAGGAAGAAATTGTTCCTCCTTCTCCCACCGGCATGTGAACCAAATGCAAACATCCCTTAATTACTAACACCCTCCAAATCCCCCCCAGCTGCAGTTTTGATGGGCATTTCATCTAACCAAGCAATTCTTTGCATGAAAAGCAACCACCTTAGCCACACTTGGACGATTACTGATTTAGGTGGATGTCTGTTGGCGCTGAGTTAACTCACGATGCCTCGAGCAGCCAGCCACAGCGAGGCGGTAGGCATGCCACCAGGGAACAGAGAGGAACTGCCTCGGCTCCAGCTAAGGTTTCCAGTCCAATTCCAGAATTTAATAACTGGAAGATAACTTGCACAATCATACTGGTACAGCCAGCAAAAAAGGTCTCTCCTTTTTTTCCTGAAAAACTGTGAGAAATGCTTTGGAAATGCTGCCTCAATGTGCATCCATCTCTCACTCTCTATCATCATCATCATCATCATCATCATCAAGAACCTTCAACATACAGCAGCAGCCCTCACCTGGCGAGTTTTTAGTCCTGTTGCTTTTATCTCAAATGAAGTTTTAAGAAAAATGGTGGGCTATTATTTCAAGGAGAAAATGATCTTCCACTGAGAACTCAACGGCTTTTTCCCAGCTTCTTTGCTTACGGGAAGGATCCCTTCTGGGAGCCACTGGTTGCCACAGACCCAGGACACCCTTGAGATCCTGGCCCACCGCTGCTCACGGATGAGGACCCCGGGAAAAGGTACTGCACTGAGAGATGGCCTGAAGCAAAAAAGTTATGCAAATAAGAAAAACGAATATTTAAATGAAACATTTATTAAGAACGGATTAACTCTGTCAATCAATATTCACTTTTGTTTTCCTGTGTGCACATTCGGAGGGGCTGCACAATAACCAGTTTCGGTTTTTCCAGGGTATATTTAGTTCTGTATTTAGAAGTGCAGCTTCCTGAAAGATTTTTTTTTTTTAATGAAGTGCATTTCCTTGTGCAAAGGAGAACAAATTGCTACTTAAACTTTCTTCTATTGTCTATTTGCCTGCAATTTCCACCTCATTTACAGCTTTTTTGTGTCTGCCCTTTTGTTTAGTTTTACCTTTGACATTCTCTTAATTTCTCTTCAGAGATACCTGACACCTTTACATTAAACTCACAATACGCATAATACAGGAGTTTTTGGAGCAATGCTGCTCAACAGCAGCAGCTCCAAGCCAGGCTGAGAACCCTGATGTCTGCCAGGAGGTGCGGTTTTGAAAATAATTTCTCAGCTGCAGAGAAAATTTTGCATCATTTTGAAAATGATTTCTCATCTCCAAAGTTTGTAGAGAGACCAAGGAGCGCTGGCAAGCGTGTGGGACCTGCCGATGCTGCCGGTTTCTTTGCAACTCCAGCACCCTTATGCTGCATAAACTGAGATCCCGGGCAACATTCACCTTCCCTTTGTGCCCATGTGTTTTCAAATAAAACGGGAATAAACTGCTGAGCTGCTTCAACAGCCAGGCTGGATGGGAGGAGGGAGGAGGAAGAAGGAGGAGTTTGTTATTTAATGCTGGCGAGCTCTTTAATAGCTATCAATGTAAGGAATCAAGCTTTAAAATTAATTGATACTATGATGAAGAGCTTTGGGGCAAGAAAGCCATTTAAGATGACTATCCCTTTCAGGTTAGCAGAACGTGAAAAACCCACAGAGTTGCCTGACAGCACACTCGACAACTTGATTACATATTATATCCAGATCTTGTGCCCCGCTATAGATAAAGTGAAGAATTCGCTTCCCTGCTTCAGTCCTCACTGGCAATCCAGGAAAACCAGAGGAAGAAGGCAGGAGTTTTGAGGATTCATGGCAGAAATTGGGACGATAAGCAGTTGCATCCCCATTAATGTTTAAACCTGAGGCCGTGCGGGAGGTGAGGTGGTTCCTCCCCACTGCGCCCCTGCCAGAGGACGCAGGTTGTTTTCGGCAACAGGGATGGTACCTGGAGGCGTTTCCATGCCTTAGCTGATCCCAATCACTAAGGCTAGGAGGAAGCATGATGGTGCTTTGTCAACAAGGCTACGCGCCTCAACCTTGCTCTTCTGAGCATCTCGGTGTACAGTGGCTGACCTGCTTCAGACGTTAATTTGTTTCCCAGCTTTTGCATTTGAGTGCTGGGGAAAAAAAACCCCAGCTTTGCCCCTTCCTTCACCCCACCTGGAAGCCCTCCCCGATTTGGCCAGACCTGCCAGCCTTGCAGCACAGTTCAAACGCAACGTTGGTAGCAGTGCCAGGTCACAGCTACCCCTCCTGCCCTCCTGGGACATCCTGCAGCTGGACCAGGTTCCCAGCACCGTACACTGTGCAGCAGCACCCGTGCCACGTGCTGTCACAGCAAAGGATGACCACGATCCATTCAAGCTCCAAGGTTGTGCAAAAACATCCCCTTGCCTCCACAACTCCCTCCTCCTACCCGTTCTTTCTTAAATGACCTTAGTGCCACACCGCTGTGCACGTCCAGGGCAGCCTGGTGCCCAGCTCCCCGCTAATATTTGGGCAGTAGGAGCTCTACAACCATCCAAGGGTCTCAATCTTCCTCAGAGCTGTCACAGATTGACAGGACTCAGCCCACCACTAACACTGAGCGCACCCATTGGAGTGGGGACGCAACGCCAGCTCAGGAACAATCCCAGCGGCGCAGGCCCCCACTCATCTCAGCCGAGTCCCCTAATCCCCAGCGACCTAAATCCCACCATCTCCTGCAGCCCGGCCACTCCAGGGCAGGGGACGGGAGAGGACCCACCCCGGCTGGCAGGTTTTGTTTTTTGGCCGTCCCTTCCGCAGGGCTCCTCTGGGTTCGCAGAGGGTGCGCAGCTCCCCATCCTCCTCCCTGGGGCCGGTCAGGCACTGACACACCAAACTTAGCAGAGCCAAAGCATTTTGCTGCATCTTGGTCCTTTTCATTCTCAGTTTCCTTTCAAAGAGTGTTCCAGTTCAGTATCTGCTGATAACAATAGATGGGTTCTATTATATTGCCGTTAGAAGAAATAACGACAGTCTCCTCCACGTCACTGTCTTTCAGGGACCGTTGAAGCTGGAGCGATACTTCACTTGCGCACCAGGAAGAGGGCACGCTCTAAATGGTTATTTTGAAAAGCATTAAGCCCATCACCCCAATCCTCAGCGGATCAGACACTCCACTTTTGCTAACGCTTCCATTTTGTTTGCAGAATGAAGTGAAACGGGTTTTTCCCCTAAATGTTTGCTTGCTCGCTCTCTCTCCAAGCACTCGTTTACTCTTGCTTTCTCCCCTTCTGATCTAAAACCACACCAGCTGTTCGGTATTGCTCCCCAAGCAGGACAATCTGCCCATTTTCTTTCGCCTTTAATAAGAAAAGAGGAGGGGGGGGAGGGAAAGAAACAAACAAACCAACCCCAAAACCAAAGACAGTCAGGAATTGGCATCTCTATCAAACACACTGTCATGACAGTAACGTAAAAAACCAAAAGTGACAAAAAGACTCCTGGCTGTGAAAACATGCATTTCCCAGAATTTCCGCCGGCTCCCGGGGCTGCAGATCTTGCCCGCTCCCAACATGCCGGAGCCAGGATAAAGCCCCGCGTGCTGCCGGCAGAGCAGCTCTCCCTTCCCCAGCACCACGTTTTCCTCCTGGAAACACCACCAGCGGGACCGCAGAGCGCCGGGTCGGAAATTCTGAGAGTGCCGAGATTTGATTTTCATCTACTTTGTTAAATTTCTGCTAATTGCTTTTAACGTACTTCCTCCGCCAGAGTCTTTATAGCTTAATTCCTCATGGGCATTCATTCTGGAGTTTTACTAAGTACAGAAGGAAAATGAAATCTAACTACATGCCAGTGATGTAATCGCTAATGGCCTTGGTAACAAATGCATGCAAGGGGTTTTTTGGGGAGCAGGGGGCTTTTTTTGCCACTGATGGCCTTCATCAAATTTTGTAAGTTGATGAAAAGCGAGCAAAAGTAGCTGCAGTTCTATAAATACTATTGAAGCAGTGAGGCTGGATGTGATGTAATGCAGTCCAGTATTTTATAATTAGCACATCAGAAAGTACAGTGAAAAGACTCTGAACTGAAATACTTGAGCTCAAGTTCTAATAAAATACATCACTAACTTCCTGGTTTAGACTAAGATAAGTTGTCACCAAAAAATAAGAAACTTCAGATCGTTTTCAGTTATCAACAAGCTTCAGCTAGCAGGAGTTAATGCGTTAATACTCTTTTACTCTCAGACAACAAGGATGTAAGATCCATAACTCCCAAACAATATTATGCATAGAGCATACTTTTCATCATTACACATTAATAGATTTGGGAGTGAAAGTTGGAGGGGTGGTGTTACATGTCAAAATTAATTATAATGCCAATAAGCTGAAATTCAACAGGGAAGATCAGGTTGACTAAATTATTGTGTTGAGTTATCAGCACTGAAAAATCAACTGAAAGAGGCTGTAGCCTTTTGCCGCATATCCAAAGGTGGATTGAAAAATAGCGAGAAGTAAAAAAAAATTCCCAGACCAATCCATTCCAGAGCATTTTAAGTGACTAAGGACAGTTTCAAGTTAGCCTGAATTTATCTAGGATATAATTTTGCATTACATCTGTTAGAGAGTTCAATTGGATCTTATCTTTTCATCACAGGCTTACTAAAATTTGGGACCAGTGGCCACAAACTATGTCAATTCAGGTAAATAAGGCTATTTGCTTCCTTCCTAATGTGAAGCCACAGAGGAAACTTCAGCTCCATTTCTCTAAGACTTTCTCAGTGTCTTTCCAGATCAGGCACTTCCAGCATCCATAAAGACAATGAAACGGATTCCATAAATTCCACCTGTGCTGAAAATGTGCCAGCTGGCAACCTCAAAAGAATACCACAATTAACATAACAGTGCTAAGCCAAAGCCAGAACAACAACAACAAAAAACAACCTCAAAACCCTACAAGAAGCAGAGAAAGCCCCCCCCCCCCCCCAACCCCTAAGCATTTAAGCATTCAGTATGTCTTCCTAAGAGCTGGAGTACCAAGAAGAATATTACTGTGAAAAAGGATGAGAACAAACAAGAAGTACCACATGGACATTTAATTCCTACAGAGTCAATTAAATGTTAACAATAAAATACAGTATGAGTTAATGCTAGACAAAAGGATTAAGGAAAGGAGGAGGACTTATTTATAAACATACAAATGAAAACCTGGTTAAGAAGAAGTAGGGGAATTAATAAAAGATAAAAAGAATGATTCAAATATGGCTAAGAAGGGGAATTCCTTTATTAAATTTGTCTTCAAAAGTAAATTAAGAAAAGATGCCTGCGCTATCAGAGAGTGATGGCGAGTTTATAAAAATAGCTACCACCGAAGGAGAGAAAAAGGGAGTATCTGGAAAATGCAGACATGTGCCAAATCACTCAATCTGTGCAATTAACCAAAGAAATCAAGTGTTGTTATTTGTGAAGAATTATTTTTTAAAAGGGAAATTTAGCAAATTCCTTCAAAACATAAGTCTAATACCTAATTCTGGAAATTACTTAAACGGATGGATGCAATTAACTTCTATTCCTAGCGAAAGAATGGAAAAAAACATTAAGGGAAAAAAAAAAAAGTATCTGCTGCAGATAGCAGCTCAGTAAGCTGCAAGAAGTACAGATTTGCAGAGAACACCTCTTGTTATGCACAGTTGGTTTGTTAGCACAAATTATTTATTTAATGAAAAGAAGAAAGGAAATGCCACATGGATTACAGTAGCATTTTCAAGAGTCAGTCCTGAAATTAAAAGCAACAGTCCTGCAAAAATCTGAGCAGCCTCAGTTCCTACTTTAGAAGGGATTAGGATTTAGCACCTGCAAGACTCAAGGCCAACTGAAAACACTTTTTTCCTCCCAAGGCCAGACACAAAGCTTACTGAGAGCCATGGGACCCTGCCCGTGCACTCCACTCCATGAGACACAAATTAGACCCCAAACAGATTCACATCGATTTGAACCTCAATGTATTTATACATCTAAAAGCTGATCAAAGACTCACAAAACAAAGGAGTTGGAGGAAACTGCCAAGGTATCACATGGATCTGTGTTAGATTTAATCTGAACAGATTTGTTAACAATCTGGAAGAGGAAAGAATATGGTTTATTAAATTTCACCTACTATGCACTGAAATGCATTGCAGGACTTGACAGGAAAAATAAACACAAACAAAGCAAGCATTTCTTTGATTGATTGGGACATCTTAAATTAAGAAAGGTGCCTGTCTCCTCTCAGGACCACCTTGTCAACATCACTCAAAGAAGAAATTTCTCCGTCCTCTTCAGGAGGCCCTCCCAAACCTGCCAGATCTGAAAGAAGATGGAAAAATCATATGAAGATTATTCTCTTTGGAAAAAATAAAACTGATGCTGAAGAGATCTATCACCAAAACACAGCCATGCTCTGGGAAGGAGATGTCGGGAATGCATCCATCCGCACAGGGACCTGGAAAGGCAGAGGGCAGGCAGCTCGAGATGAAATTGCAGAAGGATGCGGCAGCTAAAAAGACAGTTCAGTTTCAGAGACAGAAAACACAGAAACACATATCACATAGCAGGATGTTACAGTCTCCTCTCTCTACAGATGTAATTAATCCATAAATGGAATAATGTATTCACTTCTGGACACCTCATTACCAGAAAGACATTGACAAATGGAACAGAATATAAAGAAAACAACAAAAATGTTTAAGGGTTTGAAGGGAAAAATTTCTAAGGAAAGATCAAAAGATTTGAATACGTCCAGCTCTAAGCAAGAGCATAGCTTAGTAGGACAAGATACATATCTCTGTGTGTTTGAAAGGTGTAAACATCAAGCAGCAAAACCAGCACGGGGGGCTTTTAGGATGAAAAATGGAATGAAATTCCTAAAAAAGAAAACTTAAGATGAAAATCTTCTTGCCGTATTAGGATGCACAGTTAAATCTCGAGGGATGCGGTAAACGTGCCAGTGCAAGAGAACCAGACTAAACTGGACAAATTCTTAATAAATGTACAGCTCAGATAGCCGCACACCAACCAGGAGTGGGGTTGGGAACTTCGATTTCTGATCTCTGATGTCTGCTTCTCCTCTTATTTTATATACTGATAAAAAATCCATTTGTGGACTTTCACATAAGTACCTTACAAGGATTTGGACCAAGTAAAAAAAAAATATATATATAAGAGGCACATATGCATGGCTCCCCCAAACCAGATCAAAACTAAAGGACCCAATCCTGTCCTTACTTGTTGTCCCAAAACTACAGCAGGTCTCTAATGGTAATGGACACTGCAAAGGCAGCCAAAAGAGGAAAAAAAAGATGTGTTAGACCATGTGCATGAAGAGGTAATGAAAGTTGATGCATTTCAGCCATTTATCACCGTGTCTAACTGATGCTGCTTTAAATAACCCAAACTGCTCTTACACCTCCCTGCCAGCGCCACAAACCTTTCTTAAGCAAACACTGTCTTCAAGTCAATCAGACTTTGCCCAGAGAGATCATGCTGGGTCAGATTAAGTCTTCGTATCAGGAAACATTCAATACCAACACATTGCTCCTCTTCTGCTTACCACACAGTATACCAACTAACTTAAGTCAACGTTATATTGAAAGAAGGTAATTAAAGAATTGCATTAAGACAGATGCAAGCCTACAGCATCTTTTAATGACTGCTGTCATTAAAGTCAGACTGACACTTGGTAGCTGTGCCCCATCTCGTGGGTTGTTATCTGAAGGATAACAATGGAATTTTCTTTAAAGAAGAGTCTTTCAGAGTGGCGAGCAGGGAAAAAAAATAAAACAGAAACAAAACACCCAACTTGATAGGAAGACCCACACGCAGAAAGCCTACTGTAATCCTCCCCTCTCTGCTCCAGCAGCAATTCTCATCTAGGCAATACCTTTCCATCAGCAAACTGCACTGCCAGGCTGTCCTTGGTTTGTGTTTCTGCAGTCAAGAGCAGTGATAACATGAGATATATTTTTCCTTCCTAAAGGATGGCAGACACAACGTTCTCATCCAACCTGCAAACCTGAGAACCAGACTCCTGGACTGAGCCGAGCTGCAGACAGACGTGGAGCCTGTGGTCCCCGACACCCAGTCCCACACCATAAACCACCCCCTTATTTCTCTCTAAGCTATTTCCCTTTTTTGTATTCCTAGGGACTTCAACAAAAGGTTAAACTGTAAAAGAAGAAAAATCTGCAAGACAGGTCATCTAATGGCTCCCTCCTGGCTATCTGCACAAAACAGTGTTTATAGCTTATTGATGTGCTTCAGACTGGGTCAACCGCACGTTCAGCGGCCTGTCTCTCTCTCCTTCTCCAAACAGTCTGAATGAGAACAAGAGAAAACCACTGCAGTGGCTGGCAGTGTGTGCTGCCCAGGCACTGCCTCATTATCATGACAAAGGGAGGTTTGAACATCCTTCAGCAAACATGATGGCTCCCTTCTAGCATCCGACTGAAAATCTGGCAATGAGCGTCTCCAGCTCCCAATATCCTATTTACTCAGGCAGAGGAAGAGGATCAAATACATTTTAGGTCCTTCTGCAGTTTTCCATGGAATTGCCTGTTTATCTATAGGATTGCTCTCAGCCTCGCACCACTGCAATAGTCCTGGGTTCACCTGCAGCAGCTCGAATGCTGCAGTCCCTCTGGTAGCTCACAATGAGGGCATGAACTTTTTAATCAATTCTTCCTCCCAAAAACACTACAAGGCAGGATGGCAACGTGAAAATGCCAATGTTTGTTGCTTGCAGAGGCCAGATTTACAGCAAGCCTGAGCCAAGCAGCTTGTTTCACACCTTCAAATTTAAGGGGAACAGTGTTCTCCTCTGGAAAGCGCGGCCCAGAAGTTGCAATAAAGCAGACACAGATATGTCAATCACCACGGATGCAAAGCTGTGAAAGCTTCCCGGAGCAAAGCATTTACTACCCGATACAGAACAACTGAAAACCCTACCTCGTTGCTCCCTACAGCACGCCTGTCTGGAGGACTGGCCCATAACGCAGCCTGCACAGAATATCACTGGAAACTCAATATACACAGGAGAGAGGACAGTACAACAAAGAAAGTCCCTATGAAAAAGAACAGGATTTTGGTAGCTATGTTATGATACTGTGTGCTAATTTGCAGCTAAAAACATTCAAATTCTACTAAAGCATCGCCCAACGTAAAGACAAAGCCAGCAAAAAACAAGTGCTGTGGTTGGCAGGAAAACCCAGGGAGCCTTTGGAGGGCATATTCCTTCATTAATCCTTCGGCTAATGTAAACTTAATGCTGAGATGAGAATAGATCTGTATTACCTTTGCTGCGAAGGTAACACCACATGAGATGATGACGCTTAAGAGGTTGCTGTCCTGAGCATAAGGGGGCTCGCGGGTTAGATGAGCCTGGTTAAACTGCATCAATCTCTGCAGCCAACACTGCGCAGGTAAGCAATGCAATTAGCTCCCTGGCTTTTCCTCTAGCCCTGAAGTCCAGGCAGGTTCTTTCAGCTGAGCTAATTTGGAAGAGCCTTCAGCACAACGCCTTCAGACCTCTAGATTCATAATGAGGTATCTTCAGCAGATGGGATTTTAGCTGTCTCCAAGAGAGCAAACAGAAACATATCTTGCTCGCTCTCTTTTCTGCAAGGTATTCTGCCCCACCATGCTTTCTGCTACCACGTGCCTGTCAAATCAGTCTCTCCACAAAGGCTCTAATTTCCTCCCATGTTGCACCCGGAATGAAGTTCGAGGGTCACGTGAACCCGCAGCGTTATTCCCCTGTTTGCTCATGCACAGCTCGCAAACTGAGCTCCCAACACACTCTGGGGCTACGTCTGCTACGGTACAGTCTTTCCCCTGCCACTGAGGTGGCATCTCCTTACTCCAGAAGCATCTCTGAGGTGATGTCCGGCCGTGCTTCAGAAGGTCCCACAGCCTCTCTGGACACCCTCCCTGCCTAATGCTTCACCTCCGCAGAATGATGTCCAGTCACAACGGTTACACCTGAGACGTTACTGAGCTCAAAAAGGCATCTCACCGTTACACATTATATACGTGCTTCTTTCCAGCATTATTTCAGGATACTACAAGACCCTTCACCTATGTAAGGGAGGACTTTGCAGGGGGGTTCTGTGACCAGATCTGGGATGTCTGCTACACCTTCAGCATGGGTACCCACCAAGCGGACAGGCATCCCTCGATGATGCTCTCCCCGACTCGGCTGCGTCCCGCTGTGGAAGGGTACCCGCTCTTCACAGTCAGGCTGTGGAGGACACCACGTACACCACCAGCAAGCCTTTGTCTCCCGAGGCTGGCTTCTCACCCACAGACAGGCTCGTGCCTCCACGCAAACACGGCCTACATCCTGACAACAAGTACAAGACGTCTACCCCAGCTGCCGACAAGACTCTTTCCACTTTTATTTTATTTTTCTAGATATTCTGCACAGCACAACCAAGTTTCTCTGTACAAATTGTAGGTGCTAGAAAACAAGATGTTGAAATGACTTCAATTACACTGAAAGAATATCCTACTGCATCCTTAGGGAAAGAAGAGAGGAGAGAAAACACATAAAAAAAAATGTACTGGCTCCTATGTAAACCTACTCTTACACTGGGGGCAAATTTAAAAAAAACAACAACAACAACAAACCACCAAAAAACCTTTGTGCAAGTTCAAATAGGAGGAAGGTGACTCCAGCTAGCAGCTCCACTCTCCTACTCGAGAGGACTGCCAGCAAAGCCACAAAAGAGAAGCCAGGCCCAGAGCTGAAGCAGAGCTGCGCAAGGATGCTCTCCAGACAGAGCAATCCGATGCGTGGCAAGAGGAGCGCGAAGCTCTGGGCTGTGGTTGCGCAACCACTTACACCCGACATAATGCAAGCTGCCATGGGAAGATGCCGTTTTGTTTGATCACATTTTTTCAAAATATCTGAACATTTTCTCTTTGAGTTCTTAATATTTTTTTTCCCTAAATTTCTCATGGAGCTTCACCAGCTCCGCTTACAACAGCGCTTGTCACCCCATCGGGAAAAGACAGCAGGCACGGATTAATTTTTGAGGAAAGCTGCTTTCATGCCAATGCACTTGGCAATAGAGAATACAAGAAGAGCTATCCCAAAAATGCAGTATTTATGAGAGAAGTGGTTTCTAAAATTGTTTTCACTATGGATACCAAGAAGCACCACCTGATTCCTGACTACTCTCTTGTGCACATGTTTTTGTATGATTATTTTTAAAGGTGACTTGAGCATCTATTTCACAGAATTCCTATCTCAAAGCAAAGCAGTTCCAGCTGGACATTCAGCATAACCATTTTCCAAAAGTCACTGCAGAGTTTGCAAATGGAAAATGCACTTTTATACCTACAGAAAAAATAAAACGTTGCCTGAAGAAACAGAGACATTCTCTTGGTACAATTGTGATTCTAAGATTTAATTATCTCAGCACAGAACTGCAGGTATCAATGCTTCAGAGATAAAGAACAAACAAGGCAATTATTCCCAGAAGTCCTCCTTTTTCCCCTCTAACAATCGCAAGGGTTACAAACATGCCAAGGTCAAAGAATGTGTAATAAAGAAATTTATTTCCAATTGGAATGCACAGAAACCTTGCACTATAATGGTGGAAGAGCAGTGGTGTGAAACTCAGCAGAGCCGAGATTAATGCATGGCTAAAGATCATGAAGACTATCACAGAACCGTGTCTGAAATGACATGGAATAAAATTAACAAGCATCTTTCCAACCAACTCAACTCTTTACCCCTACAATTTCCCACTGAGCTGCATCACACACACCCAGCCCAGAAATCTGCCATCTATTAGACATATACTCTATGTATTAGAAATGGCTCCAAGCTGTACAGCGTAGCTCTGGATTTGAACTTCTCTGGGGTTTGTCCTCTCTAATGTGAATAGATTGGATTAGAGAGCAGAGAAAAAAGCCCTGTACAGTGGCAGCCTCAGAAGCTTCTAAAAGCAACACAGAACAGGATTGAAACACGTTGTTCAATTCCCTGGACTTCTTCCTCAATTGTTTGCATCATCCTAGGACACCACATGAAATATTTGTTTGCGGGCACGTACCCCACCAGCACAAACTGGAGCCACGCACGCCACAAAGAGGGTGGAAGCATTAGGCAGCAACTCGCAATCCTCGCTAATCGTTTACACGGACAACGCGAGCAAGTTACTGTCACGAGGGCAATGACAGACAAGGTATGCTTTTTCATTTAAAATTTCCTTAAGGCAATAAGGATGTTGTTTATTTAAAAAACAAAGCAAGCCAAACTCTACACAGATATGCTGTGCTGCAGCTCACACTGAGATTAAAAATACTCATGCCCTATCTCCAACACAGCAAGCCTCCATCATCTTATTTTTCTGCAATACAGAATCATAATACTTTCAGATATAAAGGCAGGAAAAGTGTAATTTGGTCTAAAAACAGGGGGACTTACCCCACGTACTCCAGTAGCCTGAAACGTAGTGCCACATCACTGTGCTACAGCAAATTGTTCATTGCTTACAGCACAAGGTAAACTGAAAGGCATTCTTAAGTGAAAATAATGAAGTTTCAAGTTTTATACTTCAGACTTCTTAAAAACCCTGCAAAAAATATTATAATTTTTCTTTTAAACAGATACATGTTTTCTTGTTATTCAATTTGCAACGACAATATTTTACTCAAACTTTCTAGGTGGTCTCCCTCTTAGCGAGAGCCCAAACAAGAAAGTTTTTGCCATCAAAGTTATTTATTTGGGAAGTTTTTTTAAATAGCGACACACATGGTAAAACTGTAACACTTTATTCATCATGTGCAATTTTATGTGAAGTATGTATATTTATGACAACTGACGTGCACCTGGTACATAACCATAGGTTGTATTTATAGAAATGTTTGAGCATAAGGATGTTAAAATACACTATACACAACTTTAAACCTTCAACCCCCAAATCAGACAAGTACGACTCACTTAATTTCCACCCCAAAAATTAAGTGATTTACCAAACAGGGCAGAACAGCAGAATAAGGGGTTCGACACAGATGTCCAAGCTTCCAGTCCTTCCAGTCAGTAGATATGCCCTGAAATGATCACACTGGGCATGACATTATACACACTTTCTGAGCACTTTGGCGAGGCTTTGCTAGAGACAGTCTGCTGGGCTTGACTCCCTACGGCTGGTTTTATGTAAACGATAGGAAGAAGTGAGGGTGGGATCTTTTTGATTTGGCTGTGAGCATTACAACTTGCTCACTGACTCATGCACAGTCTTTATGCTGTGTTCTCAACTTTTTTTAAAATTGAAAAGTCTGAATTTCTTGCAAAAAATTCCACCCATTGACTACTCTTGTGTTTGGCAGTGAAGGCAAAAGGAGTAAGTAGAGGATGCAGCATTTAGGTTGGGGAAAAAATACTATCTTTGTTCCAAATCATAGTTTTACTAGAATAATATTGCAAATTAAAATGACCCCAAAATAAATAATAGTTATAACTGTTTGAACTTTGCCAGTCTTTCCCACCAGCATGAAGTCAGCTCATAACCATGGCTCCCAGCAGGATGGGGCTGCAGCCTGAACCCAGCGATCCCTCGGAGCCTCACCGGGCACCTCAGCTCTCTGCTGCTCACAGCCTGACTAACGTCCCGCTAACAGACCCCTCCAAGGACTTCTCAGTATGCAATGAGCAAAGTCAAGCAAAGAAACACAAGTTTTTAGCAACGAGGAAAGGAGAAAATACTGTGGTATCTCCTAGAGCATGGGAGAGATGTGCAAAGCTCAGCCAACGCTCTATGAGTCTGTGTTTCTGTTATTTTTCACGTGTGTCCTACAATTCTACAACATAGGCAAGCAAACTAGCAGCGGATCGCAAACCTCAACTGGAAGGCAACAAGCTCTTTTTTCAGTTGAAATCCACCCTGCCTGGCAGAAGGACTGAGTTATCACCTCTCCCAGGTGCAGTCGCAGGGCTGCCAGCCGCGGTCGCGTTTAAATCAGACAACATCCCACCGCGCAGAGGACAAAACAAACCAGAGAAGGGCGGATGAGGCAAGGAGGATGAGAAGAAGGACTGAAAAGGACGAGGAAAGGTGAGAAAAAGACGTCGGCAAAGGATGCGCTGTACTGAGCCAGCGACCGCTCCAGCCACAAATCATCCCACTGCCCCTGCACAGCCAGGGCACAAAACGGTGGCGTAAATCACAGCGGCGCGATCGCAAAGTGACTCGCTGTCGTACTAGTGTCGCCGGCACCGCAGACCTCCGGGCAGGAGGCTCTGGCTCCGTTATGTTCTTTGTATGGGGGCAATCACAGAGATGCCACCACCATTACCAACAAAGCGAGAAGGTAACAATGCAGGATGCACCAAAGCCTGGCTGGAGAGCTGAGAGATGAAGAGCACTACTTTATATCTCTACCTTAGCCAGACAGTCCCTGCTTCTTCATTTCCCAGGGAGAGATACTTACTCCTAACTGAGTCTCTCTTATTACGGTGACAGTTCTCCACTTCTCCCCAGGGATCAGCCGCACGGAGCTTGCTCGCTCTCTTCTTGTTGTTGCAGCTGCTGTTAAACTGTGCTCACCGATCGATCCACGCCTGAAAAAACTTCAGGAAGCATGCGCTCCTGGCCGAGCCCTGCCAGGAGGGAGGACCTTCGTCTCCTGCCAAAGAAAAGCTCCTTTGACACCCTCTTCCTACACCGTGGGACAGTTCACGCGACCTGTGGGCCAGGGAGAGATGGAAGCTGGGGGGGAAATGAGTGAAAAACCAAGTTCTCATTTTCTACCTGGCCTGCTCTTTGTGCATTTTGGGTGCGATGCCTTGGCCACTTTTAACGAACCAAGAGTCTACACCAATTTACTGCTTATTTTTGTCTTTACAAACAGGAGAATATAGGAGATCAAGGTTTAGGATGTTGGTTTTCAGATTTTTAAGGTGCACTGGTTGGTAGGCATCACCACTCCCCTTCTCAGGCCATTTTGCAAACATTGCCAAAAGAAGAGCACTTTCACAGATGTGGCAGTGCGTCGTTGTAAGCCATCTCCCTGCCATGCTCTCTGCAGCCTCCGGCTTTGCTTGGCTCCGAAGGGGCAGGGGGAGACCACAGCTGCCCACCACAGTCCAGGGAGCAATGAGGGAATAACGATGAACGAGTTTTGCATTGCCCCTCAACAGTTTTCTCAAGGAAAAAGCAAATGATGCACAGAAATTAACTGTACCGGTTCACAGCTCAAAGCCGTTTCATCCTAGGATAAAGATTTCCTGCTGACTTACAGACTGCTCCACAGGTACTGCAGATAGGCAGATTTTTCATATATTAACACAGAAAGGCAGTCCCTGATACAACAATAACACAGTTCCTGGCACTTTCAAAAGGGTCCTTTACAACCTCAGTTCCAGACGTACAGCGGTTTCTCCAGTTGCCGCAGAAAACAGCAGCGTTTTCACCTGCTTATACAGCCCTGAAAGTAGACAGGCACAAATTTGCATCTGCCTGAAACCTCCTCTCTTCAGCAAAATACCGCCAGATACAGAGCTGACCTGATGTTTCCAGGAGTAACTGAATACACGCGTTTATTTTTGTTTTCCGGAGGGATTCCAAGCCCGCCCGCGCGCCCGCAGCCCCCCGCAGCACACACACAAAGGAGGGAGGAGGACAACGGCTTCTCCAAAGAAAACGGAGTTCCTGAGGTCTGAAATAGCACGGCACAAAGGTCATGTCATTACTGCAGGGGTTGGTGACCAGGGGAGAACAGCTACGGGTTAAAAAAAATTTGGAAAATAAATGTATTTGCTAATTCATTTTTATTCTGTATGAAAATGTAAATTGGGTGCAAAAATAAAACAAACAGAAGAGGCCTAATTATTTATACAGGCATTTTAATCAAACAATGAATAGCACACAGCAACCTTCTACATCAATTAATAAAGCTGGCTTCTGCAAAACAAAAGAGTTACACCATGTGCCCTAATTATAAAATCCAGCCTGAAGATGCCTTTTTTTAAATTTTTGCTCCCCCCGTACACCTGGCTTAATATATACCCACTGCATTCCTGAGCTGAGGACACTCGTTAGCCCCACTCTCTATTTACAAATTCATTACTGTACTGCATATTTACTAATGTCTCTGACAGTAGGAGTGGTCATAATGCAGCACTCCGAGGCAAAACAGCAGCTAATTGAATGCAGGGGCTGGGGGGGGACAGAGAGGGGGGTCTGCCTCCCTTTCTCAGTGCAGGAGGCAGCTGCTTCCACTTAAGCTTAGCACATTTCACAAGATGAGGATAAAATAGGAGCTATTAGATGTTTGCATTAGATTCCAGGGAGCCACCTCTATGTTTTGCATTAACAAAGCATGCTTTACAACGTGTTTCTTCACGTCTTACCTTGGGCTTCACTTGATCAAACATCATTCACCACCGTAACATATGTGACCAAACTGGCTAATGATGAGCTGTCACCTTTTTGACGAATCAGTGCGTATGCCTTCTGAAAGCAGATATATCAAAAGAAGCCCCAGTGTCTTGCAGCTTCACGCACATCCACGGCGCAGGGTTTTCAGTCTGCCTCAGAAGGGCTGGTGCAGCAGAGCAGAGGAGTCGACAGAGTCGCCACGCAAGCAGTCCGTGCTGAACAGCCCAAGCGTTAAGTGCATTCTGTCCCGAATTCAACCAGGTTTGGGGTGCAGGGGATGCTGCTTGTTTATTTTTAAGTAGCAACAACAAAAGGCAACACATAAATTGTTAAAACCCCTCTGAGGCATTAACCACAAGTTAATGAACGTTTTATGAATCAATCACTTTGCCAGTGCACAAACCCCAAAACTACTTCAGGGCTTTCTTCGGGGCTCAGCAACATGTGGTTTGATCTGGGGCACTTGGAAAGCGGGGCCATTAAGCCAGAATGGACTCCTGCATTGGGGTCATTCTGCCCTTTAAAAAGCATAAATGAAGCTCTCCCCCGTTCTTATCTAAACAAACACAGAACACATCCGGGAACTCAGAAAATGCCTCAATTCAGGTTTTCAAAGCACCTCTCCCTCCTCCCTGCAGCTCACGGCTGAGCAATACGCCTGTGCATGGGTTTCCCAGGGGGACAAGATCTCACCCGAGGAGGTAAAAACCTGGCAAAATGGGACAGGGAGGACATCCAAGCAGAGGAAGACACAAGCCAGGGCTCGGTTTCCCATCGTGTCCAGTAATGTGTGCTAGCATCTCCGCGCTAACGTAGCCTACCATGGGGTAACACTGGCAGGGAAGAAGCAACAGTCCAGTCTACGCTCAGGACGGTGGTATCAGCCTCCAGGGAGCCAGGTCCATCTTCTGGATGCTCATCTAGCGCTTGTGCTTCTCTCTGAGTCTACGAAAGATGTTGGCACTGCCAGGGCTCGGCAGCTTCTGCTCAACCGGGGCAAGCTAAAAGCTTTGGGTGCATCCATTCACCCAGCTGTACAAATGGGTTACGACAATCGCTTATGAGTACAGAGTGTTTTGAGGACTATTTCTAAAAAAGACAGCTCATATTTTGTGTTCGGCATTGCAGAACATCTAAAAATGGTGATGAAGTCAGAACAGCATTTATTCACACAAATGGAAAAATATTTCTGTAAAATAAAACTAAACGCGAGAGACAGATTCCCTTTTGTCTCTTTTAGCAGCACAAGGCAAGAGACTGATAAATTAATTTTAAAAATTTCATGGTAGAAAAATCATACTCGTTTAATAAATTTGGTCTAAATATTAATCTACAGAAAGTTTTACGTGCTTTAGGAGTTTGGGGAAGATTACTTTAAAACCCAAAGTGTATGTTTACAGATTATGTTCCATTTCTCAACAGGTAGGACAGGCTGGTAAGCAGCAACAAAAATGACTGTACTTGGCTGGCGCCTTACTGAAACCATCCATATTTACTTTGCATACTTATAAGTCCTTCATCCAGAAGTCAGGCACTGCAGTGCCAATAGTGCATGTGGTACTTTCCACAAGGCACAAAAATACAAATATAGACATGCAATTGCAATTTGAATCTGTTAGAAAAATTTATTTTTGAAACTCACACCAAATGTAATCAGATACTATTGAAGTTCAATTATTCTTTGTTATGTTTAAAAAATTTTGTTAATATGTATTTGATTCTCCTAGAGAATATCATTCAATTAGAAAGCTCTCCAAATTTCAGAACTGATGCTTATGTGTAGTCAGAGAAAATGCTCAAAAATGTACTTGTCAGCTCATGTTGCATAATAGACCATGTTTCAAAGGAAAGCAAGTTGCACACTCAGTGCCTGCAATTACAAATTACCAACATGAGTCATGTTTTGGGTTCGATTGCACGTAGGTGCCTTATGCCCTAAATCTGAGTTGCCAAAGTTTAAACAATAGAGTTTTCAACAGCACTTGCACTGACAACAACAACAAAAGCCAGACACCAACAGAATACTTGATAGAGGCTACGGAACAGAAAACATCCCCTTCTCCCTATTATCTTGACATTGCAATTCCAAGAAATAATGGAAAACCAAAAGCAGCTCATGAGTTGCTTAGTCCTAACTCCAAATCTGGGTGTGCAACACAGGTCTGCGCAAGTGGCACCAGCTGATTCCCCATGTCCTCTCCACACTAATGGTCCAAATAGATGCTTGGATGCCACCACATAAAAGTGAGACACATTAAAAATTAAAGTGATAAGGATGAGCATTGGGTCCATTCTCCCATTAAAGGAGTCCACCGATTTGCAGTTGTCAATGTATGAACCTCAGTATCAACAGCAAGAACAACCCTCTCTTCTTCCTTTCCGCTCCCTTGAAGTCTTCTACAAAAGTACAGGACACAACCACTGAACAACATCACCATTAGCCAGAGAAATATTAACACATAATCACCGTTAGATTGTAGAATCTGACACCAACCTCCTCTCCTCCTATAGACCCTGTAACGATCTCCCTACTAGTAACATTTATTAGTGTCCCTTAACAACTCCTGTAATGATTCACTTAAAAAATAAAATAAATCATTTTTATTGCAATTCCCTGCCTCTTTAGGAAGATACAGCATACTGACAAATAAAATCTACCTACTGAACAACAAGACCTTAGCTGTGACATTGTGAGCAGTGAAATAACACTTGGAGAATAGATGTATTCCAGAACCAAATATCCCCAGGGAGCTTGGATGTTAAAAGCAACAGCACCTGCAATTTTGGATATACACACTGAAACGTCTTTCTAGGCTACACCACAAATTTCACAGGTAAGAAAAACGGAGAAAAAAAAAAAACCCTAAGTGCTAACCAGAAATGTGATTCAGTGAGGAGAGATGCTACAAACTGGGCTGCTTTCTCAGCTAGCAGCATGACTTCTCCTCTTTGTGATTTAGAGATACTTAAAAACAAGTAGGTTAATGAAGCAACAATACACTGACTGCAGAGCGCTGATTAATACAAACTTCAGAGCATAGTGATCCATGAGCCAGTTCAGCACTAAGGCAATGTCCAAGTGGTTTGGCTGGGTTTATTAAAAAGAAGCCTTGATAAAGTGACGATAGCATTTATTTAATAGTGTTAACTAAATAAAATAATTCCTGAGAAATAATTTTACACATTTGCCCTGTATGTGGACTAAAAAACATATGGATAGTTTACAGTATTCTACTTTTCACTCTGCATTTTGTTCTCGGCTTGCTTCAGTATTTTCACTATTAGCTTTTTAATAGTTTAATTTAGAAGGAGCTTGGTCCACCGAATTGATTGCGCAGTTAACCGTCAGGACTCTAAATGAGCCTCTGACACTCAATGAGTCTTTTTGCCTCAGTTTCCTTTTCTCTAAGGTAAAGGCAATACCCCCGGGTTGGGGATTAACCACAAAAATACTTGGGAAGCGTTTTGAACACTTAAAAATGTGTAATTTCACTTTACGTTAGGAAGCACAACGGTATCCGTTCCTCACCAGGAGCCTGCATGCCGCTGGCAGAGGAAGACGGCGCAGCCGAAGCGCCGGCACAGCCCTGGCAGCTCTCACCGGCACCTTGCCCCTGATTCTCCTGACCCACTGGCACGCCTGGCCAGAACCGCCTGGTCGGGAAGAGAGGGGTTCAAAGAAAATAAGATGCAGAAGCATCTTCAAATTCTTCAAGGGGCTTTGGGGGGGGAAATGATCACTTAGGAAGACTCTGGACCAGCACGACCAAGGCACCTGCAGCCAGGAGCAGTGTAGGGTCTCGTCATCTCGGCTGTTTGCACTAGCTCAAAAGTGCATTCAGTCCAAGCCTAAGTCTACACGCGTGCAATCCAAGCATCAGTGCCCAGAGCTGCACCTGAACACCTGATGCTACGCCCTCCTAGAAAAAATATGCCGCTGGAGGAGGGAAACCATCCAGCTTCTGCCATCACTCCAAAAACTAAGACATTTGTATGCACCCAAGCACTGTGGTCCTTCCAGCTAACCACAAGTTACTGCAGCAATATTTTACTTTTTTTGTTTTTTCGCAACAAAAATCAATGTACAATTTCTTATTTGTATGTCGGTATTTCTACCTGTCACCTAAAATGAAGACTTCCTGAGTTGCACACAAAAAAAGAGACAGAATTGAAAGAGAGGGGCCTTGAGTAGGGGTAGTAAGACCATATGAGGTCATTTTTTTAACCAGCTTTTCCATCTCTGACAACGGCGTAGCCAAGTCCAGAAGTGATCTGAATTGCACGATGACTGCTTAGCAGTCAATGATACGCTACTGGAGGTCTCAACCCAGTTCTCAGTGAACAAATGGTTGTATAAAAATAGCCATTACCTAAGACGACCATTTTCATTCCAGGACAAAAGAACATCAGGCTAGAAATTGCAGAATTAATCCCTTGAGATTGCAAACCACCACAACGTCTTGTATTTAATTTGCAGTGGAAAAAAAAAAAAAAAAAAAAAAAGAATCACGGTGGTGACCAAGAACAAAAGACACATAATAAGAATTAATTTCAACACAACTACCACTGAAACACAGGGCAAACCACACCCTCTATTAAAAGTTAGGCCAATGGCTACTGGGCATCAACTGAAAACAGAGGTGCTCACTTTGCTGCTGCTTGAATTGTTATAACCTGGCTTCTTTGCTATCAGACTCAGCCTGGGATCGAAGGGAGAACAGGCACCAAACACAGAGATGTCAGGGTGCAACAGGGGAAACTGCTCTGGCCATCTTTTGCCTTCTTTACAAGCAATCTGCAGGACCGCAAGCATTGCTCCAGCACCAGTCTTCCGCTACAGCAATCGGTATGCTGACTTTGTCACCACATAACCCAACTGGTAAAAAAAAAAAAAAAATTAAAAATAAAAAAACCACCAACAACTTATCAACAAACAAAGCAAAATAAAGGGGTTTTTTTATTTGACTCTAAATGTCTCCACTATTTGGAGACGTTTTTCCCTTTTTTTTTTTTTCTAAATTTATGTCTACCATCACCTAAAGAAAAGGTGTTTCCCATAGTTGGAAACAATAGGCCACCTAAAAAAAGAGCCCATGTGTTCCTTTCCACCTAGCCTGCTGCAACTCCTCGTTCTTTACACTAAAACTTGCCAAGTTTCTGACAACAAAAACCTGTCTGTCTGAATCCCAGAGGGGGGCTGCGCTGGGACAGAAACAAAAGGCTACAAATCAATCTTCAAAAAAGCATAGCAGGATGGAAGGACCATTTATACAAGTAGAGCATTTATTTGTTATGACTCTAATATTATTAAAAGAAGTAGTGGATTAGCACCGGGTTAGCATCAAATGCAACAGCGCGTTTATAGTGACTAACCAGGGCAAACAGGGATAACTGTTTTAATGAAGCAAGGAAGTCTGCCGCTTAAGCTGAATTCTCAAAAAAGATACCCGAAAGAGCGAAGGTGTAGAAGGAAGAGTAAACAATGATCATAATGACAGAGCCAGCTTTTTTCTCATGGCTGCTGCACTGAGACTCATGAAAGAGGCTCCTGAG
This sequence comes from Buteo buteo, assembly GCF_964188355.1. Classification (NCBI taxonomy): domain Eukaryota; kingdom Metazoa; phylum Chordata; class Aves; order Accipitriformes; family Accipitridae; genus Buteo; species Buteo buteo. The sequence goes on from NC_134192.1 coordinate 2,899,038, forward strand.
CGAGGCTGGCATCACGGCATCCCCCCCGCACCCAGCTCCAGCGCAGCTTCTGACGGCTCCCGCGCTAGCCACATCCACCCTCCTTTCTTACCAACCTTCCCTTCCTCCAGTGCCACCAACCCCAAAATCAAGCTGTTGCAGATGAAGGATTAAGAGAAAAAAAAAATTAAAATAATAATAATGATAAAAAATAATTAGTGAACCCATTTTTTAGGGTTCACTGAGAACCTTTTAGGCACAGCCCAAATGTCAGGGTCCCCCTGCAAACGCCGGTCTGCAGGTGGCAGCTGCATTCTGCTGTCATCGGATTGTATTAAAAACATCTGAGCACTCTCCTGTGCTCCCTGTATATTACTGAGTATTTAGGGAAGTGCTGGCAAAGGTTATCCCTAGAAGTCTACCTCTGAATGAATACTGATAGGAATGAAAAGCAAGCAGATGTTGGATGACTAACTTGAATGCGCTTGAACAGGATTTTGGAGCAGTCAAAAAAGAAAACGTCCCTAGGGGATTTATCTAGATTTTATGTTCGGAATAGTGCATATTCATCAAAAGCACAGTCACCGGTGTAGGTATGTGCTAACACAATGTTGTTTTAACACATAGGGAGACGAGGACTGACGCGCATCTCTAAATGCCTCTCAGGTGCCCCACCACCGCCCGGGTAATGACACAGCCCTGGCTGGGGAGAACTGCCCTTGGTGAAGCTTTTAGGAAGTCTTCAAGACAGCATGTTATTGCAAACATTTTTAAACATGTTTCACTGCTTCTACCCTGTTTTCATAAATACGTGCCTGATGTGTCTCTTAAGGAGGTCTCTCAGCTACAAGAGGAAGCAGCAATTCATTTGGTTCTCATTGTCCAACTGGAAAGAGTATTTTGGAATGGAGAACGTTTGCAGTTTTCAATGCCTAACGAGCGACTGCTAAAAGAAATGAGGAAACAGAGACAAAAAAGAGTGACTGATAATGCATTTTGACTCGAAAGTACTACTACATCTTGCGTTCAGCCAAGCTGCAGTTGAAGAGTCTGCTGCAGCAAGGCGGCAGTGTGAAGCCCCGAAGGCAAAGCCCGTAGTGCTGAGCAGCCCCCGGGCAGAAATGCAGCTGGAGGAGAGTAGATGCCACCTCAGACAGCAGGTCACAGCCACGCCAGGTCACACCAGAGGGCGAGAACCAGAGTCGGATCCAGACCACACACACATCTACAGCCAGCCGGTCCACCAGGCTTCTCCGACCACAGACACTGGCACAACCCACCCGAACCGACCGGGCTGCACATCATCGCGTGTCCCACCACGAGGTCGCGGCTCTGTGTCAGAAATACCATAGGTTCACACCTGCAGTACAGCTGTAAAATACCTCAAGAAGCCAGTATTGAACGCAAAGGCCTCTGACTTGAGGACTTGCTTGTCCTGCTTTCAGCCAGGAGAGTGGTGGTCTGGCCAGGAGGCTCAGCAGGGTCACTGGTATCACCCGTCCTGGATTGCCCGTGGTCTTCATTATACCGCTTTACCCCCACAGATGACAAATAGCACTTTAGCACCGTTCCTGAGTACATGCTTTCCTCCTTCACTGCCGCTGCATCCTGACCCCTCAGGAACTTCAGCTGAGAAGCTGAACTTCGTCAGCCCCACCACAGAGCCTCACGAAAGAGCACATTTAATCAGCTCAGCCTTGATTTATATGTCTGCCTCTTACGAAGCCCAATTTCCAACGCTGGAATTCTGATTCGCTATCACAACCTTTAGACCTACAGCCAAAGACTGTCATTTTTAATGCTGGTCATTTGGCAAACCACAAAGAAAGCTCACAAATCCAATAAAAGAGGTTTTTAAAAAATAAAATAAAAAAAATAAAAAAAACTCCACACAACAGTTCTGGCCTGCTGCATAGCAATGGGGAAAAGCACATAGTAAATCACCCGTCTGACCGCTGGGCAAGGGCCAGCATTCACTCAGAACCTGGCTGGCGACAGCACTTTCTCAGGTTCCCCACAATGGGCTGCCTGAATTTGCTTTTTAACTACCCAGAGGTCTGACATCAGCCTTTGCTGGCAAAACAGACTCCAAAAAAATGCCCGAGTACCTGGTGTGCTGCAGGCTCCACGTGTACATAGAAAGGTTCAAATTCAGCAGAGCCTCAAGGATCCAGGTTTTTGACAGGGGACCCCATTACAAATGAGTTGTAAGTAAAAAAAGACCTAAATCTATTTAGAACTGAAAAGGAAGGATAAAGCAGTAAATCCTTTAATAAAATGTGCAATACCCCACCTCTTTTCTTCCGTCTTCCCATCCTGTTTCTTTCCACCCATTTCATTCACCAGTTGCTCCTCTGGAGTGGAGACTGTCACTCAGTACGTGTACATTCTCCATCTGTGTCCCGCACATGGGAGGGATCTGCATCGCTATGTCTTACATACCTACAGCTACTCTTGCAGGGGAACAGATGCTTAGCATTTGTCTACATGGCTTCAGATATTGTTCTGGTACACCAAAAACAGAGCCCTGTACAAAATCAGCTTGTACATACCCACAAGGAGCAAAAAGACAATCAATAATAGAAAAGCGGCAGCCACACGTTCACACACAACATACATCTGATCTACATTTCACTGGTGTGTAAAATCAGTCTAACAGCAAAGGGGCAAGCAAGCCCTGCCTCCACGTGACTTTGTGTGTTTGTAGCACCTACACATGATTTTCCAAACACTCTCTGCAAAGAGTGCACTCTGGAGAGAAACTGAGGCAGCAGGCTCAGTGATCCAGCTATTTCATTTCCATCTGTGTTTAGCCTGTTTCTCTGCTCCTCTGTGACTCACCAGAAAATAGAAGTAGAGGAAATGGCTCACAGATTAAGCTGAAAAGGAAACACAGAGAAAAAAGGGATGACTTCATGCTACAGAGTCCAGGCAGTCCAGTAATGCTGCACACCAGTTGCTCCCAAAATTTACCCGGGTAGCATTTCTTACCCGTTTCAATGAGAAAAAGCACAGGGGACGTGGTGGTTTGCATGCAGTGGTGAGAGGACTATATTAGTCTGTTGATGCAATCCCAGTATTTTTATATGGAGCCTCCAGGCACAAAATGTCCTTAGGACAAGCAGTCTCATAATTGGTTAAAAAAGGCAGAGAGGGTCAATCTCTGAAACATTAGGCTAGTGGCCACCTATGTTCCAATTTCAGCACTAATTCTCTTCCCTTCACGGTCAAATCCTGCTATTTACTCCCACCTACATAACATCAGGCAGATGGGAAACAGCATAATTCTTCACTCTTATCCCTCCCCGTGTCCCTCCAAAACCTGATTTGATTTCCTATGCATCAAGACAAAAATGATATTAAACTGCAGGGAAGAAAAAAAAAAAAACCACAACCAGCTATGCTACACACAGGATTTGCATCTGATCCCGAATTTCCTTCACACCCAGCGCGTACGTTTTGCAGATTTCTACCGTAGCAGGACTTTCATCCCTCCCTCTGCACAGCCACTACTTGTCTTGCGGTGTGAGATTGAAGTAGACAAGTGTGAAAGAATCATATAGGGCTCAACATCATTAGGCTCATCCTGAAAGCACAAGAGTTGACAGGTCTGAGGAAGCAACTTCCGATTTTCCCCTGGGGCTCAGATTTGGGGGCTTGGAGGTTGGGGAGAGAAAGGAAGATCTTTAGAAAATAAAGCCAGGGAGGCTGGGTGTTTGTCTTTTTCTTTGTAATCTTGGGGCAGTCGTGAGGCTACCAGGGCGTCAAAAATTATGAAGAATTGAATAACTATGAAAGCCTCAAGTTAAACGTAAACCCAAACTGCGAAAACACAATGAAAGTTCAGCCTGTTAGAAATAATGTGCTGGGCAAAACATTAACACATTTACACTTGAAAGTTGTGAAAGAGTCAGAATCATCCTGCTTAAAATGTATCAGTCAGACGAGATCTGATTTCAGGGCAGAGCATCCTGCAGATACATAAAAGAAAGTACTTGAATAGGCGTCATAACACAAACATCCATTTATTTTCTGCCAAATAAGATCAATGTCCTCTCTCCACAAAATAATGCTCCCTGCAAAATGCTGGAGTTCAACCTGCTCACCGAAAACGAGGTCACAAAATCAAATGCCCCAAAATGTTTCACTTATTAAACAGGCTCAGTTGCACACTTTAGGGCATTTGTCCTTAATTCAGACTGCTGTATTTGTACAAAATAAAAAATAAAAATAAAATACCCTCACCTTAAAGGCTAGCAGATCAGCTTTGCCTGACAGGTCAACCAGACTTTTCCTGACTCAATCAACTGCAAAGTCAAGACTTTGCCCACTGAAAAAGCCCAGTGGTTTAAAGCTTGTGGCTATTACGTGTGCAATGATTACCTTGCAATCATTACAGGTAAACCCTGCCTTCCTCTGTGGCTCATGGAAGGATAACTGGCATCTCTGAAATGAGAGCTGCAGCTTAAAGTAATAATCGTGGGTGTTTGGTTTGGAGTTTTTTAATTTTTTTTTTTATTTGTATGTGGAAATAAGTGTGAACCACTGAAGATCAAGTCAAACACATTTCCTGCAGCTGTGGCCATCAAAGAGGAAGGCAGCTATGTTTTGTACCAGCTGTAACTTCTCACTGGCCTTTTAGCTTAGCCTTGTTCAGAAAACTCTGCGGTAACTCAATCTGGACAGCACAGAGGGTCAGACCAGAGAGGAAAGGTCACCGATACATAACCAATTAAGGTCGTATGTAAACATACCAACACGATCTATCAGCCTGGGAACCCCAAAGCATCACCCTCCAAAAGTGCATTTGTCAGCTCAGAAGATGGGCTGTCTTCTCTGCGGTACATTTGGTTGCTCACTAGGAAAAGCTTCTGCATTTTCAGAGCCATCCATCGTTTGAAATTGCCACTTTAAAAAAATAACTGAAATTCAGTAATGCTCTGCTTCCCAATGCCTCCTCTTCCCACCAGTGCTGTAAACGTGGTGCTTAAGGACATGGTTTAGTGGTAGACTTGGCAGCGTCAGGTTTACACTTGGACCTGATGATCTTAAGGGTCTATTCCAACCTAAATGATTCTGTGATGCTCTGCCATCCGACCCAACAGCCCTCAGACTGTCCTGGGAGGCCCTGAAGTCATCTCAGCTTGAGTTTCAGATTCCTCAGGACAGAAAAAGTCCCATAAACATAAGATCACCTGCATGGTTCTATAGTGCCACATTTTCACAGCAAAACCAAGGCAGAATGCTACGCAAGTACAGGCAATGCTACACTCTTGTTCAGTTTAGCAGCAATGGTAGTTCCTCTGATTTTTACCATAAGTGTTGTAGTATTCGTCTTAATGCTTCTGTTCACAAATTCCTTTGGTTGTATTAAAAAAATACCATTTTTCCCCCTCTAAGCTAGATTCCCAACTCTTGTAGCTGCAAATAAAAGCTTGGACAAGCAGCCAACATGCATCCCGACAGCTCAGAAACTAGGTGAAAAACTAAAAAACCCACCTCAGTTAATTGTGTAAAAAGTACCACCTGATTTTGGGAAGGCTACTTCACTGTTTTTTAAATAAATACACCTGGCATACTGGTTACAGTGGGAATATATACTCATTAATTTCCATCTTAGTGTTAGCTTTCTAGATAATCCCGAAACAATGACTGTAACAGAATACAAATGTTCCAGATCATCGTTATGCCTGGAGTATTAAACAGCATTGACGAATAAAAGGTGGAATGAATATTTCAAGGGGTTACAGGCAGCAAGAGTAATAGATGGGGATGAGAACTGGGCGACTCCTGACCCAAGTGGTTCCAAGGCACAAAGCGCACTGGCTTTCAAAGGCCACAACCGGCCAAAATTTCCAAGAGCAAGCCACGATTCGTGGCATTCCCATTTATTACTCCCCCAGGTGAGGTATTTCAGCTGCTTGGTTTCTAGAGGTGGGCACTCAGCGCTTCTGAAATCATTCTTCCCCATCACACGTGGGTGCCCAAACACTGATGCTCCTATAAAATTGTTTTCATCTCTCTGTGTCTCAGTTCCTCAACTGCAACATGGGGAAGTTTCTTCGACTATAATTTCATGGTTCCCAAGGTTGCTGGGAGGGGCTGATTAACCACCATTCACAATGTTCCTTGAAAAGAAAACAAGTGATGCATATGAAGTCTCCTCTTCGCCATTTACTGATCTCTGATGCACCCCAAAACTGATTTAACAAGTCCTGCTTGTTAAAGTGAAAACCAGACAGGAAGAAACTCTTCTTGCTATTAAGGTGCTTGCCAGAAAACTCAACTGCTAATATCTCTGTGCAGCACAGAAAGCCTCTCCCAAAACCTTTCATGTGTCTCTCTACACGTCAAGCTCCCTTTCTTCTTCCTTTTATCTTCATATTTAGATAATTCTCACTAAAAGCAAGGTGGTCGTTCTTGCAAAATTACCATAACATCTCTTGATGGACTTTTAAGATCTCTCCTGCTTGTTACACAGTACTTCGGATGTGTTTTGCCAAGAAGCGAGACATTGTTTATTCTTGTATTAGGAAGACAAAGTGTTTCCCACTTAAGGGCTTCATCTCTCTTAAAACGCGCAGCGTAGCTGAAAGCGAGTGGCATAACTGAAGGGAAGAGACTCCTAACGGCAATTGAATTTCAATTTCATTGATTAGTAGTATCGCCAGCGTAAGGAGATTTAATGCCGAGCCCAGTGTAAATTGGATTCCAATTGCTGTCCCTGTGTAAAAGGGGGTCTCACATAAAGGATTAAATGCAGGCCAAGGTTGCACAATGAACCCACTGGCTCATTCACAATCAGCTTTGTGTACTCATTAGAAAAGGGAGCTAATCACCCCAGTTTGTGCTGGTTTCAGAGCTGCCAGCACAAAAGGCTGTGACCTCCCACTGAGAGTCAAAGACAAAATATCCCACTTTCTCCCATGTACAAAAAAACCTTTCATTTTGTGCCTCCAAAATTCAACCTTCTGATGGACCCACAATAAAAATTAGCTATGGTCACCAAGATTCAGCTACCCCTAAAATCACAATTATGTTACTTAATATAGGGGGTGAATTAGGAAAATTAAACATCTGTCCAGTAAGAAGTCTACCCGTGACCTAGTTTTGTCCCAGTGTGTGGCTTGCTTGTAAATGTATTAGGAGCATGTGCAATACAACAAAGCACGGAAATTTCCTAAGCGATCTCACAGGTAATCAAAAAGATCATCTACATTTTAAGCGGCACATAGAAATGCATTCCTATGCCTGTTGGTACAGCACAGAAAAGCAGAAGAGTTAAACCACAAGTCACACGTAGTAGAAAGATAGCAAACTTTGCTGGCAAGCAAAGCTTTTGAAGCAGACAATGAAGCGCAGGCCAGGAGGTGGGTAGCCACACGGCATGTTCCCCCCACCACCCCTTTGGTCCTGCAAACAGCTGCTCGAAAACAAAAAGTACTCCAAGGCTGGACACCAGCCTACATGCTCAGCCCTTGCACGCTACATGCCTCTGTTTTGAATTTACAGGCTCTCGGCAGATGCCTGCCAAGGAGCAGCATCCCACGGATGCGGGATGATGCGCACCTCCGTGCACCGCATGTCCTTGAACTCTCTTCATGTTTCCCTGGCGACACGACATCTGCTGAGCCCCTCAAAAACCTGGGGTGACTACCACTGCTGAAATCCCACCGCAGGCAGACACGGTTGTCTTCCCTGGGGTGACACAGCCCCAGCACGCTGCCGAGTGAGACCCCACCTTGCAGATGTTCACCACGTCCGCTGTTCTCCACGGACCCTCGGCACGCTTTTGGCCACCGTATTTCTCCAAGCAGTATCGCTGCCCCTCCCATTCATCATCTTGAAATAGCTCAGTGCCACCGCCATGAAATGTAGTATCAGCAATGTGGCTGCGTATTTTTAGCACAACAAACGTTTTGTCCTTTTTGAGATAATTGCCCTGTTTCCTTTTCCTCCTCTGTTCCTCTCCATCTCCCGGCTGTTTTGCCAGGCTGTCCAGTTCCCCACACGGCCGAGCGCGAGTCTGCAAAAAACAGCGAGGGTCTCACCAACCAGCTCATGGAAAATGCCAGGGACACTTCTGCAGCCCAAAGCATCTCCCCGGCCAGGAGAGGAGCCGGTCCAACAGCCCGTGCACCCCCTTTCCCTGCATGACCACGATACAGATATTAATAAATAACAGTACAGAGACACCGCTGACTGCTTTCAATGCTGGAGTAAATAGAGAAGGATTACTCCGACACAGACACACACATCCCACCCCCCCGAGAACTGGCCCTGGGTTGTGCATGCAGAGGTGTCACAGAGACCAGACCCCATAAGCAATAAACTCCATCCACTTTATGGGGATTTCAGGGAAAAGAAAAACATGAGAAGTCTGGATCAGGAAAGGTTTAAATCTTTTACATGGTCAGACCTTGCATTATGTTAAATTATCCTTTGGCTAAAATATAATCCTTGGTTTCCAAATTCTCTTCTACTACAGAAAGCCCCAGGCCAAAGGAAAACTTCCAGCATCTATCCATTTTCATATTAGGAAAACAAAGTTTGAAATCCCAAGCAATCTGAGAAGATGGGACCAATTAACGCAACATGCTTTTATTGTGCATAACTGCCTTTGCAAACAACGAAGGGGAAGCAATTCCTTGCTCTCTTGCAAAGGAAAGGAACCTGATGCAAACACGCCGGACAGCGATACCCGCAGCACTTTTGCACGGAATGACCAATATCAGGGCACATAATCTGGCACAAAAGCATAATACAGAAAAATGAATGGTTAATCCACTTACCCCTTTTTATAGCCCTCCCCAAGCAAGCGTATAACCACAAGTAGGCACAACCCAGAATAGCGTTGTATCTGCCATCCCAACTCCCTCCCAGCCTCGGGCAGTGGGACACATCACTGGTGTCCCAGGGAGAGGAAAGCGGGTCAAGACAACTGCAGAAACGTGGAGGAAAAGGTCAGGATGGTCATTTTTATATTATATATAATTTTTTTTTTTTTAATAGGGGATGTTTAATGGGTTGGAGGAAATCAGTGGACCTTCAAGAAGGAATAATTCTGAAGGAGGGCAGTCAAAAAATGTGCTGAAGGACCACTCTTGTCGATGGGGAAAAATTTCTCTGTCCACAGAGGCCTTTGTCAGGCAAATAAAATCTTCTGTCAGCAGCTGCACACAAAATCTTTGTTGCTGGAGGATAAAATCTGATTGTGCGTACAACTGAGAAGATGTTATCTATTCACTACCTATTGGCGCATAATGCAGTTGGTAAAAACAGTTTAACCTAAAATCTTATTCTTTCTCTTTAAAAAAGGAAAGAAAGAAAAAAATGTAGGTACCAACTGTAGTCCAGATTTCTCTCTCTACCAATTTGTATATAAAGTGTTTTATTAAATGATAACCTGTTGGCAATAAGAAGGCAGTGAGAGCAATTTTAAACTTTTTTTTTTTTTAGGCTATATGAGAAAAAGCCAAATCTGAATGACACACAGAAGTCACAGAGCATTAAAATTACCTCCTGAGACTTTAGACTGAACGATTCCCCAACACTTAGTGAAAAAAACATAGATTTTTTTTTTTGTTGGAGTTGCAACATACAGAGCAGTTTCAAGTCACTGTGTCATTTAATAATATTCACTGATTTATTGTCCCGGGAAGTCACTGCTTAGTAGCTTGGTATTTCATGAACATGATGCCCTTACAGCATACTGAAGCACTTCTTAAAAAATTTCACCTAGCATTTATGCAGCTCAACCAGCACCCTGCAACAAGCGCATGAATCTCTTTGCTTCTCCGTCAATATATTCACAAGATTCTCCCACCAAGATGATCATACTCAATCTGCACTTATTTTCCAGATCATCAACTGGACTTCTGCACGCCTTACAACCTGGCCTTTGGCATTCTCAGCAAGAGCAGCATTAGGTCCAACGATCGTTATCTCCATGACTTCAATTTTCCTCTCAGCCTCTTGCAATCTTAAACCAATGCTTTCCAACTTCTTATCCACTGCAGCATGAATAGCATCTCGCTTTTCTATAATGTCTGCCAACCACTTAGCAAGCCCAGCACTGCTTGATAAGCCAAATCCATGCCTTCTGACGGAACGAAGCTGAAAGCAGTCAAGCCTGACCCACCCAGCTAGAAGGAAGTTTGAAAGTGAAATATCAGGTCTTCACCATGTCCAGTCTGACTCATTTTTTCCCAGCAGTTATTATTACCAAAAGCAAACAGTAACTAACATCCCATTCCCAGGATCACACCCACCAGCTCCTAGAAGTTGCCCACCTTTGCAATACATCAACCAACCTTAAAGGTCCACATAGGTTTATCACAGCTGAGCCGCCTCTAAATATTGGACTGCACACGCCAGGTACTATATCCCAATTCCAGAGGTAACAATGGCAAGGCAAACCAAGGGAGGCAGCTGTATAATTTGCCATTCAGAGCTACAAGGCGAGAGAAGTGTCTGATGCTGCAAGCCCGCTTCCCAGTGTGTGCTCGGCTGCTGAGAGCCCCAGCGCTGCGGTCCTTTCCTTGCGACTCCAGCCATATTAATTCAAGGTGCACAGACCAGCTCTCATACAGGCAAGTATCTGCTGATCTCATGGTGACTTAGGAAAAAAGCTACCTAGGTATAAAAATCACATGCCAACTCCCTTACAGTAATATGCTCATTGATTTCCCTTTTACAGACTAGTTCTGATCCCCCATTGTTAGGGTTCGGGAGCAGCACAGTTCCCACTACACCTACCCATGGATTACCCTCCCTCCCAGTGACAAGACTGATCTCTTCTTACTGATTTAAACCTACCCTGCTTTTTGTCAGGGGTCTATGAGGAATCAGTTGTGGGCTAAGGAAAGAAATTCTGTAAAATAAATGTGCTTTGGTTGGGGTGGGGAGGGGTGCAGAAGAAGGAGGGAGGCTAGAGAAGATATTATCTCTCTTAAAAACTCAACATACAATGGACTAAAATCTATTTCTTCCATCACCTGAAGAATACAAGCAGCACTGAACTGCACATGCTCTAGAAAACTAATACTTGAAGGACTCAAACAGAATATTTGATGCATCATCCCCTAGTCAGCTTTGAACTGCAGCCTCTTTCACTAGGAAACAAAATAGGGCAGAATGGGAAACGAATGGGTGGTGGAGAACCAGGAAAGGTTAAGAAGATAGCTACCTGTAATTTTTCCTTCTTGCTTCCCTGCTCAGCCACCAGCACCTCCTAACACGCTCTTGTTCTTCTCCACGTGCCTCATACGTGCAAAGGCTCCTGTTTGGATTTAAAAGTGAGAACTCGGAGAGCTGGGGAGAAAGGAATAGGAGAGGATGGTGGTGCTCCTCGAGAGCCACTTCTGGAGATGGGAACAAATACTGCAATGAGTGGAGGACATGAGGATGAAGCAACTTCAGACTGCCATGAAACACTGCTTCACACAGCACGGACCCACAGCAGGCAAGTCCCTGTCACAAGAAAGCAGAATCCAACAGTTTGATTTTTTTTTCCCCTTTCTTTAAGAGCTACATAATTGTTCTGACTAATAATAATGGACCTGTTAGTGCTCCCACTATCCTCAAAGGGAGCAAAATCAGATTTGGCATTTGTAATTATGAATGCTAAAACAGAAGTTATCAAGTGACATGTTAAGAGAATGGAGGGCATGATCCTGGGCAGCGCCGAGTGCTCCGAGCCTCACTCAGCGTAATGGCTAAGCATCTATTAATTTTTTTTTTTAATACACATAAATTCATTCTGCCCATGTGTAAAGGATGCACTCAAGTCACATGGCTGGACCACAGCAGAGAAGAGAGGTCCACTGGGGGCAAGGAGAAAGTCCTCCCCCACGGAGAACTCATCTCAAACTGGCTGAGAACATCAGGCAAGGGGGAGGCTTCGCCGGCCACAGCTGGAGGCAGCAGATGACCTACCATCGGTCTCACCCTGCGCTCTCCTCCGTATTTGCTCTGCATTCAGGTGGGCATGTGACAGAGAAGGAAATCAGGGTCAGACAGAACCAATTAGGCTCCAAGAGTCCAATCGTGGATTGTACCCTTAAGGACTCCAAAGCATTTGTTGCTAGAGCTAGTGAATGTCTCATCGTATTTACATAATATATGACCTAATTTTGTGTTCACTGAGTATTTAATTACAGCCGATTGAATACAAAAATGACTCAAAATACTCTCAGCACTAATAATTAATGTTTAAATTGTGTTTTTTGGTGGGTTTGGGTTTTTTTCCCCACGTGCAACGTTTAAATATTTTGAGCACATACCAAAAAAAAAGAAGAAAAAAATGAAAATGCATTGTTCCTTCTGGAGCCAGCTCTGAAGGGGCAAGTGCTTGCTCAGCATGGTGGCCTCCTCCTCCTCCACGGAAACAGGAATTCTGTATTTCACACCCCCACTACCAGAATTAATAATTCCAGCCCATTTTGTGAACCAGAACCTCTGTCAGTTCACTCACCCAGCTCCATCCCTCCGGGACAGGGCCTTGTCAAGCCGTGGAGCATCATTTGCTTGCCTCGGGCAGAGCTGAGACACAACTGTGTTGAAAGGAATTCAAGCACAGGTGCTCAACGATTGCTCTCCCGGCACAAGACGAAGTGTCTCTATGAGTAGCATCAAACCATCCATCAGTATTTGTAAGATACTTAATGGGAACCTCCTTAGTAAGTGTGTATTTCCATCCCACGTGGAGCTACATCACCAAACTGTTCACAGGCAATCCAACCCTGACCATTTCTCATGGCAGAGTGGGAATAACTTTGTAATATTATATTTCAGCTAATCAAAAGACTGCATAAAGGAAAAGACCATTTAGTCAAGCCAGTTCAAAACATTTCAAAAACTGGTTCACACTTCAGAGATAGTGACAGATTTAAAAAAAAAAAAAAGAATAAAAATATCAGCAACAGGACTGATAACTGTAGGACTGTTCACATACCTTAAACTGAAAGGGCTTACATGTTCGTAATGTATCAGGAATAAACCCTTCAAGATATTGCTACCATACTGCAACAGAAAAGTATCAGTCTTCCTGTGGCATATCTAACAGAAGTACTCTCCGTATTTTCTTCCCTAGAAGTGACTCAGATAATGATAGCAAGTGGCAAATTAAAACTTACCAGTGCTATCTGAAAGCTGCAATCCTTTACAATTAGGGTTTTTTATTTGTTTAGGGGGGGAAAAAACCCCCACATTTATAAAAGCTTATCTCAAGGATAAGGGTCCATTGTTTTTAGACTGCTTTTTTTTAATAATGTCAGCTTTTAAAAAAAAAAACAAACCAAGCTCTAAAAGATCTTCTAAGCAGAGGTTTATCATAAATAAAACAAAGCATTAGCCTGTAAACCACTGTTCCTGCAGAGCCAATGAGCGCTCAAAACATGTGCAATGTGTTAATCCCACCTAAAGCTATCCACCATTTGTTTTCACCTTAAACCAAACAACTGGAAGAAATTAACTATTATTTCAGGAATTACAGTTTTACTAAAATTATATTCTCCTCTTCCCAATTCTTCTGCTGAAAAGATAATTGCACTACTATACGGACAAAAAAATCAGACACCAAAAAAGCAGAAAGTTGCAGAAAGGTCTTTTAGCTTTTGAGATCAATAAAAATTATTATGCTCAGCATTTCTCTCTCAAGATATTTATACCATGCTCATCACCTTGGTATCCAAGTTCAATACAAGAAAAGCAAAAACTTGTTCACACACACAGCATATTTAATCTTCAAATGCTTGACAAGCATCAGCCAATATTCAGAGCTCCCTTGTGACTTCTCTGAAGGAGCAACTTAAGCGCTCAGTTTAAGAGGCTGAACACAGAGTGGGACTTAGTGCCTAGGAGAGGGCTTGGGCAGACCTCAGGCATACGAGTCAAGAAATCTGATCCAAAAAGCCTACATGTGTAGCAGCCCCCTAAATCTGCAGGTACTCAGTGGCCCACAGCCACCTTCCCTATGCTGTTGAGCCCTAAGCTTCCCTCTGCATCTCTCCAACTCTGTGCCCCTCATTCCTCTGGATATAAAAAAAGAATTGTCCCCTTGGTCCCCTCCTGCCTGGGCAACTCTGGAAGGTCCTACAGGCTCCCAGTCCCAAGCTGTCAGAGACCAACAGGATTTCACATTCACATTCAGCTCTGTTGGTTTCACTAGTATTTTTTTTTTTTTTTTCTTTTTTTTTTTCTTAAATGACCACCTTGTTCAGTGTTAAACTCTTCTATGCACTCTATTTAACTCAGATTTTGGGGCTTCATTCAGGGATCCAAGTACTTAAAAAATACGATGCTGCAGCAGCCAAGTCTTGTATTAAATTTAATCCCGAGTGACCTCTGACATCGGAGCCACGGTGACTAATCAAGCAATTATCAGTGAACACCTTTGGTCAACACTCAGTATAATCATGGGAAAAAAAGATCAGAAACAACCTCAGGATTTTGGTCTTGTGGAAACCTGGCCCAGCGCGCATTACCCACGCTGATCCTTGGGAGGGATGGCAGAGTGATGGCTATGTAATCACTTAGGGTCTTCTGTTCGAATCGAAGAAAACCAGTGATTAGGGAAGAGTACCTCACAGGGAAGGTTGTCATGGACAGAGAGCCCATGTCAGCAATGACATTCAGATCTGCTTCTGCCATCATCTGATGAGGTACGAGGCAGGTCCCCCTGACCTGGGGGCCTGGGAGACTTCAGTGCAGAAGAAAGATCGACACTGCCTGTAAGTACCCTTTAACGCATCATTCTTATTGCTTCTAATTCCTCAGATTAGATTTGGTTTCATTTTTAAATGGAAATTAGATCTTCATCAACCTTGAATGCTCATTCTCCGTCTACCAGTTATACATATTATTTATTCATTCTTGCTGGGCTTTAGCGAGGATTGCTTGAATACCTCTTGGAAATGAACAGCACTTTGTAATTACTAGTCTTGATTAATAAACACAGCCTCGACCAATATCTAATTTGACTTGTAACTATAGAGACCCTAAATAATCTTACATTTTGTAGAAGTCCATAACATGGTGGGGGGGGAAGGAGGGGTGTAAGGCAGGGAATTGGGAAAAATTACTCTACGGACTTGCTTTATTTTTTTTTATTTACTACCTAGTATCATTCAATTTCTTAATCAGCCATTTTCTGTGAAGGTTTTATTAATTTTAATAGCAAATACACAATGCAACTCCATATATTCCTGTGTTTTAGCCACTAATTAACTACTATTGAACACATAACTTCTGCTGGAGCTTGAACACATTTTTTTCCTCAATAGAACAGCTATAAAGCTTCCCAGCCTGTTGTGTTTACAAGGTCCACAAACACTTCCAGGCAAGGAATACATGCGATATTATCTGAATCATTATACCCACAAATTAATCTATGAAGGACGATTCAGAAGAGAGTGGTGAATAAGTAAGGAGGAATTTCTAATCTCCGACAGTGGTTTGACAGCTGCACCTCCCCCTGCTTCCTTCTGCCCAGACCAGGGTTCTCCATGTAGGACGATAAAGAGAAAGGGGGTGGGGTGGGGGGGGTGGGGGCGTGGACACAAGACAAGAAAAAATAAAGCTTCCTTTGTCTTCAACAGATTTTGTAGTTTCTGTTTAGTATTTTAATGAAATATTTACTGTTCTTGTATTTTATGCTTTAATTATTCATTACTGAAATCAGTTTACAGAGCTGCCATACTCTGAAATGCAGTTCTAAAAATGATACCTTGGAGCTTCCCATTTATTGTAGATTAGTGACTTTCATCTCAAGTCCACTCTGCTTGCAAGTCACGAAGCCCCTTTCCTCTTCACGAGGACTTGACAAACTCAGCCTAGACACCAACACGCAAGATGAGCTCTTCATTGCCCTGATGCCACTTCCACCACGGCAGTGCTAAGAACTGCCTACGAATTGCACGCCGAAGCAGTAGCAGATGCAGAAGTCGGCTCATTCTGCCCCAGCACGATGGTGAAGGGCCATCACTGCAGCTGACCGCATGGGCAGAGCACGCTTGGGTAGTGCAGAAGGGCTTTGGTGTCAGCTAGGGTCCACCGCACAAGCAAAAGAGACAATCAACATCCAAAAAAACTTTAAAGGCAACAGATAGAAAAAAGAGGTGGATTCCTGGCAGTCGGTGACACAGCTGGGAGCAGGACCCGTGGACAGGCTCCTCCACCCACAGCCAAGCTTCTCCTCCAGGGTCACCCTCTCCATGCAGTCAGTCCCTGCGCATAAAGTCTGCAGCACATGAAGTACCTGAGATGGGGCTGCTGGGTGTTTTGCAGAAAAAGCCTCGTTCCCTTCCACACACAGAGGAGAACAGCAAAATACAGCCACAGTAAATGCAGATTTAAAGTTCACCTTGTGTGTTTTCACATCAAGAAGTGTCCGTGGATGTTACGAACCCCTGTTGCATTAGCAGGGCCTAACAACAAAATTCTTGCCTAAAACTTCTCAGTTTGTCTTTGCAAGGAAAACAAGGGCTCTCATCACCTCACCTTTGTTAACACAAGGCAGTTTTCAAAAGCAAAGTCTCAACAAAGGTTGCAGTTGCTGACAAATTACCATGGCCAGACAAGCCTGAGGGTCCCCATCACCTTCCAACACATCTGAAAACGTGTTCCTCAGTCTTCCCACGAGTGCAGCTCGTGGCGGTGACGACTGCAAGTCTCAGCTACCGGTGCCATGCAGGCACAGAACAGAGAGATAATTTCAAACAGCTCACAGTCCAACTTTATATCGCTGCTTAAGGGAAAGGGGAATAGAAACAAGCAGACTACACTGGTCAATATGACAGTCATTTGTCACCAGCTTAACTGTTGTCAGGTTTGGGGCATTTCATTTTTTTCGCCTCTTCAGTATCACGGCGAAGGAGATGATTAAGAAAGATACTGCCATATCTGTGCAGATATGGAAAGAAGTCTCCCCAGAAGAGAAAGCAAGATGTTTATTTGAGTACCTGGGAAAGGAGCAATGGAAGTCGACAGCGCAAGCTCACAGAGGGCTCTTGTTAGAAAGACGACTGGCAAGATGAGAACTGGCCACAAAAGTGGGGGCGAGCGAGTGAAGCCTCACGTAAGGGAAGAGAGGGGCCGAGACGGTTGGCTCTGCACATCACTGGGGCCACGTAAGGAATGTTCTCCCGGAGAAGGAGACCTGATGGCGCCCTGCAGTATGCAAACGGTGGCAGGATCTCCGAGGGGACTGAGCAACCTCTGGGGTTGTCCGCAGGCTCCTCCTTTCTGTTCTGCTTTCTTAAGTAAACTAGGATTTATTAGCAGTTAGAAAGAGGGGAAATGGAGCGGATGTAGGCCAAACCAGGCATCCCCCCCATAGGGAGATAAGAGCAATAAAAGGCTCTGAAAGGTTACTTATGCAGAGCGTTGAGGAGGACTCCAACAGGGATTCCATACAAAGCCCAGGTATTTGTTTCTGTGAACTCCTGCCTCCTAGACGGAGGAATGAGACACTGGGAGAAGAGGGTGTGGTTACAAAAGAAAGAGAAAAAGGGGGGAAAAAAAAAATTCCTAGTCCCCTCAAAAGGCAGTTTAGTTTAACCAATATTTTCTCCTGCTGTACATGTATCTATCTAAATACCTAAATAATCTTTTGCTGGAAAATATGCTGCTATTATTTCTTGAACATAGATACAATGTAAAATCGGACTCTGAGAGTAATTACGAGGTTCAGGATAATGCTACTATTATTTCTGGTGCTTAGTTTCTGTAAATAGTGTCTAACGCATCTCGGAAGCTCACTATTAATCATAAAAAAATAATGTCTCTCTACCTAATTCATAAAATGTGAATACTAAATAATTTGAGACTGCGTTTTGTTGTTTGTTGTTTTTTTGGTGTTTTTTTTTAAGAACTCAAATTTTACAAAAACATCTAGAGGGCTCCTAAGGAATAGCATAAAACAAATACTTTGCATTTTGAAAATTAGAATTCTGGAAGAGGCTGTAAACCTAACACCAAACACTTATGCAACTTGAATTTTAACCATCTTAACATCCTTAATCTTCATCATGTTTAGTACATTACATTTCTTTGACAACTAATCAATCAAAGGCATCATACCTTCTGTAAAGCTGCCAATCCAGTGTCATTTTACCCTCTCTCAACAATGATTTATTTTCTACAGAAACTTCCTTGTTTATTTTATATATGTATATTTTTTATATATAAAAATATAGCAGAACAGATAGGGAAATGGGAAAAGCAAAGCAGCCAACACAATATTGCACTACTCAGGATTGTCAAGAAGAAATCCATGGCTTCCGTGGATCCACAGCCTCTAGTCAACAAATCATCGAGGACATCCCAACGACTCAGTGTCCAACAAGGGAAAGCAAAGAATTGGCTCTAAAAAGCCTAAGAAGCTCTGGAAAGAGGCCATCGAAGACCCAACAGCAGTAATAAGCTCTTCTGAATGAACAGAGAGGAGCAGTTAACAGTTCTGGCAGAGGAAAAGCAGGAGACAATTTTGAAATACAGTCTGCTAGTTATGCTCAGTGAGGATAGCACTACCAAAAATAAAACCGTGGAGTACATAACTATTTGTCCACGACCTAACATAAATGTCATAAAAGATAAAGGAAGAGTGGAAAGAGATCAACATGAAAAACTAACAAAAGCAACAGCATAAAACTACTAAAGGAAATGCCAGTTCCAAAATCACAGCAAATCTCCCCCAAACAGGAAAGTGAACATCAGGGGATGCCCACCAAGAGCAGATGTCTCCAGGGGGATTCTGCCCAGCAGAAAGGTAGATCCTTCTGTCAAGTTCTGCTCTTCTCAAAAGCACAGGGGTTTTCAAAACAAGATTGATTTCCTTAATGGGAACAACAGCACAGACTAATTCCATTATTTTCAATGGAGCTGAATTTGAAAGGTCTATTCACGTGTAATGGTACCTTCTGGGGAAAAGGCAGCAAGGAATCAATTCTACAAACCGTGGTGATTGAGGCCATTTAAAAAACAACAAAAACAATCAAACCTTTCACAACAATTCAAAGAACCATCCTCTAAAGCATCTGATAGCCACAAGAGCAGATCATCCTTGCTGCAGCACATCTGGCACCTCACTGCCGCATTTCCCATCCCTGTATGCCCGCGGATACTCCGAATCAACAGCTGCTGCCTTCAAGGTTTGGCGTTACTCCTGGAAGCACATTTTCCTCCAGACAACTTCAGGGCAAGGAATGCAGACCCAGGACCTACTTCGGCTAAGCAGCCTGAGTTAATGCTGTAGGGCCATCTTCCCTACAGGGGCCTTGGGAAAGGGCACGGAGGGGGAGAAGAAAAGGCTGAAATAATGCCTGGAAGCAAGTTATGCCAACACTGACTGCTAGCTGATATAAAGATATATCCAGCCTACAAGCCTCCCCCTCAGCGTAAAAGCAAAACCATCCCACACCACGGCAGCATTGCTCTCAACCATCTTTAAGAATAATCCAAGTATTTAAAATCTGAGACTCTGAATGACTTCCTAAGAGAGGAGGGGAGGGCGTAGGGAAGGAAGGCTTCCACCTGCGGGTAAAGCTTACAGCTGCTCTTAAACTCATTAGCCGAAATCTGCACTGAAAGATAATAAAACTCTAAACTCAAATGCATGGTTAGGGAAGGCATCTAGGCACACAGCAACCTCTCAGCTCTTACAATTTTTTTTTTAAAGGCTATTCATAAATTTTACCAAAACTTTCAGGTTACCTTGGCAGAATCCCTGCCAAGCTGTTAAGCAGTGCTGTTAGATTTGGGTGGGTTACAGAGTGACCTTTTCACACCACATTAGTGGCCATAATTTGCTGAACTAACATTTCCTCCTGCTGCTTTTGAATATATCAAATGACTTTTGAGCTACCGCTCAAGTCTTAAAAGCTTGTTACAATCCACCCTAGAGACGGCTTCAATTCAGTGTGCTGGGCACAGAAACCCTACAACGCCCCGTGAGCCTTTGAGATAAAAAAAACCTGCCAAAGTTTTACATTTTACTGCACTAGCACCGACAAAATAAAATTAAGTGGCCCAAGGTCCTAGTAGGTCCTAAAAGGACCCCAGGTATCTCCCATCTCATTTCTAGAAGTTACACCAAATACCTCTTCTTCAGAAATTCTTGTAACTCTACATCACCTCCCTACGAGACTCGAGTAAAACAATTATACTCTTACACTGCGCAACTGGAGACACAAAACTGCACGAAAGCTATAAAGTACGTACTTTCTCTACAATAACATGTATCAGAGTCCAGATTTAAATATTTTCCTCGGTTCTGACCATGTTTCAGGGGCTTTTGCAAACATCACAAAGAAACAGCAATTCCCCCCACCCCAAAAGTCAACGCAGCAAGACACTGGCTGGACAACTGTGCCTTGCCCTGCCTGTCCAACATCAAGAAGGTTAGCCAAGCCTAGAAGGAATTGTTATTAGCTGCCTGCGAAAGGATTGGCAAGTAACATCCTAGAGCTGGACTTCAATGAGGGGATTGAGGACAAAGAGCATCAGATAGTAATCTTCTAATAAAGAAATACACAAATATTTATAAACTCATACTTACCCCCCACATATAATCTCTATTCTATGTAGCTCAGGAAGCACCTTACAGAAGCAGATCTGTCATGTATTAAAAGGTGTAAGGCAAAGCTGCTCCGACTTCTGAGGTCCTGGACCACTGCGCTGGCAGGTGACATGTCCCCGCAGTTACTCCTCCTTCCTGTTATTCTAATGAATCTTGTTTACTCCGCTCCTGTGCACCTCCAGACAAAAATGGCCCTTCAGCTACTGTACATCTTATTTGTCCTTGCTTCTGCAATAAGCACTCACATCAATGAGTGTTTAAAACAGTGCAAAATTCAAAAGAAACTCCCCTAGGTGGTCTATGCATACAAATAAGTATATATTTTGCTTTTTTCATAAAAAGACACCCTGCAGGTTTCAAGCTTCTCTCACTGCAAGAGATATTCTCAGGCAACAATGCTGATTTGGTGTAAGCTGATCCGTATCACTGGATCCTGCCTTTGTTTTTGGCAGTCCCCTTTCAAGGTGACTAAATTAAAGTGAAAGTACAGTTCCAGGCAGCCCAACAAGGGGGCAAGGCTGTTTTGCAAAATCTAAAAGGCTAAATAAGATGAAGCAGACCTTCAAGCTAAAGAATTAGCTCATTAAAAAAAACCCAAAACCAAAAACAACAAACCACCAACAAAAAAAACCCAGCAACAACAAAAACCCCAACAACAACATCCATGCTGCTCTGAGAATGTCACTGGTAATATCAGAACTGGGAAGATTACACCAGCCAGGAGAAACCAACATCAAACCTCCTGAATCAGATTCATTCAAAACACCTCACATTTAATGGTCAAGGGTATGGGTAGAGTTTAAGAAGCTGCTTCCTTAGTGAACCTGATTTATATGAACACAACTGGTTCAGATCATGTCAAGCAATACAACGGATCAGCCCAAAACACATGGCTTGCCACTGACCCCAGCACTTGCAAAAACAGTATGCATGGCGCATATAAACAGCCAAATGAAAAACATATCTACATTCCTTTTAAGTGTATGAGCCTGAAATTGCTAAGAAAAAATATTTGCTGTCTGCACCTGTGTGAAATTGAGATTGCGGCTCTAAGTGCTCTCAACACTATGCATGCCATGGCACCAATATACTAATCACTGAAGGGTGTTCAGCAGTCCTGTTAAAATGAAACAGTGAAGAGCAAACTTCTTAATCTAACACAACTCCAAAGATTATTCGATTCAGCCTTCCTTCGCAGCAAAACAAGGGCTCGCCAATATGGGGACCTATATACAGGCTAAGCTAAGATTTCAGCAAATTAGCCCATGCCCCGTGTGAACACTGGCCACACGTAACGTGTGGATACACACTATTCTAGAGGTGCTAAAACGTATTTTCAGTTTTTTCATATGGTAAATCACCTCAGATAGAAACATTCTTCACATACATCAAGACTGTCCTTGACACTCTAGCTAACTGCACGTGAGCCTTTCTGTTTCTCTAAAAACCGCATCCTTAAAACGACGTGGCAAGTGAAAGACTCTGGGTAGCCTTGGCAAGTCATTGCTGGATCTTCACAGCACTCTAATCCCAGCAGGAGATCTGGAAAGCAAAATCTCCAGGTATGGCATCTCCTTCTCCTGCCAAACCAGACTCCTCGTGTTGGAGTTGCCTCAGGAGCTTCTGGCTCAATCCCCTCTGCAGCCCAGCCTTCACACACGGCAGTTGTCCTCCTCACCTGCAAGATCTCTTCCAGCCTTGAAGAAGCTGGAGACTAAAACCACGTGCATGACCACATCCACAGCCCAGAAGTAGGTAAATCAGGCCATGCGACCAGAACATTAGTGAGAGAGCTGAGCACCAACAAAGGCAGAGAAGGAACTATCTGGGTCACGGTATGCTAACAAAGCACGGCAAAGCTTCAGAGCCAGCAGCAGGACCACAGGGAGAGGCCCAGGGAGGTACGTTGCCTACTCTGCAACGAGCACGCCTTATAGACTCAGGGCCAGACTGCTGCAAACTAAAATAGCTGCTGCATAAAAGGCACAGCCAGCTCTGCATATTCAAGATCAGAGCGGAGATAGATGATGAGATTCTCTGTGCTATGCACAAAAGCCAAAAATCACCAGTGCATTTACAGTTCAATATTCTCCTAATCCCATCTTTATTCCTAGTGCATAAATAAAGCTCATTACAAATTATTTTCTTCAGAAACCTACTAGCAACCCAAAATAATTCATGAATGTGCTGTTTGCATTTATACATCCTTGACACCCACAGTAAACATCAAAACAAGGAATTCAGTCACTCACATTGGTTGTAATACATAATTTCTCTTTCCTCTGTGGATTCTGTCACAGCTACACCCAGCAAACTCCTTCAGCAGCATCTTTTATGTTATTAGGTATACATATATACAGGCACACATGTCCACTTTATGGGGACTCTTCTCAGTCCATCTCACTTTCCCGCATGAGCAAAGGCATTTTGTGACAACACACATACACATACTGAATAATTTATCTGTACAAAAATAAATAAATAAAAAAATAGAGCAAATGTTTTCTTTCTTAGTCTTGACCAAACACAAAGCTACCTGCTCTCTTTGTTCCAGTATCGCACGGTGCCTCCTCTCCTCACTCTCAGCACACTACACCATTTGGCCACCAGCTGCAGTAACCTGTGGAGCTCTGATGTGTGTGCACACGCCGGGGATGGCAGCAGAGGTGCTGCTGGCGGAGAAGTCGAACAGCACCACGGCCTCTCCCACGCGGCGAGACCTGGAGCATCTGCCAGCCCAGGCAGGGCAGGTACAGCACGCTACCGTCCCATCCACCTGCCGGGTGACTCCCTCCCTGCCCCAGGGGACAAAGCTGATATAGCAGGACTTGCTTTGCTTTCAGCATTCCCTTCCTTGAGCGCTTAAACTGGATAGAGACTTTAACAAACAAGTTTAGAGACGGAATTCCCCTTTTTGTTAAATTATTATTACCAGAAGACCACGCATGCGCACACGCACCAGGCTCACATCGCCACACAGACCAAGGACAGAATGAGAAGCACAGCCAGACGCGTGCAGTGGCCGCACACCTTGCACAGAAATACAAATCAAACGTAGCCAGGTGTCTCTGATGGTGCCCAGGCCGTTGCAGGGAAGTACGCTAACCAGCCTCGGCATCTCTACTACCGCCTGATGACAACGAGGCATAGCGGACGCGTATAACCTCTGAAGCATTTTTAGTCACAGTATACCTTTAGCGCAGAACACAATGCAAGTATTAACCAGCAAAGCTGTGGCAGGTGACAACTAATCAGACACGGGAGATGCTGGGGAGGAGGAAGGGATGCTCAGTGGCAGCAGAGAAGCCCCCCACCCCTCGCTGCCCTTGGGGCTGCGCTGCCGGCGAGACTGTGGTCGGCGAGACTGTGGTCGGCAAGGAGGAGCTGGCTGAGGTCTGGGTGCCAACCCAGAGCAGGGCCAACAGAGGGGAGCTTCCAGGACTGCTGCGTTTGGCCCCTTCAGGAAGATTACCAATGTAACAGCAAAAAAAGACCCACGCAGCTCCCAGCAGCTCTCCCAAATATGTAGAAACCAGGTCTCCTGCTTCCCTGACACCCAACAACATCCAAGTTAGCAGCTCTGCAGGATCTGATCAGGCAACCTTAGAGAAAGCAACCATCACAGCCTGAGCCACGCCAGAACTCCCTTCCTGAGGGCTTTGTGTGTTGCAAGAATCAGACACAAAGAGGAACTCTTATTACCTGCTCTGCACTGAATTAGACATACACAGTCCTCCTGATTGCACACACAAGGTAAAATTAAGCATCATCAATTTTCTTCAGAAGAAAATGTGTGTGTCAACCTTACTCCATCAACCAGTAGAACCTTCCTGCTTAGTTCTTGAATGCTGGTTATTTTATGCAAAATTCAATGTTTGGACTGAGTAGTATGGCAATTTATGAAAAAAAAAAAAAAAGAGAGAGAGAGAGAGAGAGAGAGAATACTACATTTAACACATTTGGAAATACAATTAGTCAAATACAACTTCACAAATAAGCAGTCCCTCTGCCCCCAATATAAAAAAAGAAAAACTAGAGTGCAAATTTAGGAAACCAAGAATGATGGTTGGAAAACTGCCAGTAATGGAAAAGAACGGATATGGCTTATGAAATAACCCCACCGTTTCTGTGTATAATCATTATTTCCAGTTTGGCCTCCCTAAATTAAATTGGTTTTAATCTTCCCTACTAAACTGGCACAATGTTGACTTCAGCTTTTTGGTGTCCATTTGTTCTACCACATGACATCACGAGATGCCTGCCAATAACAGAGAGATGCCTAAAAGCCTTGAAATTCTTGGCTTTGGGACTCCAGGTTTTCTGAGAACTGTTAATTTACTTTGGCTTAAATCCTAGATTTTGGCTCCACTTGAGAAAAGTATTTCTCACACAGTAATTAAACTTGTAGTGGACAACACCGAAGCAATAGGAGACGTGCTCCAAAAAGAGTATGTTGTCTAGTCACGTCTTTCTGAGGTTTCTCTTCTTGCAGCCACACGAAGAAAGCAGTGAAGGAGCTGTGCACCAGTAGCGCAGCTTAAGTTCTAATTAGACAATTAAGGAAGAAGAAATAGCGTTTGTTAGACAAAACTTTATATATTTTTACAAAATTGGAGAAAGTCTAGCTGTCAATTAAAAAACAGCTTAAACTCAGTCCAGGTAAAATTCAGAACAAGCTATTCAACTTTACAGCAGCAGCAAAATTACCTTTTCCAAAGCAATGCTTCATGAGGTCTTAGTGGCATTCTTTTGGTGGTGCAAAGCAGGAGAAGCCTCACCTCTCCCACTCGCATGGGACTCTCCTTCAAAATACGATAAAACTGGGGGACAGCACAAAACCAGCGTCTTGACCCTCAAAACCATCAATGATATAGGCCCTTGGCCTGCTCCTTTCCCAGAGCTTAACAGGAATTTGTCAGTATTTCCCTGCACTGCTCAGGGAGCAGGAGAACAGAAATGGCACAAGACTGCAAGTTCAAACACATTACAAAATAGTCTGCAAAAATAGCTGGGCCTTGTAAGAAATATACTTCTCCATGGAAACCACCAGACGCTCTGAATTCTGGCAGACTAGAGAAAACGGGTTTGTATTATTAAAGGAAATGTCTATGTATTTGGGCTTTTGTAATTCTAACCTTCAGAAAGTGAGAAGCAATTGCTGGTCTCCAGAACAGGTCAGCTGAACTTCCTACATCTTTCCGTCTTCTGCCTCTCCTCATCCAGTGACACCGCAATCCCCAGAGGACAGAAGGATGGGCGGGGGGGTGTACTTTGCAGGTCTCTGCAGTGCTTTTAATTACAGATACAGAATGAAAAGAAGCAAGAAAAAAAGACAACCTGGGGTTTTAAAACACCTGTCCATACAAATAAGACACCTCCACATATTTAGGTGTGGAATGAGGCAAAGCAACACTCCTGTAGTACATTAACAAATGTGACGTATATATTTCAACATCTGTGTATTCCAGACCTCTCACACTCAAACAAGTGCAAGATAAGCCATTACTATTCTCTCCCTCACCCAAAACAGTTTCCACTTTGGATGCCAGGTGGGGAACTATAGATTAATTAACTCCCAACTGGCATTGATGGGATAATTATACTCGCCTGTCTCTGGATTTCACTATTTCCAGCTGAACTGCCACACCAGAAAGCAAATCCTAACCATGAACCTCCACTTCTCTGCTGTATCCCAACAAAGTGCTGACCTCTTACCTGTGAAGGCTGGGATACACAATTCAGAAGAACTTAATAGAATATTTTTAAAGAAATAAAAGTGCTGCAGCCTCAAAACATGAAAGGGATGGGCTACAAAGAAGCACTCATATAGAGAGCAATTATATTTTTTATATCTAATGGTTCTGCCTCAGGAAGCAAGAGCTGGCTAGCATCAAACTGTATAAAAGAAAGGATTATGGGCTCACGAAAAAAGAATGCCATTTTGATTTAAAACCCAGCAAAGCATAGTGCAGATTTGTTATTTTAACTCACAGCGCTTAATTCCTATAACGAGCCAGAATGCCATTACGGACGAAAAATACACGAAATACTTATGGTACAAGAAATTAAAAGTAACCTCACTTTTCATCAATGGCTGTTCACCGAATAGGCCATTCTTTGCTTCTCGAAACCGTCTTGAGCTTGCACAATACATCTGGGCTACACAAGATTTCAGAAGGAAAAAAAACAAAAAAAAGTTTAAATTCGTTTCTGAGAACCTGCTACTCCACAGCATTTCCCAGGGCCAGTTTATGATAACTCCCAGCCAAAGGAGTCCAAGCCCTCCTTGTGACTTCCCAATCAGCATCAAAAGCAGCTCCCACCTGCATTTCTGTGATTTCATACAGCGCCATGTACACTCATGCCACAGGTACCATAGTAAAGTTTTTTAAATAAATTCTCAGCATTTAATCCTCAGTCCTAGCAATCATCATCGTGGGTGAAATACAGAGTTTGCACAAAAAGGAAAAGATTTAGTTCTTCCTCAATTCAAGAAATTAAAGGATAATCCCCAATTATTCAGAATACTTTTGTAGTCTAGTATCTCAATTTGCCATTTTACTTTTATAGTAGGGTTTTTGGTGGTTTTGTTGTGGGTTTTTTTTGAAGTGACTTGTGTCCAGAGGATTTCAAAATTATGCAAAACTGACTGCTGCTCCCGATTTTAAAGTAGGGGTATGCTCAGTGTGCCTAATTTAAAAGAAGCAACATGCAATATGATCAACTAAAAATATAAAAATACATTCCTTCTGCATTAGTGCATTAAAAAGTAAAAAAAACCCAAACCATTTCTAACAAGAGACATGGAAGTGGTCTCTACAGCACCTGCACCATCATCACAGCAACATGTGACACTGGTCAAGCATGAGAAACATGGAAAACAGGCCAAGGCACAACATAGAACTGGAGAATTAAATCTGTGCTAAAATGTGGTGCTTTGGGGAGGGGGAGCAGTGGCACAGGTTGGCTGCATTTGGGGAACTGCAGCCACAGACAGCCCCAAGAGGGGCTTGCACTGTCCCACCCAGAGCAACCCTCCTCCTGGGGATGCTCCCGGCGGCAGGCACCGTGAGAAAGGCTTTTGGAGACAGCGCGGGACTGCCGGCCACTGCACCCGGAGAGCGATTCCTTCCAGCTGAGCACTTCTGCCCAGCCTGAAGTGGCCAAAGCACAGCGCAGGGCATCACCCCACGCCGCAGACAAAGCACCACGGGCTGTGGAAAAGTGTAGGGAAAGGGGACATCCGCGACTGAAGTCCCACCAAAAATTTTTTTGAAGAATTTTCCAGATCCTACATTTGACCCAAATCTCCCTGCCAAGTTTTTGTGCTGCCACAATCACATCCCCCCCGCCACCATTCCTCATCATCGCATGTGAATGTCCTCTAGGAACAGAGGAAAAACTTAGTTACCCTGGCAAGGCACTGGGAACCTGGCAGTGTAGAGACATTCACTTCCTTAAGAGACTGTAGCAGTTAATGGTTACAGTGGTTAAAAAAAAAAAATCAGAATTATATTTAATTGGTGGCTTTTTTTTTTTTTTAATCTAAATGAGTTACTGTCTACATGATTTCCTAAGCCCCTCAACCCCTGATAATATTCCTGAGAGGTGAAAGGGGTTTTGATGTCTGAGTGAGTTTATGGTTGTTTAAATAAGACAAGTCTGAAGGATAACACAGCTTTCTTCCCCTGTCCTCACCTCCCATTCACATAAATGCTTTTTTCTTCTTTTTTCAGCTGCAGTTCCTGATCCACAAGACACAGACTGAGATGTGTGCCCTCCCACTCAGAGACAGGCCAAAGACTGGCATTTTCAAGCTTTTTAACACAAACAATTCCAACATCAAATCATCAGACTTCAGATACTCATACTGGGCCAAAGTCACCAAAGCCAAGACTTTCTCCAAGGCATCTCTTCAACCACCTTACGCAACTGCAAAGCAGCGCGAGGTCTGACTGCCAGAGACGGCCCCCCCGGCTCCTCCACTGCGGGCTGGGGAGCGGTCTGCCTCTTCCCAAGAGCAAAGCCCTGACCACGTGTACATTTTGGAGGCTCTACTTAGCACATTCAAAGTCATTCTTGGTCAACAGAGACCCGAGCAAGCATGCAAAGCCTGCTAGCAAAGGGTATACTTGCCCTGTACAACAGCAAGGCCATGGAAAGATACGTGCCTCGGGTTCAAGGCTATACAAGGACGGCTGGATAGCCAGCCCCCCTGGGCTATCTCCATCCTGGGCTGTACGTAGCACAGATATAATAAATGGAGTTTCTTTGATATTACGTGTTCACAACGACCTGAGCAGAACTGGCACCCCAGCCACCTCACAGCTGTGGGGGCTCAGTTTAAGCAGTTTTGGTTATTCAAACACTGACTAGTGGCAAAGCCCAACAGATCGGCCATGTCCCCTCACGTCTGTAGCCCCGGGACCAGACGAAGGGGCATGAGCTGCAAATGAATCTCCAGGCCAGCAGAGCCCACCATGGCCCCAGGTGGCACTCACCAGCTTAGCTGTCATTAGCAGGCCCTTAAACACATGGCTGAAAGTAAGGCGGCCCCTGAGCGTAACAAAATTTACGATCTCCGCCTGGCAGCACGCAGGCATGAGGGAGCGTGATAAATGCCGATTGCCAAAGACTTCACCACTCAACAAGCCGGTGACATTATCTCGATGCGTTATCCACCTTCTTCACCCGAAGGAGCAGGCTCTACACTGCAATACTTTGCTGAGCTTTTCAACACCAGATCCAGGAAAAAAACCCAAACCAAACCAAAACACAAAAGCAAAACGTTTCTTCCTATGCAGAAGGACCTCTTGACTTGGCCGTAGTGGTGCAAACAGAAGCAGTACAGCTCGTGGGCTCTCCTCCAGCAGGACCCCCAGCACAAGCTGACGCCCCGGCGCTCAGCACCCATCTGTCCTACAGCACCGATCCAGTCTGGGATCCCTGCATTACAGAAAGATCTGCAGAGATTGCACAAGGATACCAATTTCTGCTGGTTTATTATAATCGTGTGGATGATAAGCAGAGCTTACTGCACATCATAAAAGTAATGCTTTTTCTACTTTATGGAGGAATGTTGTGCTACAGCTGACTTGCAAATGGGGCTAAGATGAAACATAAGAACAGGATTTTTTTCTTGCTCAATCACTCCAAATTGTGTTTGAAACTTCACATTTTTGTTAGGTAAGCTCTAGACAAATACAGTGGTAGATAAATAAATATACTGGTAATGGTTAACAAGCCACCTTTTGACAAGATTGATAATCCATTTATACAAGTTCCTCTGTGTGTCCAAAAAACCCAATCCCATAGCACGCACATGTTATTCTTCAGGAAGAAGAAAGATCACCTCCTGTCACACCCCATCTATCCCAATGCACTCCATTCCCCCCAAAATGCCATCTTCATCTGTCCACTCACAGCCTTTCCACGAAAATCCCATCCCCTCCACGCTTAATAAAAGTGGCATAGAAAAACTCATGAAAAAGATTTCTGTGAAAAACTCAGGAGCAGTGTCAACGACAGAACAAAAAATGTTCTGTTGAGAGATGCAATACAAAACGCCGCTTACTTTCTGTTATGGAGTGATAGCTCTATTTCCTCAGGTGACATCTCTTGCCAACAATCTCTGTGGCCATCACTTTCTCTTTCTTATAAACCCTCCTGAAAACCCAATCTCTGAAACTTTACATTAAATTATCCAAAGGGATGAAAAGCAAGGGAATGCAAAATTATTATGTTAAAAAAAATTAAATAAAATTTAACCTAGCTGAAAACCAAGTCATCCAAGAGCCATTTAAATAACTCCACTCCCTTTTCTCTTCTTTTCTCCTTTTCCTTATTCCGCGTCTCAGATCCCGAGCCCAGTGCCCGCTGGAGCAGGAACCGGCGCACGGCACGACACTGCCGGTCCTGAAGGGCTTCTGGGCACCATCACAGTTTACGCAACGCACCACTGCAGCACCACAGATTTTGATGCATTTGTATATTTTGGGGGTGCAGGCCACACTGGTTTGACTAATTCAGGCTGCGTCAGCAAAACAGTGAGCATCTCAGTAAGGTTTGGGTGTCTCAATCTGGCTACTTTGAGAATGCTCCTATAAAAAAACCAAAACCAAAACTACTTCCCAAGACTACCTTTTAAGTAAAAACCCTGGGTTTTTTATTTTTCCTGAATCCATAAAAAATTGTATAAAGGTTTTCATGACTCTTGATATTTATAAGAGCCCTTTACAACTGAAAAAATCCCTACTGACTATCCAGGAAAATAAACTTTATACAAAAAAAAGCTGTCAAAAGCATTGGCTAGTTATAAAAACTTGCTAATTTCTTTAAATCACAGTAAGCCTAGATTTTGGGTGAAGCCACAACAGGTACATAACTTTAAGGCAAAAATGTAGTTCTCCTCTTCATGTCTTTAAAACAATCAGTTGACGGAGACAGAAGAAGAAAGGAAATTAGCTGGTTTAAACTGATGGAGTATGTTTCTGAACGGCTATGAGTTAATATAAAAACCAGTATTTAAAGATGGAATTTGAAGAAGAAAAGGCTGATGGAGGACAAGCATATGACTATCTGTTTGCAGCACACCAGAGCATCATGTGTCAAAACCAAAGTAAGATGTTTGCTTCTGACCCATTTGCTTCTAACCTTTCAGAAGGCTGGAAGGGGGAAGATAATTTTGCACCATTTTGTGTGTAAAGGCACCTCAAATGCTTAATTATAAAGTTTAATCTTGAGCAAAAAAACTCACAGAAGATGCAATTAAGCTTCAGCATGGTTCCAGCTTGGCTTGACAGAACAAAACCAACCCCAGCCAGAGGGAAGAAACTTCTCCGCAGTTAACACAGAGTGAAACTCTGGCGCAGCAAGCAGCTTCTCCACTGACTTGTGTTTTACCAACATAAAGTTCAGGTTTTTCTTGTTTGTGTTTCTGAAAGGTCCCAGGAGGGCAGAAGATAACTGAAACACAGCCTACCTTTCCACATGGCTCTCCCACTGCACCAGCCAAATTAAGATTTTTAGCATTTGAACACTTCACACAAACTTACCCCACCCTTTCAAGCACCTCTACGGTTTCAAACAGTGGAAAAACACTGGGGAAGTATAAAGATCCACACAGATACGTGTGCCGTGGGCAGTGGGCACCTCTGCCCACTGGGGTTGGGCTGCCCGTGCTCCAGGACAGCCCCAACCTGGCTCAGCCACGTGTCCTCAGAGCCGATGCTTGGTCAGGATGAGCTCCGTGAGCGCTTGTCCAGGACGCATTCCCCTCCCACAAGAGATGCATTAAAGCTGGGATGACACACACTCGACGGACCCATCTGCAGACAAACCACCGTTTTGGCTTTTATACCATAGGAAGCTTTACAACTCATTTAAGGGCAACATCTTGGATTTTTTATACTGTTTAAATAAAGCTCCATTTTTATAGGCTCACAGCGTACAACAGTATCACAGCTCAAAATCACGCATACGAAAGGCTTGTAAGAATAGGCACACCACTTACCACCTGCACATCCACACAAAACAAACACCATCCAGTTTGCTTCGTGCTGGGGGAAAGGGGAGAAACTCTTCAGAAACACATTTCAATAGTCACCAATATTTAGTCATGTGAGGATTCAGCCATAAAGCCGGTAACTCACGTTCCACTGACCTGTATTTGCAAACTTGCACCGAAAACATTTTTTTCCTCATTTTAATTTAATTTGAGAAGCAGGTGCCTGCTGCAATCCCGCAGGGCACACTTATATACTCATGCTGACATTACAGAGGTTCCCTACCATTAGTGCTGCATGAGCCAAATCCAGCTTGCCAGCCATGCAGGAGCAGCCACCATCTCTCCCCAGCCTCTGCGGCGGAGCAAAAAATTGGTGCAGCCTCACGTCCTGCTGAAGGACCCAAAGCTGAGCACTTGGGTCCCAGCCCCACTGGAGGGACGGATGGATGAACAGCCGCCTCCTTGCCCTGGAGGATGGGTGGCAGCTCCAAGTGGTGAAGGCTTTGCAGCCCGGAGCAAAGCTGCGCTGCAGGGTGGTAGCCACGGGCTGCTGGGGTTGGGTTCAGCTGCAGTAGCTGGTCTTCTTCGTGACCAGTCCCCTTGCAGGAATAATTCAAAGCATTAGCATGATTTGTGTATTTCCAATGTACAGAATTAAAACCACAACGGCCAAAATAAAACCTCACTGGGGATGACACACAATTCATACCAAGGAGAGCAAAACGGCAGGGAGGAGCAGGGTGAGAAAGAACCAGAAGTGGAAAGCTGGAGCGGCTCAGTTACCTGGGAGATACACCCCTCTCCACACGATACGATCTACTATTTTCTCAGGCTAATACGATGTCAAATCCCAAAACCACGTGAAGGTTGCTCAGTTAAAGGGTCTGCTTCCAGAGATCAAGAGATCTCAGCATCTA
The DNA here is from genome assembly GCF_964188355.1 of Buteo buteo. Classification (NCBI taxonomy): domain Eukaryota; kingdom Metazoa; phylum Chordata; class Aves; order Accipitriformes; family Accipitridae; genus Buteo; species Buteo buteo. The sequence goes on from NC_134192.1 coordinate 2,932,018, forward strand.
CTGAACTCGGCATGAGCCATATTCACATGCACAGCTCATTGATAAAAATAATGTCCGGCTCCTCAGCTGGTGCTTTTCATCTGACAGTCCGGACACACGGTAGGACCGGGGAGGATGGCATCATTAGCTCCACCCTACAAACTGCAAAGCTAAGACAGTGAGCTAACATGACTTGTCCAAAATTCATCCTTGCAGAGGTAAGGAGATACAACCCAACAGGCCAGAGCTCTTTTTCACCATTTTATGCTCTGGGTTACACCCCTCGATGCCCAGAACAAGGCACGGTTCACTAAATGGACACACTGCCAGGAGCTCAGACCATTTTGTAGTCAATTTTTAATAGATCTGAAACCCTCTGAAGTCAAAGCAAGTATTTTCCTGAAACCACATAACTGCATGGTTTTTGCCCCCCCCCCCTTTTTTTTGTCTTTTTCTTTTTTAAAAGTATTAAAGTCAAGAATATTCATCATCATTCTGTCCACTCCTTGGGAGGGTGGGTAGGTGTTCAGCACCAAAGGTATAATCAAGCGCTCAGATAGGCTTAGGAGTTTTAAAGTGAGACATGTGTAATAAAAGCAATCACAGTCAATAAACTACTAAGAAGAGCAGTAATGGGATTATCTGTCAACACAAACAAAAGGATAAATACAAGCAAAACTATCAGTCCCTGAAACCTAATTCTCATGTATTTAATCTCAGACTATGGCAGGGAGATTAAAGAACCTGAGGACCAAAGAAAAAGTTATTGATTGCAAAATTCTTCCTTTAAACAAAGTATTTGTTTATGGTTTAAGCTAACCAGCCTACGAAGTGTATGGCAGCAGCTAATTTAACCACAGATGCCGAAGAACTGCACCATCCCCATCAAGCAGCCGACCACAGGGGTACAAGTCAGGCGCCAGCGCTGAAGCTCCCGTTCACCCTCACCCTCTTCCAGAGGGAAACTTCTCTCCCCTGGCCACATTCAAGCAGCAGGGAAAAAAACCCAACCCACCACTAAATCACAATGTAGCTGAAGGCAAACACACAGTTGCATTCAAATCCCCCTTTTCATTTTGCCAGCTTTGCTTGTGTGAACAAGGCCAAAGCTGAAACACAATTTAGAGCCTCAGGACTGGGAAGCCAGCACGGCCCTGAAACGGCAATCTGCAACAACCTCCGTTGCTTTAGAGGAGCGTTAAAGCAAAGAGGAACTGATCCTTGAACCGTCTCTGCTGCCTGACGCTCTCCTGAAGTCTGCATTTTAAGGCACGGCATCACTCGTCTTTGCCTCTTAAACATGGTAAGCGCTGGATGTGGTGTTTGGCAGAAAAAGCACCCCTGGGCATTTGCACGTGCTGGCAGGCGAGCAGAGACAGGCACACACGCGTGCACACGCGTGCACAGGCGCTGCCCTCGCAGGCAGCAGTGGAGCACAGAGGGAAGGCAGGCATGTTTTTATTCCTCCCACTCTTTCACAGCAAACCTTGCCAGCTGCCCTCTTACCTTTCATATGTTCAGCACAGCTGCCAAGGCTCAATCCAGATGAAAGGTTTGAAGCATGACACAGAAGCATCTACCCCGCTTCCCTTTCCATCTAATTACCGGATTCACCTGAGCACACGTAGGAGGGAAGAGAGGGGGCCCGGAAGCATGAAGAGGCTAAGGCAGCTCCCAGTTAATTTGATGGGACCCAACTTCTGATCCAATTAAAACCCGGCATTCGGTGACCAGCAGAGCTATTTTCACTGCTGCCGACCCTACCTACCCGGATGACTGATCCCGAGAGCTGGCAGCACCGTGCTCTTTTCCTTGTATGCTGCGATCAGTGAAGAGACCCTCATTTACTTAATAGGATGGAATCAGGCCCTCGTTGCACAAAAAAGCCTCAGTGATGCCTACAAAACCAGCAGTGCAGCTGCTGGGAAGGCTGCTTCGGGCAGGGATACCTGCCTGTGTCTCATATAAACAGGAGACTTATTTCCCTACCCTACTCTGCCTCAGAATAACAGACACCCCAACACTACCTCCCCACGCCAGGATTTTGGACCTCCCCCATCTTTTTAGGAAGCTGTTCCCTCTGCTCTTTTTAAACAAATGCCTGAAGTCTACTCTAACCTCTCCTTGTGTGACACACACACAGCTACAAGCTCCCAAAGAAGTGTATATAATAGACCAGAAGGCTCCATATGCATTTTTCATCTTCTTACGCAACTGTGCCCCTCCGCACATGACTGAGGAGATTTTCTGCAAACAGTTCAGCTATCCACCTAATGCTTACTTAATGGAAGTGTTTTCAGAAAAACACTACAAGAATTTTCAAATAGAAACAATTAGCATTCACAGTAATTTGCATCTACTTTTCCCCATTTCTAAAGCAGCATGCTCTGCTTTAATATTAACCCCTGCTTGTTCATCAAAGCCCAGTGCAGGGGAGTTAGCCACACAACTCCCATTAGAAACCACGGGAGCAATTCAATTCAACAGTGAAAAGATTACATGGTGATGCTTGAAACTTGGGGGGACTACCCTTTGTTTTTAAGCATCCTGCGTGTCAGCAAAATGAGGGGCTTCCATCATGCCGCAGCTATTTTCACCAGCGCTCTTTTATTCCCTAATCCGTTCTCCTATGCATCCACAAACCTTGGCAAGGGACTAGCAACGGGATTTACAAGTGCAGTATTCACCAAATCGCTCCCCCCATCACCTAAGGTGCCCTGAATGCATGACACGCTGAGACCAGAGCAGCCAAGCTCCTCTGGAGGCTGGAAGAAGCCCAGTGCCTGGGGTGGGGAGGGGGATGGAAAGGTTTCATTAGCCTGAAATTTTGATCCAGGCTCATTTTAAAAGCCAGCTATCTCATGAACATTTACATCTTGGAAATCACAGTAAACACCTTTACACTGGGAAGCCTTGGTTTTCCAAAACATGAAACAGCACATCCTACCTTCGAGATTTTGCAAAATAACAGAACATGAATATCTTGCTCGCTGTGTGGATCGTATCTCTGAAGACACATTGTGCCTTGTACTTGCAAGGTAGTTTGTGGCCCAAGCGGGTCGGCCCCTGGGGTAGGCACCATTTCCTATGCCTACATCATGTAGAAGGTGGTGAGCGGATGGGGACGAGAGGAAGCACAGAATAATTCCCGCGAAACAAGACTGTATTTGCAAAGGTGCCCAAGAGAGTTACGGCTCAATCAACACGAGATGAGCATACTCTATGAGGCAAAGAAGAAAGGGAGCAGCTTCTTATTAAAACACAGCATCTTTTTTGCTGTATAGCACAGAGCTCCACAAGATAGCGGGTTTTTTTCCCCCCTTTTCTAAAACCCTGAAGAATTCCATGAAAAAAAAAGTCCAAGTTTAAAGACTCCACATCTGACAGCATCTAAGCAGAGACCACTTGTGCAATGCAGTGCTGTCCCCTGTGTACACACACTGCTATTCAGTCTTTAAGAGATCACATACTTCTTTTCCTGCAGGACCCCTGCCTCCTTCAGCTTGCTGGTTTGATGGGAAGCAGCAAGTGATGCAAAACAAACGGGAAAAGTCTTGTCAATCTCTGCCTGATTCGGTAACAAGTTCTGTCGGCAGTGTTGCAGGGCAGATTTGGATTTACACTCATGTTACTGAAATACCTGAGTTTTGTAAACAAGATGGCTGGCGTGCAGTGAGTAGACAGAAATACAAGGAGGATCTGGATCATTCAGATGATGGTCTGGATTATTCATGATGAGCTCAGTGGCTAGGTGTAAACACCTAACCGTTTACCAAATGCTATCCAAACAGAAGGGACACACATAATCAACAAAATACCGGGTTGTTTAAACCGTTACAATATACACTGTACAACTGAAGGATTTCTGAGAGATCCTCTTTGCAAAACATATTCTTTTAATGTAGGTGTTGAAGGGCTTTTTGGGTAAGAAGGCTTTTGTTTTGTTTTTTAAGGATAAAGAAATCCAGATAGCGTTATATTACTAAACTACTGAAACATGCCTGGCATCAGTAAGATGCATAACAGACTGAACAACAGAGGTCCCATGTCAACATCTCCTGAACAAGGTAAATACAACAGGTCCGAGCTAGTGATAAATGAATTCCAGGGCAAGGGCTGTTGACAGCACACCGAAAGACCTTCCTTGCCTTCTGCTCCCTAAGATCATTTCAAAGCCTGCAGGCAAGTAGTAACTCCAGCAATCTCAAATGATGCAACTGTGCATAAGGGAAAGGATATATTTTATCATCATCCAAGCAGCTAACCACAGGAACTCAGTAACATATCCATATACGCACTCCTGCTGCAGAGGAGCCTGCAGAGCACAAACACTTCTTGCATACTTTGACTTGACTATTTCCTCCGCACACAAATAAATACAGTTAAAGATAAACCTCAGGAAGAGGTAAAACTAAATATCACACCAGGCTTTGCAAACACCTTTCTTTGCCTACTGCTTGGTATAAGTCCTACCCTGTAGTTACTACAACACCTGAAAGATGAGGGTGCTAACAGTGTTTCTATTTTCCATGGACACAAAGCTCAGAATAAACTCACCCTCTGAAAGCCATATCATGCTCTCCTTTTTTTCCTGTGAGCTCGATTAAAAATCCACTCAACCTGCCCACATACAAAATTCAGTAGCCTGTAGGACTTTGAAATGCGTTATAACCTGGTGTGGAACAGCCACTGGATCATTAATACTCTACTTCAATGTAAATGTTTAAAAACTATGCCAGAATTGAAAATTAGATCCGCCTCCACCAGTTTGGTTTGCACACTGTACGAAGTCGCATCTTAAATGCTTCAAACTGCCACCGGCAACTACATACAGAGCAGTGCAGTGCCACCTTGCTAGCAGCATCAGGGAGGTTGATGCACCAACAATGAAACAGCAGAAAGCCTTTGCTGAACCCAGAAGACTGCCAGACCCAGGGTGGGCTCCAGAATGAAATTCAGAGGGGAAGGATTTTTGTAAGAACAGAAAATTATTACTTCCCACAAAAGCTTCCTTTAGAAACCAGCTTCTACCCTTTAAATTCAGCTGCTTATACTTGCTTTTTTCTGCCTGGTGCAGCGCTGATGGCACCTCTCACACTAAGAGCTGACACATTCTCAACCGCAGAAAACACAAAGGAAGCAGAAATCTTGTCCATCACCTGGAGATAAAACACAAGTCATCTCAAGCTTGCCTCCTTAGACTCGGGCTCACTGCAGCATGTAAGCGCATGCTTAAAAGTGTTTGCTAAATAAACCACAAAATACATACATCCTGACTCCGAAGTTTTGGAAACAGGAAGATCCCACGCAGCTAAAACACTTCCAGGAACATTTTTCAAATAACAATTTATCCTCATGATATTCCTTTAACTTATGCCTGAATTATTTACCTCTTTTGCAGATAAGAAGCTATAAGGAAAGGCTGAGGAATACTTCCCTGGGAACCCAATCACCTGCAGCAAGGTGCTGAGACTGTTCAAGCACCTCCAACACTTTAAGGCAGGGGGGGAAGAAAGAAAAAAAAAAAAACCAAAAAGAATCTGAACTGGATTAAATTTCAGGAATTCCTATACACCTATCTGTGGGAGTGCCTAAAGACCAAACAGTAGCAGGACCCCACAGTGCAAAGTTATATGCAAAAAGTAGTTTGCAGTCCTTGTCAAAATAGCTTGGAGGAGAGAAGAAGGTGTTTAGCAAACCGAAACAGCACCACCAGTAAGCTGGCCAGAAATGACTATCTATTCATATGATTTTATTGATGGCCATAGCTGGGAAGGTAAAGAACTAGGAAAGAAAAAATGAAGAAAATGAGGTAGAAGGCAGAAGAAAAGAAGAAAAGCTCTGGAGTGAAGATAAGAAGAGCAAGAGGGATAGCTGGTGATCCCAGCTTCCTCCTCCCCATCACCGCTCCTGGCTGCCCCAGAACAAAGCAATACCCACTTTCTGCCTGCATCCCAGAACGCCCCTTTTTTTCCTTCCAAATCCGTGTGAACCGTGAATTCCCAAGGCACCCAGAGTGCCCTCGGTACTTCACTAACGGTTGAGAGAAGGATGCTGTCAGAGCCCGCACGTCCATGGCTCGCGGTCTCCCGTTTGGGAAGCTGTCCACCCCCAGAGCAACAGTCTTCCACGGATCCGTGGGCTGGATGCTTGTGATGGATTAACTGTGTAAATGATGAATTTGAAACTAATTTCCTTCTTCCTCTCTTTCTACAAGAGGTCTCAGCAAGGTAACTGCAGGCCTAAGAATATTTGGGGTTTATTTGGGATGTCTCTATTTATTTTTGGAGGCAGGGAGAAGGTGGGTTTACCCTCCTGCCTCAGCAATAATGGCCTTGTTTTTAAGATCTGAACAAGGAGAGTCAAAGCAGCTAATATCTGTGCTAATTTTGTAAGGACTGATTGGAAGGAAACAACAGTGCATTTTTTAAAGGTCAAAGCCTGTGCAATCATACATTTTGCATGGGTGAAAGTCACTCCTGTGACAGAGTGAACAAAAGAGTGACAAGAAGGTAGAACAGTGGTGGCAAAATTTCAGTATCCCAGGTAAAAAGGAAAATTGCTACTCCGATTTGCATGTTTTTGGGAAGGTGGTTTCAAAAGCAACTTTTATATTTTCACAGATTAATACCTAATTTTCTTTTTTAATACACTTTGTTTAGAAAAATCTCCTGAAAGTATATTCTAGATGTCAAATATTGTATTGGCAACAATGGAAAATAAAGGCTTAGGCAAAAATATAGACTGAAAACATCACCTTTTTCGATTGGTTGAAGTCATTTACTCTAGTAACACTGTCATGCTGAGAAAATGATCTTTTGTCTATAACTGCTACATAGCTATTAAGCATTTTAGCATATAAGTATGATATTTTTCTTCTTTAGTGTGTAGCTCTGCTTAGGCAGAAATAAGGTGTGTGGGGAAGAAATAAAATCAGCATTTAAGCTTGGATAGGAAGTTCAAAAAACAAACACACAGTCAACAATGAGACAGTGTTTACACGGCAGAGAGAGAGAGAGAGAGAAAGAGAGTTAAAAAAGCATTTAAGTAGAAGCACAAATGGCTGCCCCATTACAAAATCAATGATAATGCCACATCTACGGCAGGTACCTTGGGTCACTCGCTAAATAAAAACTGCTACTTAGTAAACACACAACAAGAATTTGCCCCAGCAATCCCATACCTGGGGCTGCTGATGAAGTAATAGATATCAAAGCATGGATTTCCTAATTTGCAAATTGTCCTTATCAAGCAGAACAACTCTGTGCTTGTTTTTTCTTAAAAAAAAAAAAAAAAAAAAAAAAAAAAATCAAAAAAAACCTTGAAGACTCTGAACAAAAAGAAAGTTCAAGTGGACACCCACAGCCATGCTCAGCAGCCAGAGCAGGGGAGGGAGCAGGGAAGGGAGGAGGAGCAAGAGAGACATCCTTCCCTTTACTATTCTAAGGTGTAAAGACTTCTCCATCATGACAGATTTTTTTAAGAAGCTATCACACATTCATAACACTAATTGATTTTCATAGAGAAGAGAGCAGATGAGGTCTCTTTGGGAACTGCCTGCTACATTTCTGCTTGAAAGGAGATCACTGCTGGTGTGCCTCAGCTCCTTCATAAAAAATTTAATTAACAATATCTCCAAGAACGAACCCACAGTTAGGTCTCCAGCTATCATGTGACTACCAGCACTCTGATGCACCATGGCAAATTAAACCTAAGCAAACGATACCTGTCGCACATCGAGCAGCCGGCATGTTACTGTCTGGGCAAGTTCTCGGGGAGGAGCAAGGATGTGATGGGAAGCAGGAGAGCATACAAAGGGACTGCGAGATGCCTGCATCCAGCCTGGCAGTGACAACTTGTTTTCCTAGCTGCCACTTTTGATGGCTACACATTTCTATCCGTGATCCGGTGGCGATGCCAGAAAGCAAAATGCTTAAAAAACCACGATTCCAGCTGATGATCTTCACAAATCTACATTTCAGGAACAGCGGAAACTGCGCACATTAGCCCTTTGCTCTCGGATACAGAGAACGACCGCGTAAACGGAGACTCGCGTGTCCTGCGGGAGAGGCGCTGCATCGTCATCCCCAAACAGTGACAGGAATAGAAAGCCACCATGTGCCGGTCTGGAAGTCCCATCTGGCACAGCAATGGAGGAGAGGAGACGAGACTGGATTTCTCTTCTCTTTACCACTGCCACCCTCGCTGCCTTACCCTGTAGAAGCTCTCATCCTTGGAGGACTCGTTCCTTTGACAAACTGAAAGCAGGGGGGAAGAGAATCTAGAAATAGCAAGAGGTCCGACACTATAAACAGATTACCAAAATCACTTCTTGTTTCTGCATATGGACTCTGGGCCTGCACGCAGTGCAAGGAAGTGCACATTCTAAAATTTTCCCAACTGCACAGTAATTAGCGCTGATTTACAAGATGGGCAGCAGATACTGCCCATGCTCTATTTTTAACCTGTTTTGTTATCCTTTAAGAACTTTTACCATTGCAGATGCAATACCAATACTCTTGATTTATTATCTATAATGTCAAAATTGAAAAGGTTAATCACCATTATTAGTCAGTGAAAATGAGGCAAGATTATCACTTGAATACCGACGCTGACACTGGGAGCGGCGTAAGGGAGGAAGGGCGGGTACACGCAGGCACCGTCTGCATTCGACCTGCCCGAACCGCAGGTCCTCCGGCCACAGCCGCAGTCTGCGGCGCAGCCATCATCCGCAGGAAGGTTACAGAGTGTGAAGTGCCTCCATCAAACAAAGACTGTATCAAAACCACAAAACAGGCTTTTAAAAAGTACTACTTCATGCAGCCTCAGAAGTATTAGCAAGGTGCTCTGGAGCTATTTGTTACGGCAATTTTCAGTTATTTAGTTAGCTTTCATTTCCCACGCCTGATAAAATGCAGTTGGCGATGCTGTGTCAAGGGCCACAAACCTGGCAGAGGTCGGTCTGCCAAGGGGAGAGTTTTGGAAGTGGAATTACACGAGGATGGCGGAGCAGACACCCCTTACACACCCTGCCACGCTTGGGTGACCTGGCCGAGTCCCGTCCTGCACGCGCATCGCCCCATCCACATCTGCAGCGCTTCCCGTAATTTCAACCCGAGGTTACGCTCTTCAGCGTCGGTGCTGAACTGAGCTGTAACAACCGCTTTGATTCACCTCAGAGGGAACTGCACTTCAGTCTCGGGTAAATTTATCCTTAAGAATGAGCTGCAGACTCCAGCGATGCTAAAGCTCTTTTGAAAGGAAGGCCGGGGGAGGGAAAAGAACATTACAAATATACTAACTATCTACCTAGCTCGTCTCCACGACAGTTGGCAGCATTATCTTTTTCTTCAGTAGTTCAAAAAAAAAAAAAAAAAAAAAAAACACCACCAAACCACCACCACTAATGGGATGCAAGAAGAACTATTTTTATATATGTTGCGTTAACATAAACACCATAGCCTTATTCAAAAAGCCCTGTCAAACCAGCAATCTGGAAAAGAATAGCTCCTGAGCACCCTGCTGCACTACTGCCTGTTCTCTAACCACCAGAAAAGGGTGAAAATCACCATTGGCAAAAGCCAACACCATCCCGTTTCCAATGAAAAGGTCTGGACCTGTGTGTACCAGCAGTATGTTTAGCTTGATGCACCTGCCACAGGTTTAGATGTGAAAAATCCCACAGGTTCCAACAGTTCTGGAATATTTAAATATTATTTTAGAATAACAAGGAGTAAAGCACATTTGCAGAAATAAACAAAACTTAGAAAAGACAACAAGAAGTTATCAAATATTTGAAAATTAGACCAAGGCATTTTTTGGCAGGAAGGTCAAAAAATGAAATGAAACCATAGCATTTAATTGCTGTGACAGATGTACCATCAACAAGATACTCAACGACACTCATTGTAATCATATGGAAATACAGCAAAGTTGCTTATCCTTGTTTTGGAGGTCTGTTCTACCCTGAATCACGGCATCGAAAAACCAAAGCCCTGGATCTACTTCAGGATCTACTTTACTTTCCAAAACAAATGAAAGTGTAAATAATACACAGGTTTTAATGCTTCTGTAAAAACAAAAATGAGATTATGTTTTGCAGTTGTTGATCACTGATCTCATATGTCTTTGTAGGGTGGGAGACAATTTAGGAAGTGACTTCAAACAAAAAACAATCCAAGTGTTCATAAACATGTCTACTGACTATTTTCAAGGCACAGGAACATTTAAAAAACCCCCATTTATTGTGCAGATTATATGCCATTTTATGCTCTTAAGAACACGCTTTAATTTCACCATTTTCATGTAATCAACACTACCTTGGTGATGTTTTTTTTAAAAACAGATTTAAACTTGAAAAGACCTGTATTTACATCAGTCATTAAAATTTGAGTTCTGTGTAACAAGCAACTGTAGCAACTATTTTTCTGTCTTTTTATTTATTAAGTATAGCAGTCCAGTGGTAAGGAAGACATGCAAATATAACATGAAATATTTATGCTCAGTGCAATGTCTCCAAGAATAAAAAAACAGAAATGAAACATTTTTTTGAGAGGTACAAGGAAGGTAGAGGTGAGCGAGTAAAATACTGCTCAAAATCAGACAGGTAGCACTAGTGATGGGGTAAAAAAATCCTCCAATGCATGCAGAAAGGTCAGAGTCTGGTCTGCACTTAATTCATCATTTGAGAGGCTTGTCATTCAAAATGTGGGCAAAAGCTTAGCAAAGATAAAATAATGTCATTCCCAAAAGGCCACACGACCAATAATTAGAGGTGGTATCAAGTATTTTTCCTCTGTCTTGCTCTAGGAAAAAAAAAACCAAAACAAAAGCAACCCACAACAAAAAATCCAAACAAAAAACCCCAACCACACACACAGAAAACAAAACAGGAAAAAAAACCTGCAACATAAAAAAACAACCACAACACCGGGTGGGGGGTGAACCATATGTTTCCATGCAACGCTCCAGGATGGAAATTCAGCGATTAAAGAGTTAAGAGACGCTCTAAAAGTATCTCACCCTGATATGCTGAGAATTTGCTGGGATCTCACGGAGAAACGGGTGATTCTTACATACCATATGTTCTGCAAACGCTTGCAACAACACAGAGGGGAGCCACGGATGGAAATCCACCTTGGCTGCCGAATTTCCTCACTTTCTCTAAAGCGATGGAGTCCAACGGACAAAGCTGGTGTAAATCCAGCAAACCTCACCCCACCGCAGCAGTCCCAGGTCGCCTGCCCCAGCTTTACCCAATCCCCATCAGGAGCGAAGGCAGAGGTGAGCTGGGCTGGGTGGGGGGACCCAGGGCTCTCCCCAGACTTTGCCACCCACCCCAGCACCCCACTGCCAGAGCTGCATCGTCCTCGGTGTCACCTCCCCTGGTCTCAGCTTCTCCATCTCATGGCGGGGAAGAGTAATAGAGCTGTAAAAACTTTGAGGAATGACTGGGAACAGGCAGTCACAACACTTCAGTCCGTGTGAAAAACTGCAGTGCTCTCAGAGGATGCAAGACTGGACCCAAATACCACTGGTGATTTTTTGTTCTGGTTTGTTCTCCCCTCCCCAAGTGGTGCCTAGCATGTTGTAACCGACCCCAGATTAGATGCCAACAAAGGCAAGGCAGAGGCACTTTTATTACATTCCTAAGCGAAGGTAAATCTAGAAACCTCTATTGTTGCAAACCTTCACTTGCTACAGATACAATGCCTGGCCATCCCTCGGATTTCCTTACCTTTGCTAACCCTTGCGAGCACGTAACTCTACCCAGGCGTTCCTGCAGCGCTGGGACGGGACAGAGTCCCCGCACCACTCTGTGGAACGTGACTGTCACCAAAAAGTTACTTATTTTACAGCTACAAAGTAAGTTTCTAGGTTTGCGGTAGGCTTAACATCACTTCTTGCCCACTGTATTCTTCTGCAAGGGAAAGCTCACTACTGCATTCATTTCACTATTGCACTAATAAATGCAGACAAAAATACCCTGGAGAAAAAAAAAAAAAGAGAACAAAAGCACAAACTAGAATTAGTAAATAACACATCATGGCATCGCAGTCTACATCTAAGCTATTGTGAACTTATCTCTTCAAGAGTTTCCACATCAGGAATTCATTAATCAATGAAAAACACATACAGAATATAACAATTTAATTTTATTATTTATATTGCAGGACAGTATCTGGATAAGATTATAAAATAAAAGGCCAATCACCTTTTAAAATCTATTACAATTTACAGGAGTCAGAACTTAATTTACATACCTTGTCTGTCCCAGTTTCCCCCTAAGACTTTACAAATAATACTTTTTTCCAATATGAAACCTTTGTTCTCTACTGCAGCTATGTGAAAAATCTATACAAAATAGAAAAAAACTCTTTGAATGTACTTGTACCGGTATCTTCACAAAAATAGCCTGGAAAAATACAAGAACTCTGATGATCTTTTCTCAGTATTGCTTATTTTAAATGCTACTCGCAACACTGGGAGGTAAAAAAGCGTTCTTACAAACAACAAATTTTGAAGGTGATGACATCCCTTTGCAAACAGTAGCTGCTGCCAACAACTAGCCACACATTTTTTTTCTTCCTCTTTGCCATACCTACATTTTTAAGGAACATTCCTTTTAATTAGAGCGAGAACACATGAAATGGGAGGCCACAGGATTGCATCCTAAAAACCACATGCACAGTAGATAAATGGCGCATTTTTGGTGACCAGAAAGCTGATTTTTCATTGTCAAAAAAAAAAAACCCAAAAACCCAACCAACCCAAACCAACCAAACCCAAAAAAACCCCAAAACCCAAAACCCAAACCAAAAAAACCCACCCCAAACCAACCCCACCATAGCACCCAAAACCAAACCAAAACCAGCCAAACAAACCAAACCCCATATCCTTCTATCAGCTCTTCTCCAACATTCAGAAAGTAATGGGGAAGGGGAAAGGGAAGGAGGACAGGAACATAATAAACTCCAACTCCAAATTCAACCTCTACCTGTAATTCTCAGCCAGAATAACCCATGCTGAAATCATTAGCTGAGAATTAATTACCAGCATTTAAAACATTTTTTGATAACTTCAGACACAAAAATTCTGTAATGCATTTCTCGCAGAGGTAAACAGAAATATGGAAAATGTGAAAGCAAACATCCACTTGAATGTCAAAACGTTCATTCCAGGGCGCTCAAAATGCTTTTCATGCTAAATTATCACATACAAATATAGGCAATATGACATTTTTTTGAGGTGTAAGAGCTGAGGGTTCGGGGGGGGGTGGGAGGGTAGAAGAGGTTGGTTACTTACAATTGGGCTTTTCTTCCCAAATTTGATGCATTTCATTTTTAGAGTTAACATATTCTCTGAGATGAGTCTCTAAAGCTCCTGTCTCAATATGCTGCATATTCACTACAAAATGAATTAAGAGATTACACACTGAAGGTCATATAAATATCTACGAGGACTGGAAACAAATTTGTAGTGGGAAAGAAAAAGCTTAAACCTAAAAGAAAATAAAATGTGCCACTGCAATATTGCAGCTGAAGAGTGAACCAATGCCCTGTAAGAGCTACGTTAATTTTAGATACCATGCCCTGCCAGATACCCATGGCAGCCTAAACATCATCGTCCCCAGCTGCAAATCAATGTGACAAAAGGGTTCCTTTGAACTATTACCTATGGAGTCACACACAGCAACATAAAGTGCAAAACATGGAAAGTTTGGAAGTTAAGAGCGTTCCCGAACAAAACAGCTGGTTTTGGCTAACGTTTGGAAAATTGCCCTCGAAGGGGAAGGAGGACAGCCTGAGAATATCCCCCCCACGCTGAACTGCGGTCCTGAGCGGCTGCAGCGTTTCATGGAGACAAAGATAGTGGACGCTAAATGCCAGAACGCAGAATGTAACGGAGAGATAATACATGCACACAGCATGCACTCCACACTCGAACTGTTTATCAGATTGTAACAGCACTGCGGCATCCAGGAGCGTGGATGTGCTGTTTTGTTCACATTTTAATGTGCCATCTTGCAGTAGATGCTTGCACAGCAGAGTAAATACAATCTCTATATATACCCTGCGTGGGCGTCAGGGGTTATTTCTGACTGTCTTCATTACACTTCGTTGCCAATTTAAATGTAAAAAAATAAAACCCTCAACAATTCTCAAAGTGATTTCAGTTTGATTTTTATAATTATTTCCAGAACCTTTTCATTATGCAATTTCAAATACTTATTGAAAGCTCTCTCTCTTACAAAGTTATCCTTGATGCAAGTCAAGCAAACCAGACAAGCTAAACCTTCTCCCTCTTCCTTCTTTATTAATAAACACAGACGTGAATAACATTCACAGCGTTTAGCCCCGAGAACAGTTTAATAATAATGCTGCATCTTGCTTTATAGGGAGGGAGCTAAAAAAGAAACTCAAAGGCTAATAGGTACAAATATTGTGCTTCAATTGCAATAAATAAATAGTGCTGAACTGTAGAAATGTAACTGATAGCAGCAATCTGAAAGACGTGGGTTCTGGTAACCCTCAAGCTAAAGCCGATTAGGTTTTGTTACATAGGTCCTTTGTGTATTTTTGTGCTGCTGTACCCGTTAAATTGACCTCTACAGGCATGTGTGTTGCTTTTATTGTTTAATGGCTTCACATTTTAAACCTAACTTAGGCTAGCAAAAACAAATAAATAAAAAATTCCCCCTCCAACCTGGCGTATGTCTTAAACCCACTGGTGAAAAGGGAGATCTCTGCACGTGAATACCAAGCACTAAAACCCAGAGAACGCCAAGCAATTAGCATGATGGCAGAGGGACACACGAGCTGTCAGGCGGGATTCTGGGGCTCAAAACCAGAATTACAGTTACACACACTGGGCAGAAATGCTGGGCCATGGCCAGTTCAGCTGCCCCACCGAACTGTGGTGAATAAGCCAGGCAAGGGCTTTTTGCCTTCCACACCCTGTAGCGGTCAATAATGAATGTTTCGGAGGGGACACAGAACTTGCAAAGCACGATTACAATGCCACACAAAGCTCAACACAAGGAAAAATTTCTTCCCAGTGCTTCCTTATTTTTGACAATTGCCTGCCTGTAATCGGCTCTACTACAAATAAAAACCAGCAACTATAAATGAAATCCTTTGTAAATCCAACCACTTCATTTTAATTCACCCATTCCAGCAGAGCAACCGAGCCCAGAGTTGGTCAGTATTTCACAGAACGGTTTGGGTTGGAAGAGACCTTAAAGATCACCTAGTTCCAACCTCCCTGCCACGGGCAGGGACACCTTCCACTAGCCCAGGTTGCTCAAAGCCCCATCCGACCTGGCCTTGAACACTTCCAGGGATGCAGCATCCACAACCTCTCTGGGAAACCTCTTCCAGTGCCTTGCCACCCTCACAGTGAAGAACTTCCTTACACTGAACCTAAATCTACCCTCTTTCAGTTTAAAGCCATTACCCCTTGTCCTATCACTACGTGCCCTTGTAAAAAGTCCCTCTCCAGCTTTCCTGTAGCCCCCTTTAGGTACTGGCAGGCTGCTATAAGGTCTCCCCGGAGTCTTCTCTTCTCCAGCCTGAACAACCCCAACTCTCTCAGCCTGTCTTCACAGGAGAGGTGCTCCAGCCCTCGGATCATCCTCATGGCCCTCCTCTGGACCCGCTCCAACAGGTCCATGTCCTTCTTACGCTGGGGGTCCCAGAGCTGGACGCAGGACTGCAGGTGGGGTCTCACCAGAGAGGAGTAGAGGCAGAGAATCCCCTCCCTCGACCTGCTGGTCACACTTCTTTTGATGCAGCCCAGGACACGGTTGGCTTTCTGTCTGCAAACGCACATTGCCAGGCTGTGTTGAGCTTTCCTCTCTGCAGTGATACTGCAACCAGCCAGACCAGTCCTTTGCTGTGTGATGATTTTTAAAAAAAGCAGAGACCCGAGCAGTTTATTTAAGACAGGTCTTTTGCATTTCAGGATGCGAAGGAACCCAACCAGCGTGTCCACGCAAAACAAGCCCCCTCGGCTGGTGTAACTGGGTGCAGCTGCCACCAAAGACAGGCTCAAAAAGAGGAGGAGAGACACAAATGGGAAAACCTGGTTCAAAATTTTCTTATGTTGAAACACCTTTATTTGCCCACGTAAACCAGCCTGACCTTAGGGAAATGTCATTGAGTAGCTAAAGGGAAGTTTTAGCCAAGCTCTAAATACGTATATTTTTCCACAGCTTCGAGGAAGCAGAATTAGTCAGTTTGGCTACAGGCCATAAAACATAATTACTTATGTGAAGTATGTTTAAATATGTAACTACAATTGCTAATAGAAGCGCACAGCCCCATAAATACGTAGCAATTCGATGGGCCAGCAGCTCGGGCACAGGCAAAATGCCAGAGACAATTCCCAAAGGAATAAGCACCTCTTCAGAAGAGAATTCAGAAATTAAAATCTCATTAATAGGTATACAACGCTGAAATGCAGTCAGGCACCAATAAGGAAGGAGGGCAAAATGGTGCCTTTTTAGAACATGTGGCACATCAAAAAAAGATGGTTTGGGTACTGTGAAAAGAAAAGCAGGAGAAATCTGTTCACAGAGTAACAGCCCCTCTCCTGCGTTCAGGAGATTCAAGGGTCAGTGGAAAACAAACTTCCACTGGAGACATGAGAAAGCCACTAGCCGACAACACCAGAAAATTTCACAGACACTGCTGAGCGGTAACAAACCTTCAAGATATTAAAATAAAAGAATGGTGTATTTAGCAATGTGGTAACTGCAATTTGTCATTTAGCACTGTGAATCTATGGATTTTAATGACAGGGTCTCATTTACATTTAACAATCAGTGTACTAGAACATTTCTTGGAAACTGGGGATATTTTCTTGTCTCAGTAGGAATATATAGAAATTTCTTCTTGATTAACAACGGAGTAAAGGAGTTCTGCCCTGAAATCTCAGTCCCTTGGTTTCTCTCTAGAGCTGGAGGAATATCAGCATACCAAACTGCAATCCTGACAAGAAAGCTCTCGAAAATTCAGCTGTTTGTAATAATTATGTATTTAACAATTCTTCCACAAGAATAACATTATAAAGCACCTTACATTTTATTGTTCATTTATACCACACATCTGCTTTAAAAAACATTAGCAGCACATCTTGTTCTTAATGATACATTTTGGGCGTGACTTTCAAAAGCACTTACAGCAACTTAGGAGCATAAATCCCACTGATACTCAGTGGTATTTGTGCCCTTACTGCCTGTAGCCATTACTGAAAATCTCATTCTTTTCCAGAGCTTTGGAGTTATTCCAGAGGTCGTACACGTAGAAAGAAATGGCAAGTGTCACAAGGTATTTTATATTTTACAGAAATGCTATGCAGCATTAGGACAGACATCAAGAATACTGAATACATGTACTTAAAACAATAATGGGGAGTTTAGGAGGAAGGGAAAGGCTTGAGTCAAATTTAGCCAGTGAGTTTGGGGATAAGGTTGATCTCTGTTGCATCCAAGTTGGCAAGAGTGGGATCCTCATTCTTTTTCATTCCACTGGCTCATGGGGCAAGCTGCAATGTAACTAAGCATTTCCCCAAAATACCACTGACCACTACATACCAGAAACATCTTCTCCCACCTTGCAACAATAATCGAAACTTTAGGCCTTAGTTACAGCTAAACTAAACTGTTAAGCAGTTTAACTAGATCATTTAAAATGCATATTTTCATAAGTCCTAATTAGCTTTCATCAAGTAAAGGAAACCCCAGCCTTGATTAATGACCACCTCATTTACTGTAAGGCACTCCTGCAAACCTCAGCTCAAGCACCAGCCAAGTTTCCTTGGTGCTTTCCGTGGACACGCCAGTGTACAGCAGGTTGGCCATGTCACCTACTCCCAGCAAGTGCAATCACAGATGGGAGAGCTACAAAGCTGCCCAGAGGCCCCAGCGAACATTAGTTGCACTGATGAGTGGAGCTCAGAAGTTGGCATGCAACTGCAGAAAATTTTAAGGAAGTTGTAAGTGTATGTGCAATTTTCAGTGGACCGGACAAACGAGTTTGCAGAGGCTCTTGTAGCCACCACCGCTTCAGGTTTTCCTTGATCATGGAAAGTACAATAAACAAAATCACTTCAACACTAATTCATGGATGAACATCCACCAGGTCCTATTCCAAGGAACAGGTTAATCTCCAAGCAGCTATATAGGGAACCTGGTTGAATTGCATGATTCAATATGAGCACACGAGCTTTTTTTTTTTTTTGCTAGATTAACTAACCTCTGCAGCCTGATTCTCATCACCCTCACTGACATTCTTGGGAGCTGAGTGCCTGCAACACCTTCACACAACTGGGCCATTAACTTCCTTCTCTCAGTTTTACCTTCTGTGAAAAAAGGATTAAAAGATTTGTTAAAGAACATCACTAGTATGTAAGAGGGCCAAAGCCGTTGCTTTTGCAGAGAAACTGGCTAAAATTGACGGATACAAAGAGCATTTAGCACTTGTACACAATTACACAGACATGTGATGTTTCTGTGTTAAATTTCTACATAATGCAAAAAGAATTTTTATGAAGCAAAGTGCACGGGAGTTTGTTCGTAACAGACTTGGAAGTTGTATTGTTATTTTGTCATTAACTGAGAAGCAAGAGTAAACTAGAAACTTTCCAGAGAACACAAAGAAAAACTTATGCTCCAAACATCTGCTTATAAATTGCTTACAATCAAGCTTTTTACAAAGCTTTATCTTTTTATTCCCTCCTCCCCCCCTTCCATACCATCACTTTTGGCTTGCTAATTTAATTTCTTGAACATTTGTGTGCACTTACTGGTTTGACTGCGTTATTTGCTTAAACTAACAACAAACTCCGGGTAGTTGTATAATGAAAGAGCCAGACCATAATGAATTTTATGGTACGCCAACATTACAGGCTACTGTATTCTGTAGAAGTGTACTGCAAGCAGTAAAACAGTCCTGCAAGAGCTCTGTGTGAATGACTTTGCTCGGCTCCTCAGCCCCAGTGACTGCCAGCACATGGTCACTTCCAGCACCTCGCCAGCTCACGCATCCCTGCTCCCTATTACCATCTGCAGTTGGAGACACAGCCTCCGTGCCAGAAACGCAAAGGATACAAGGCAGGGGAAGCCAGGGAGACAAATCAAACAGACAGGCAGTGCCCAAGCCTTCCTGCCAGGACCATTACAGGCCAGTGTGATCACCCAACCCCGAAGAGATACCCACGCTCTTCCAGTAATGGGACAAACGTTTGAGCTGGACCTGCGTTTACTAAGCTGTGCAATGAGCCTTCGATAGTCACAGCCGCTAGCTTTGCTTCTCCTTAAAAGTAGCACTGCTGCCTGTGCAGCACTTGACTTGCCAGATGCCTAAACCTATACCATGATACTCAAGAGACACCATCGCCAAAGATCATGCCACACCAGAGCTGTATTTCTTTGAGATGGCAGTGTGATGTCCCCTGCATCTCCAGCTCTCCCTTCAGGCACAGCCTATCATCCAAAATTGCTTTGCTGGACTACGTTTCTGCCCAGGAGGAATGGAAAGAAGAAAGGAATAGCAGGACGGCTGCAGAAGATGAGCAGTCATGCCTCCCACCCTGACACAAACGTTAGCTGCAGCCTCACAGCAGGCCTTTGAGTCCCAGGGCTGTACCCTCACCCAGAAATGCAGCACGTGCTCCCAAACGCCGACCATCTAGGTCAAACATACACATCTGGCAAGCGACTTTTAACTCTTGATTAGAACTGCTGATCCGGTATTAAATGAGCTGTGTATCATTTCCATATGCCCTTGATTCCTTCTCTTACAGTCGTGTTCCTGGACATACTTCAGATACGTTTTGAGACTCTCGAGAGAGAATGCACCTGAATTGTCGAATCAAGACCTTCAATAGACTCGTTGCAAATACACTGTTCAACCCACTTAATCCTTAATTAGGGTTTCATTTTTTAATGTAAGGCTTCAATAATCAGCTCAGGAGAAAATGTAAAAGCAGATGTCAGGCCACCAAGGACTTTTTCCACATGCATCTTTACTGGTGTGGCTACACCATTACTATTACACTGCTTTTGCAGTCGCATCACCCTACCTACCACTCAGCGGGGATGCGGTTGCACCAGTTTGACAGCAGTTATACAAATACAGCCTATTCTTGTGCGACAGATAACAGTGTACCCCTGTAACTAAATTGCACGATTCACTGCAACCAGAAGGCAGTGGAGGAGGAGCCACCCTTCATCAAAATACTTACATACCATGAAACTTGTACAGGAAGCCAGCTATCTACCGAGAAGATAATTGACACCTGCTTTGAGCTAGAAAAAGAATCATATCTCCTTAATGTCTCATATTGTTACCCTGCAAATCTGGTATTTTTATGCAGGAGAGACCCAAGAGCAACCTACCTCTTGGAGCACTGTTGTGAGAGGTTAACAGGGAACCGCAGAAGGGAACTGGCTCAAGCAGGGCTCTCCCGCTTTGCAGTCAGACCTACAAATGAGGTCTTTACTGTTTTCATAATACATACTGTTTACACACACCGTTTCATAAAACTTACCAGTAACAGCTCATCTCCATAATTAATTGAGGCAGGTGGAAACCAGAGTAAGGACTAAAGAGAGGTTTCATCAGCTTAGCTGATTCAGTCAAAGGTGTCTTCAGTAAGCCATTACACCTACCACATGCTGCTGCTGCTGTCCTTGTCTGCAAAGCTGCTGCCATGGGGAAGAGAGAGCACCTCGCATTTTGGCACTTCCAGTTTATTCTCTGTATTTGTCTGCACATAGACAAAACATCCACTGGTGGGAATTAGCAAAGGTTTGAGTTTAACTCAAAATCTGGCCTTTAAACAGTAATTTTAAAACTCTCCTACAACACTTTGACTTAGTAAAAGCCAAACATAAAACTTCTTAGATAAGAAACATGTACAACCATTAGGAACAACAGATTATTTTTTTAAAAAAAATCATTAGGACTAAATCCTCTAGGTCATCTAATTACACTACTTAATACCTTGCCGTACATTTCCTGCTCTGACAGGAGCCTGCCAGCAGTCCAAAAGCAACTTCAACCAAACTTGGTCAGTGAATTCCTGACCTCTTCCCACACGTTCTGTCACCAGCATGTGCAGCGAGCCTGCTCACAGGGTGTCCTGCCACTGACTGCCCAGCTAAGGGGCCTGGATGATTTCAGTGGAGTTGAACTATGGATTTTGTGAAATAACACAAGTCAAGAGAGAAGCAATCTTTTCAAAGAAAGGTTTTAGTGTGCAGTGAAGCTTTCCCTGCCAACTGTTAAAGTCATTCCTGTAAGTGGACACCATACACAAATCACATGAATAATGTGTATTTCCGAGGTGCACTCATCCTCGATTTCTGCATTTCTTTCAAAACTGCACATTCCTTTTGTACTGATAAAGCAGGTTTGAAATGCAAAGAAAATAAAAATATTACATTATAAAACACCAACTTTACTAATTTACAATGGACTAACAATGAAGATGGAAATAGTTATTTTATTCCTTTCAAATTACAGAGCATAAGCAAGTTCAACTTAATATTAAATTATGTAATTGGCTTGTCTTCTGCCTGCCTTTTTTTCCCCCAGGACTACAAGATGTTCAACCACATACTACATGGAAGCAATCCATGCAGCTTTAAAAACAATAAAGACCACTTCCAAACATGCTCTTCTGGTTTCATCACGCTCATACTTCACCAGCAGTCACTTCTACAACAGCTCCAGACCCACTGAGACCTTCCATTAAATTCTGTAGGAACCAGACTCCTGAAGATGGGCAGATGCTCATATTCACCGTTCCTGAAGCATCTGTCTGAAAAGTGCTGATTTTAATGGTATTATTTACTACTAACAATGCTATTATCTGTAAAAGCATGAATTTATGGGTTTCTTTTCTGCAGTAAAGTTTATCCTGTAACAATTTTGTGGACCACAGGTTTACAGAGCAGGGAAACCTAGCCACCCAATTTATACTGAACTCCCACCGAGTGACAGGCAGTGGTACGACTGCTGACCCATCCTCACTCCTTCAACTCATCCACTTGAAAATTCAGGTCTCCGCCCCCTCATTTACCTTTATATTTTATTAATGTTACTTAAACTACAGTCATCCTTTATGTATTCATCTGAAATTCCTTTCCATTGAGAGTCCATGAAATTGTCTCTATAACCCTAGTGTTGTCTTCATTATGACTTGTTTAAGCTTCTACCAGTTATTCTCAGCCTGCAAAGGAAAATCAGAAAACTCAAACTGAACAACCTCAGTTTCCATTCAATTCCAGTAAGAAGCCTGTTTTCTGTTCTTGCAAAAGAGAAACTAATATTGGATAGTCCTGGATATCTAAGGCCACCATGTTCTCTAGGTAAATTAAAAAATAATTAAATCCAGGGTTTTGAAAGGATAGCAAGACTGTATAGGTGATTTTGTTAACCTTGAATGAAAATCCTGAATAGGGGTATTGGAAACACATAGAAATCATGAAAGAATAAGAAATCATAAGAAATCATGCACCTGGCGAACTTCAAACAGTTTCTCCTTCCTGGACACATTTCAGGAAAAACAAAGTTATCTTTGTTAAAATGAACTTATTGCATCCCTGCAACACCCAGCCACAGCAGGGCATACAAACACCACGATACCTTGAGCTTTCTTATTCTTCATAACCAAAGCCCTGTCCAAAAACAACCAGCTTGGAAAGAATCTGCACAAACTGGCAGAACCAGAATCTTTTTGTTCCATACAACTTATTCTAGCCTCAGCAAATAAAAATTTATACAAAAAAATATTTACCAATACAGAAAATATTCCCTAATGAGTATAAATTCAAAACCGCCTGTTAAACAGCATTACCCAAACCAGTCAAATGATTTCTTTGGACCATGAATAAGATAAAGTCTTGCTCCCGTTGCTTCAACAAAATGCATTCAGTTCAGTGCACCTGAAGATTATATGAAGGCTACTCTCACATAATCAAGGCTGATGGACATTTTTGTACTCACTCACAGACTACAGTCACCCCTCTCACTCTTACTTTAGTACCTACTATAATGCGTTTAAATGACACATAGGTGTACAGGCATCTGGATTCGCTTTTTGATATATTTACTAGCACGTTGGCAGTTTTGATGCATGCTTTCCAAAGGCATATTTTAAAAACACAGGAATTACACCTTGTTATTCCTTAAAAGTTTCTAAAATATTTGGCTAGACAGATACCCAATTCCAGACTTTAAACTGCCTGGTAGACCTTGACAACAGGGTTGCCTTTCATGCGTTGTCTTGTAATGCAATAAATTTCACTTGAAACTTCTTCACCTGTGCACCAAGATGTGTATGTTGTGATACAGAAAATCTGACATGGAAATAAAAAATAAATTTAAAAAAGTAAATTTAATAAATTAGTTGCTCAGAGAACAACTGTCTTATGACCTGGAAAACGCACTTGCTATAAGAGACTCAAGAAGATAATCTTATTTCAGTTTACTGAAAGGTAATTTAAGTGAGGAATAACTGTGAAGTACAACTATACAGGCAGCACATAGATTTAAGACAAGAGACAAAGGTATGACAGCTGATAGCCATAGTCATCCATTTTCAAACTGGAAATGCAGTTAATAAAAAGCTGAGATTCTAACCTGAAGTTAATATTCTACCTCAAACAATGGTACAGGAAGTTTTGAAGGTGTAACCCGAGCACCCAATAATCAGAAAACAAACAGAAGAACCTAACATTTCTTACTGAAAAATGCAACATAGTTTTCAATGCCTGTGTTTCTGCATGCTCGCTTTTTTGAATTCACATGGAGATTTGCTCCTTGCAGAAAACTCTCTCTTCCTTTTTTAAGCTAACATTATTTGCCCACCTTCCTTTCCACCGTAATTCCCCCCCTTTCATTTACACGCTCTCTGCCGATGGCATTCATGAAAATCTTCTGAATTCTTATCCTTCTCCTTCCTTTCCGCCCCTCCCCACACAGACATTTTTTTCTTAACAGACGAACATATGAATCTACCCAATGATTTGGCCACTTCCCATCAGGGAACATCACCAGCATCCAGAATAGATTTGAGAATATATTTTTAAGTCATGATTACCACTCCTGTCACCAGTGCTTTCCTCGTTTGGTCTCCTCGGCAGATAGACAGGTGCCCACACCTAGGAGCATGATCTGACATACATAAAGCTGCCAATACTAATTCTACACACTGTCCGCAGATGCTTACAGCCTACCAGCACATGCTCTATTCTCGGGAAAGAAAACCGATGTTTTCAATAAAACACAGTCTCTCCTCTGCAGGATACAGCTCTCTGCATATATCTGCTAACAACATCTCAGTATTTCTCCACCCCCTCCCCATGTTTCTCTTTTTTGTCAAGCTCTCTAGCATTTGTTCTGGGATCTAATTAAGGTCCCTTATCACCATGGCAAGAGGGGGGCAAGGTCTAACAAAACAGCATTAATGAACTGATTGTTTTCATTGGGCACATACAGAGTTATAATCCCCAAGACTGGTATATATCTACACTTGGAAAAAAAAAATTAAATCTAAAGAAGCCTGTGTTGTTTACATTTTTACAAGAGTTTAACTAGAAGCCCACGTAAAACTGGCATAATCCAACAGCACCTTAGAACTTATTTTTAATGGGAGATTTATTCCGATTAGGACAGGCAGCTTCATTTTGTTTTCTCTTCTGAGTATATGCAGAAGTCTTGCACCTACCATCTGACTCTTCTTCAAAGAGATGAGCTTCCTGTAAACTTCATTAGTTAGATGCCATTTTATAGGTAATTCAGAACCTCTTCCCACCTTTCTGGGTTATTAAATCTATTAACATCCCAGGATATTGTTATGTAAGTACTGCTCATCTCCATTATGCAGCAGACTTAGAAGAGAGCTATTAGAACCAAGTTGCCTTGTTTCATCTCATTCTCTGTGTGAACTCAGATACCAGAAGCAAATAACCTTCAGGGGATGCAGCTTTGGCTACTGAAGAGAAAGGCAAGTAAAGGAAAACAGAACTAGTCCACAAGGGGAAAGTAACATGGGTATTTTAGGTGAGTGTTGTAAGGGAGAAGGTACAGTGTTTTCTTGCCCTGCAAGAGTAAATTCTTCACTCCCTGTGATATTTATTTCCTTGTTCTCTCCCTTCATCTTCAATCCAACTTCCAGTCACATCCAAGGATTTCAATACCACCTCCAGTCAACCTAGATCAACATGCGGAAGAATCCCCTCCAAGAAATGTCTAGTTTAAACGCTACAGAAAGTGTTGTTAACTCTGCCCCTTCTTGGTTTAGGTTCAACTGGCTCCCCAGATGCT
The DNA here is from genome assembly GCF_964188355.1 of Buteo buteo. NCBI lineage: Eukaryota > Metazoa > Chordata > Aves > Accipitriformes > Accipitridae > Buteo > Buteo buteo. The sequence goes on from NC_134192.1 coordinate 2,957,334, forward strand.
TTTTGAAGAAACTGCTAAAAGAGGTCATTTTTTGACAAGAAATCAGTCCTGGCCAACAGTAATCTGCAGAAAGATCTCTCCACCTTTTACTGGAATAGAAATCTTCTAAAGAATATCATGAACCTTTTAATTAAGCATGATAGCTCCTCTATGTCATATAAAAGGGAAGAAAGTTTTACAGGCCAAACTTTGAAAGGTTGCCTTATTTTTTCACCACTTAAGAGTATGCAATTTGAAACACACGGGGTCTGCTTCACTCGAGAGAGTCTAACAGTTGGCTGGTCCGAAAGGCTTCGACTGCAGTTGCATTAGAGCTATTCATCCTCAGCAAACACGCCTGCGGTCACCACCTTGTCTCAGTACTGGAGATAAGGGCAGTATTTCTCTCTCAAGATCTCATCTCACATCTCCAGGTCCATCCCCCTATACTCCTGTTAGCCTGTCTGCTTCTCAGCTCTCTCTAAAGGCGCAGCTAACATTGTAAGAGCTGTAGGGATCCCTCCCGGTCTAAACACCTTCTTTAAATAGATGCGATGGAGTATCATTGCAAATATGTGTCAATGCATACATGACCCGCAGACATTGCTCAGCCGCAAAAGCAGCAACCATGAGGTTTCATCAGCATAAGGCTTTTTGCCTCCTATTCGCATTTTGTGTAATAACATACACACTGAAAATCTGAATCTCAAATATGGGATAAAATATAATGTTGTACAGAAAAGTATGTATACTGAAAGAGCCTAGGGATACCGCACACAAGCAACGCAAAAAAATGTGAAGAGTGAAGTCCAGCAGAAGAGGTAATATTTTTGCTAAAAGAAATAGAAAAGTGTTTTTAAAGCAGTAGTTGTAATAATGATCAGCACCAAGAGACTTCTTCAACACACTTTTCAAACCTTAACTAATTTTCACAACACTCCTGGGAAGTAAACACATCCATATTAATAAACCCATTATCAAGTAGGGTGAGCAGGACAGAAAAATGATGGCACTGTCGTATGGCCTAGAGAGAACTCAATGCTGGTGCTAGGGCTGGAACTCAGTTTGTTGGCTCACATGCTCAGACCACTAAGTGATACCTCCTGTGCATGTTCTACTGTCATAACGCACTTTGGAAAATAAAAGGTAAAGCTAGAGAGGGAGGCAGTAACTTAAAGCCACTGCTTCAGAGCATAGGTTCAGATCCCATCTACTTGTTAAATACTTGCCTGCCCAGCTCAGCCTGCTTGGTCATCTTCCCTTCTAGACGGTAAAGCATCTTCTAGTGTAAATGAGTTCTGCTCAGAAGAGCATTGAACAATGCAAATAAAGCTCATCATATGTTGTTTGTTCTCTCATCCTCTCTGCAGGAGACAAGCAAGTGCAACGGTTGTGATCTTTTTTAATAAATATGTGTTTGCAGTCAGTGTGGCACAACAAGACCATAACATATGACTGATAACACAAATACTAGCATACATGTTGCTACATGTTTATGCTAGATGGCAAAGAAACACCTCTAATATCCAAACGAGCATTTGTTTTGTAGCTCTCCTTTGTTCCAATGTTCATGGTCCTACTGTCCTGAGCAAGCACTTGTTCCAAGACACAGGTTTTTCAACAGAGCGGATTAAGACTAGAAAGTTTCACTGTGCCAAGGAAGCAATGCTGCCAGCTACAGTCTTGATCTTGAAGACTTGTTAGATCTTTTAGCTATCATGTGCACAAGGCACTCCCTTCCCTGAAGATAAAGACGTTGAACTCCATTCAAAATTAGGCAAGAGGCTGACAAAAAAATAAAAACTTGGCTGGGCTGCAGTGGGCTACAGCACAGTGGGGTGCATCCCATCTTTTTCGCCCCACTCCTGCCTAAACACTGAGGACTTCATGACCCGGTATACCGCACTGCTGTTATATGGCCAAGGGGGACTGAAAAACTCAGATGAGGTCATCGTTCACCACCATTAGACAGCCTCCTAACCCCCCAGAGACAGCAGAAAGTATCACTCAAATGTACTGGTACGCTGGAGCTCAGCATCACCGCCTGAAGCAGGAGCGCTCCTCAGCTACGGACCAAATGAACCAGAAGGGTAGAGGCCTTCCACTAGAGACTTCCCCACAACTGACACCCTTCTATGTTTTCCTTACCCCACCAACAACGCCTACGTGTAACTTGGTTTAGGTTTGAATTTCAGAAGCTGACTCTAATAATGTTTCTTGTACGAGAGTGCTCAACCTAATTTTATTTCAGGCACAACTGTAATACAACTACTTCTTATTACGACACATAATTAGTGGCTAACTTTCCAAAATAAAAATGGCTGTGAAATTCAGAATAAGGCTATTCATCTACAAAACAGTGATTTTTTTGGCTCAAGTTCTCCCCAAAATGTAAATCCACTTACATTTACAATGCCACATGATTACAACTCTGGCCTATTGTCTTTATTTAGCCAATGTGATTCAAACTTCGGAAGTCCTGTGCTTGCAGAGACACTCTACTCTGCACATACATTCAGGAAATAAATACAATATATAGATGTAGTAAACAGATTTGTAATGAGTGTCGCTTATCACTGTCAACTGTGCTGATGAATAACGCTGTTAAAACAGATCAGATCGCCCACCAACTACAATCACAGTCTTCCCATGTCCAAAAGTCACGTGCTTCTCCAATTAGTTGCTCAAAACTAATTGTCAGATGTAATTTTCAGTCAGCAGTTTCTTCTTCCTTCCTCCTCCTTAATGTATTCCTTTCGCACGCATTCCCCACAGCACCTGACTTGCTCAGCAATCTTTCCTCCCTTCCTTACACACTCATGCATTATGTCTTAGACCTAATCTCTCCTTACAGCTTTTGAGCAGAGCTCTTCCAGGCAGCTGACATTTAAATAAGCTCTGTATTGACTTTCCTCTGCTGTACCTCAAGTCCTCCTTGTTTTCCTTATGTTCATATTCTGATTCAGCTTCTGTGCAGCTCCTTCCAAGGGTAACGGAAGCAGAGCTCGACTGATAATCAATAAATACCTTTACCCTGCAATCCCTCAGACGTAAAGCCCAGAAGGAGATTCCCCTCTCTTTGCACATGCATATTCACTATTTTGGATAAACTTAAAAAGGCAGAAAAAGGTTTTTCCCATATCTGCAGCATGTTTCAGAAAACACTAAGCCTGTGAACTTTCCTTTAACTCGCATTAAACGGATACAACTTTTAATTAAAAAAGTAATTTTGAAAAATTGCTTGTGCAGTGCGTAAGGTGATGTTCAGACAGCATCACTGATCCCTGGAGTTCTGCAGCCTTGAGTTTAATAAACTGAATTTTCAAAAGTAAACACAGCTTGCATCAGCACGAACCTTCTATTTTAGACTAATATTTCCATCCATTTCTTTTTCAGCCAGAAGAGGATGTTTTCAGAGTGCCACACACTAAACATTGCACGGGTGTCCCTGGACACTGGAAAGGGAAAAAATGTCCAGACCCTGGGGAAGCTTTGTCCACCTGCCAGCCAAGGAAGCCTTGCCTCTGATGGAGTGAGGCAGGCAGGCGAGACGCCCTCTCTCCCATCCAGGATGGTAACATCGACACCCAGCGCCAACACGGCTGTAAGGACAAAAGACCTTGAAAGCCCGGCTGCGGGAGCTGAGGCACAAAGTCACAGCCCCCCTGCTTCTTGCTAAAGAAAATCCCCGGCGCAAGGACTGCCATAAAATTTACACCTGAGCCTGTGCATAATCCTACACTCACACAGCAGCTCCTGCCTTCTACAACTATAATTTAGGATTTATTTTGCCTAATTCATTATTGCCAGTAGTAGGTAATCCAGCAGGGGGGAAGGGCAAAGGGGAGAACAAAAGCAAAATAAAAATCAAATCGAAATATTTTGCCCTAGGCAGAAACGAGTTAAAAATACTCTTAGGTTTCCTTCTGTTTGTTTTTATAACTGTTCACCTGTTCTTTTTGCAAGTTCTTTTAAATGAATCATTTGAATCATCTTTAACCCAAGAGTTCAAAAAGACGGTCAATGACAGTAGGTGTCATTTCCCTCTTTTCCCTCCTCTTTCCCCCTTATCAATTTATCACAAATAATTATACTATTACCCCGCGCGCACACACAGAAACGAGGGCTGGGAAATCAAGATTCTTGGGTTCATTTCACAACTGCATTTCTAGCAGGTCATTAATTTCTCTGTGAGCTGGTTAGCTCCTCTATACAGCAGGGAGAGGTGGGTTGTGCAGCTTTATCCAGCGTTTATAAAACAAATACTTTGTGAATCAAGGCACGCTGTGCTGATCTGAAACACCCAGCATTTTGTTATTATACATAAATAAATATAAATATAGCATTTACCATTTTCACCTCTACTTGTTTGTATTTCTATTTTAAAACTTCTAATGTTGTTAGAAATGCCAAAAGGAGGTGACTTTATGTTCTCATGCCTATTCCACCAGGAAATGGTAGGCCTGCACGTAATTTTTTCCTTCTGCTGAAACCCAGTGTATTTCTAACTGTCCTTCCTCAGTCAAACCTTCATAAGAAAGCAACTTTAAAGGTTTTGGGTTTAGCTGCATTCAGCACTACCCAGGCTGAGTGATTTATCTCATCTTCACGTCCCTTAACTCTAAGCACCATTGCTGATTATCCTGTGAAACTTAACTTTAGACAACACCTTATTTTATTAAATATACCTTCAGATTTGGTCTCAGTTCCACAAAATATTTAAGCATTTGCCTAAACATTAAGTGTGCAAGTACTCCGCCGAGTTCTGATTTTAGGCTATCTGGTAACACATACAACAAACTCCAGAAGATACAACACTCATTCTTTATCTGAAGAGCTCCACTTCACAGATCAGCCTTTCAGACATGTGCCAGCTTCGGCTCTAACAAGCTCTTCACACTTTTTAAAGACTAATAGGCTCCACATATTCATCTCCAAAGAGTATAAATTCCCTTCCTCCCTTTCCCTTTTAAACATGTCAGGCAACATTACAAAAAATAACATCTGTGCCACAGTTATGCAATAAGCAGCACGATAACCATTAAACTGCACTTTTTATAAAAAGCAGGCTGAATTTAAAAAAAAAAAAAAAAGCAACGAAAAAAGTTCACCTTTAAACCTTGAGATCAGGGCAGTTTTCAGTACTACCTCTCTTCCTTGCTTATTCTAAACTCCCTGTTCCGCTGCACCTCTTCGTGGAGGTTTCATGGCTATTAATGGGAAGTCTGAATATACATGCTATGAACAGCACAAACGGATTGAATCTGGCTGGAAAGGGCTTAAAGATTCAGTAAGAAGATGAAGAATCCCAAAAGTGTTTTTAGTATGTGTATACATTTCATCAGAGTATACAAACAGCACTATGTATTTTCTTGCAACACTTAGCAAGCCTTCTCTTTTCATAAATATAGGTCAACAGAGCTAAACTCTGTTTTTGCCTCAACTCCCACTTTAAATGCATAAAGAATTAGATTTTTAGGGAGCAGAATGAAAGAAATGGTGTATTTCATGCTATTATATACCGAGCCAAGGATCCCAAAGGGTTTTTTTGGGCTTTAAAAACAAAACAAAAACCCTTGGCATTTGTCAGACTAAAACCATTTTTCTTTGGTCTTTGCACAACCATCCTTTCCAGATTTGAATAAATAACATCAAACAAATTCTTTCGACTTCCATTACCATGCAATGCACAGAAGTTGTTCAAGGAGAGAGAAAGCAGTGTGTGAAAACACTTGATAGCGAAGGACTATGACGAGCACCCTGCATAACCACTGTCAGATCTGGAAATGCTCATTCCAACCCCTCCACTACCCTCTTGATATTTAAGCAGCCTATATTGCCCCAGAAAGAAATGATTCAAACAGCCACAGAGATCAAGTTTAGGAGCTACCACCACAGGGTATTGCTTTACCCATAAACACATGGCGGGGATACTGAAGGTATTAACAAAGTAACAGAAATACTGACTAAACAGTGAAGTACATATCAAGTTCTCACCTTGACTCTTCATTTACTGACACCTGCAAATTTAGATGCCCCTTCAGCAAATGCCCAGGTCTGACCAAACAGCAGAATACAGTATTGTATATCCTGAAACCCCCTTTTGTTTCAACAGCAGCCCGCAAAACACAGGGTGAGAACTCATAGATGATACTGTCAGCTGCAGATTTTATATATTTTATGTTTATTATACGTTATGATGGGGAAAATAACCCCTACGCTTTCACATGAAGTTTAAGGCACCACACAATCATTAAGCATTTCTGATATGTTTGGACTCCACCATGCAAGCTTATTGACTGCAACACAGATTTAGTCTCTTCCATACCGCGCTGGGCAAACAGCTTCAAAGCACAATTTAAGCAGCATTTTCTTTTCCCCACAATGACACTGAAATGTCACACTTACTCCAGGGTCAACACCTATCCCTCCCTAAGGGGCCATCTTCCTCCATTCCTACTCTTGGCTCTTCTATTGGCGTTGAGAGGGTTGGGGTTGAACCCCCCAAGGTGAAGCCTGCACTTGGGTTTTTGCTCACAGTCTCAAGCTGCTCACGTTGCGGAACTTCCCCTCCAGACCACTGACAGACTACCTGCACTAGGTGAAAAGTTAATCCAAGATGCTTCTGAATTCATCGTGAACTAACCTTTAGGAAGTCTTACACTCATCCTAGTATTTGCAGTGAGGAATCCAGCACACACACTGGCAGACTGTAGGTGTAAAGGTAAACGTCATTAACAAGGGAGGAAAGGAGGTTGTAGGAAAAAAAAACTGAGAAAGGGACTGGGATACTAGGGTTTGCTTAACACATGAATCAGAATCAGTAATTCCATACACCAGTGACCATGTAACAGCTACCTTCAGCTCTGCATGATAACCAACAGCCATCTTTCCTCCAAAACCAGAAATGCTTCAGAAGGGTAAAATCAGCACTATACCCTGTTGATCATCAAGCAGCAGGTCTTAAAACAACCCTCTGCAGAAAAAGGGGGAACTGTAAGAGCCATTAACTTGACACTGCATACAGACATAAACTATAACCTGAAGGTAAACCCTGAAACGTAACTTTGCATTGCCTAATACAGCAATAAATTCTGAGACTGAGCTATCAAGCCAATCAAAGAATTCACCCTTTCAAACCAGAGACTTCTTGGAAATATAGTGGATTGCCTCGCCTCCCATTCACGTTCAGAAAGGCTGGCATTTTTAACAGCTGAGATGAGGACAGGCCCAGTTCAAACCCAGAAAGAAGCAGGCAAGGAATTACCACAAATTAAAGAAAGAAACAGGCACAATAAACAAAACTGTTTTTACTGCAGCTCAAAATCTCCATCAAATGATAAGCTAACCAGACAAATAAGACAATTAAGTAAGTGAAGGTTACTGGGTTAGGACAAATTATTTTTTCTGTGGGAGGTGTCAGCTGATGAGTTTCTCTGCATTTGCCATGCTTGGCTGGGCTAATACCACGTGGCTCCTCTGCTTCAGATAAACTCATAGGCACCGTGGGCTAGTAATGGTCCTAAATTCCAGTATTATACATTAGCCATGCTGCTTGCATCAGAACCTGCTGTATTTCTGCACAAGTTGGTAATGTCTCCTCAACAAAGTTCAAAATTAACGTATCGCACACACAAAGAATCTAAGACAAGCCACTACGTGGACAGGTGATTTTGATATAGTCGATTTCCTTAGATACAGACATAAACAAACCATAGGAAATTATTGTGTGGTGCTCCCTACAGAGCCAGCAGTGTCAAGAAGACAGGGGTTTGCTTGTTTGCTTTATTATGAGATGAAAAATTGTGGTCAGCAGCAGACTTTCCCTTTTGATCTTCCCGAAAATTCTACCCATCCTTCCACATTAAAGGCACAGCTATCGATGAAGTAAACCTGTTCGTGTAACGTAAGCAAAACATTTAAAGAGAACCACCCCAAAAACCCCACATCACAACTGTTTGTAGCTAAAATAATCCCACTCCCCAACAGTTGTCTTCACACAAATGAGATCAGCGACCACCCTGAAAAAAGGCAATTTTCATTTTTACCCTCAAGGTTCACAGAGGGCCAAGAGTACTAATTGCTCCATTCCCTGAAGCAATATGAAATAAGATGAAGCATCCATCTGTATTGCCACTGAAATACTGGCATGAACCTTAAATTCATATTCAAAGTATTAAAACATGACCTTGCAGGCTACAGGGAAAAAGTGCTGCTAACTAACCAAACAGACACCAGATTCACTTTGTACTTGTTAAGCTCCCACCCACAACCCTTGTTTCCGTGAAGCAGTTAAGTATTTCTCTGAAGTTATTCAACAACTGTGAAGGTCAAGTATTGTCCTAACTGGCTGGTCACAAACAAACGCACCTTTCATGTCGGCATGTGCTTCAGCCTGCTACCAGCCACAGAGTAAAACCCTAATCAGAGGAGAAAAATGACAGCAAATTGGTAGCAAAGGGTACACACCTGGTCTACAGAGTACAGTCGATGCCTGCAGACGATCTAGCTGACCCAGCGAGAGACCTGAAAATTGGGGCTAATGCAATGGATGGGAAAGAACTTTTTTTTTTTTTTTTGATGTATAAAACTTATAGTTTCAGCTAAAATACTAAAAATTAAAAAAAGAGCTTCAGTGGCACTTCTGAAGAATGAAAAAAAAGCTTTGGAAGCTTTAGATTTGAAGCTTCACAAGCTCCTTATGAAAAATGCAAGCTTTGAAAAACTTCTGAAGATTTAATATTCTTACTTTGGGCTCTTCTACTGCCAACGGACTACAGATGCTGTAACTAATAAAAAATAATTAATGCCAATAAACAGGCCCTTCATAAGGCTTCAGCTTCTCTTCTCCATCAAAGACTCAAGTCATTCGTTGGGACACTGTACAGGAAAGAAAATCCATCCACAGAGCCTGTCTTTTCTACATGTGGTTCTACTGCACTATACCTCACAATCCAAAACCTTCCAAGCACGAGGAAAGGAATTTGATTTTTTTTTTTCTAAGTACGCAGCTCCAAAGGCAACCCCTGAGCAGGGCGGAGACCTTACCCAGAATGGGACTGAGAAAGACCTGGTAGTTCGTGCGCTAGCCCTCCAAAGCGCCCAGGTCTCACGGAGGCAATGAAACGACCAGGCAGTTTCTCAGGAGTGCTCCGCGCCGAGCGGTACCCTGCAGTCCACCAAGCCACGTCCTGGCACTCCTGAAAGTCTCAGTCCACCAAGCCACGTCCTGGCACTCCTGAAAGTCTAGCCACGTCCTGCAAGATTCACAAGAGCTGATTTTTCTGATAACCTCCATCTGGAAGTCTGAGCGCCCTAAAAATGCAACAGCCTCATAGCATCAGCCACCTTCTCACCAGTTTCAGCATGCCAGGAAAGGTACAGTGACAATGCTTAGGATTTAGTACATGAGGAGCTCCTTACCCCAGGGGAGAGGGGAGGCAGAAATTGCCTCAACCATTTTGTTTTATTTTAGAAATCCTGCACTCCCCTCTCAAACTGACTTAGTGGAGAAGCACGTAACAGCTTCAGACAACAGCAGTGAACACCACAAAGCAGCAAGGATGACCTTCACAACATGAACCGGCAACCTGCGCACGAGGAGCCATTCCGCATAACAGAGCCTCTACATAGGCAAGGTGAGAAAGCTGATAAACTGGCAAAAAAACTAACCAGTGTCTAGGTCAAGTGTGCAACCTCTGACACTCCTGCCAGTTTCAATGACACGCTGAAGACTAGCATTGCAACGCCATCCAAGGTGACGTCCAGAAGTCTGACCTTAAGCTCTCCTGGACTTGTAGGACAGAGATGCTCTTGGTCTCATGCCTAGGGATAACAACAGCTATTTGCAGAGACAACGATCACAGTAATGATAACGACAATTCAGAAAAGTGTTAAAAGTGATTTGGTAACTGAATCAACTGGAGTCCACGCATAAGCAATGCCAGCCCTTTTGGTCCAGCATCCTATAGTCCTACCCTCCCAGGGGGCAACAGCAGTAAATCTAGACAAGAAGATCCGATCAGAAACTTCTAGTGACACATCTACCCATATTCTGAAGATACGACACGAACAAAACAAAACAAACAAAAAAAAGAAATACAGGATCAGTGAAAGGAAACAGCCAACAGAATTTTCTATCGCGGCAGACCATCGAGACAAGAACTTGGATCAATTAAGCAAATCAGGCATCTTACAGTAAAAAGCGTTTCCAGAGCTTTGTTAAAACCAAACGAGACTGCACATATGAGCTCACATCGCTGGGCATAAATCACCTTCTGAATACTTAAGGGTCAGACGAAAACTTTGCCCATGGACAACACCCCCCCATTGCTGCCCGCTCCCAGATCTCCCTGCAGCGTCCTCCGACGCAGCCGGCACAGACCTCTCCTGCGACCAGAGGGCACTGGGTTACACCCCTGTATTATTTGCAGAGCTGACGTAGCAATGCAGACACAGACCCAGCTCCTACGTATCACTGTTTGGAGACTGCATAATCATCCAGCTCAGCCCATGCAAAAGCAATATGAGAACACCTCCTGTACAGAAGAAATTCTCGAGATTTAAAGTTTTAACACAAGCTAACAAACGCCAGGGATGAAAGAAATCCTGGGATGAAAGATCTCCATGACACCTGCTTTGAATAAAAAGACATTGCTACAAAAATATCAGAGACCTGCTGGTCTAGAGCCTTTGCTACATGTCATTCCCCAGACATCAATTTGCAATAGAGGCACACAAAAGCAGTATTACACAGATTACATGCTACTCCCCTGAACTGCAAACAAAATCTACCCAGCACTACCACCTCGCCGTCCAAAGCACTACTGAACTAAAGCCACCTTCTCTTGCTGTTTATAAGACGACTTCGCTAAGGATAAGGCACATGGCGGGTTCAACGCTGATTTGCAGAACTGACAGCTCCTCCCGCAAACTTTGCCCCAGCTCAGCTTTACCAAATACTACCAATTTTCCCTCATGTCCACAGGCAGGGAACTGATGGTACCAACACTATGGCACTGACAGCGGGAAGGCTCATCCTCAATTCGCGCATCCTTCAGGCAAAACCCACGCCCAACGCCTGGATGCTTAAAACAGTTAATCATCTTCAGCATCTGTAACTTCACCACTTTCTACACAACAATGTAACACACAGTAATTATTTAACGTTTCATCATAACGGCACCCAGGAGCCCTAAAATCAAAGGGCTGAGATCCCACCGAGCCTCTCGCACCACGCAGAGGTAACAAATCAGGCAGGTCCCCACAGGAGAACAGCTCGCACCCCTGCACAGGTGACACCACGGGTGCGTACAAGCAACTGGAAGGAAGGAGGGAAGAGCAAGGTACCAGCAAAACATGGTTCGCTCGGTTTTATGCCACATGGCTCATTTACTCACTGCTGGCAGCTTCCACAAAATCAGGCTCGTCAAGCACCTGACTGTATACATAGGTAATGATTATAAAGCCAACTCAAGCGGGGCTAAAAGTACACAAAGATCTAGCATAAAAATAAAAAAGTGCAATCCTCTCCCAGGTGAAAATACAGGGCTTTGAACGTAACAGGTGGATTATATAAAAATTATTTTGCTCCCAATTCTCAGAATATTTTTTTTAAATTCCCTCGCAGACCAAAAATTGTCATTACTGAGAAGCAATAGCAATTTTACTGTGTTCAACATTCAGACTACCCACCTCTCTCAGGGCCAAACACAAACCCAACTACGGCAGCATCTGCACAGCCCCCACATGAGGGCTAGGGCAAGGTCTGGAGAATCCACGGCTCTCCTCCCTGGATTCTACCCAAGGAAAGGATTATTTCCTGACGTTGCTTTTTGTTTGCGACAGGGCATAAACTTTTAAGGGGACGGCTGGCTGTTGTGCTTGGGGAAATCAGCACGGTTGGTTTGTTATTACTCTGGCTACGATGGGAAAGGCTCATTATCTGAGAAGTGCTGCTGCACCTTGTATCAATGGCTGCGTCCTACACCCGCGATGCCAACCTGAGTCGGACCCCTTTGTTTGGGAACACTTTCTCCCCAAGCCTTGCTCCTGTCCTTCTTGGTCCTGCAGACACATTCGAGCCTTTTCACATGTTTCTTTCCAAAGACGGGAAAAAGACACGCACGTGATCGATCACAAACACATCTACGAGGGATCACCACCTCAAAAAGAGGACACCATCAAAGCACTGCCCCACGCAGCCCTACTCCCTGTCCCTGTACCAGCTACAGAAGTTAAAACCCACTGGCCACAATTTTCCCCTTGTTTTTTATCCAAAAGAGACTCCTCGTGATTCAGAACTCAACATTTAAATGGGCTGCCAGAGTCTCCCCTCCAAAAGGCAACAGCAAACACAAAAAAGGAAAAACAAACCCACAGAAATCCCCCCTCCCCGGCCCCCAAAGCAAAGCACGGGGTGAGGTGCGGAGAGGGAAAGGGGGACGAGGCGCACGGGGAAGTCGGCCGGTTGCTCCCCTTTTCTGCCTCCCTTTTATTTCTGCTGAGTGTAGTAACACTTGAACTGGCTCTCTTTATTTGCAGCCGGATACGCGCTTTCAAAGATACTGTACTACTGTGTAGGCCAAGCAGGGACTCTCTTTCTTCCCTTAGTTAGGGCTTTTGGGAAAATAATTATTCACCAGAACTGCCATCGCGAACAGAGAAAGCTAAATCAATGTAGCTTTGTATGGGCCATTGCCACTGCAAAGCAAATACTCCATCAAGACATGGATCAGTGAGAATTTTATCACTAGGAATCCTTATGCACATCTTTGTGTATTTTTAATATCCATCGTATTACTCGGCGTGCCCCTTTCCTCCCCGTGCTCCTGCACCCCACCCTCCCTACGGATTCGTCTCGTGTCACTGGCAGCTATGGGGCTTGGCCGCAAGATTCACATGCTCAGTAGAAACATCTTAAATATACAGCCAGGTTTATTCTTTAAAAAAAATATATATATATAAAATAAAGCATTGGTGCATAACAGATTTATTCACTGAACAGGTTGATTTATTTAAAAGACTTGACGTACATCAAAACCTACTATGGGCTTACATAATTGTTATCCATTTAGCAGGTCTGGTTCTTTTGTCAAGTATTTGTTTTTAAAAAGTGATTCACTAAAGACTGCTGCCTTATGCACAGTTCACATACCTCAACAAATGTAGTCTTGCATAGGGTATTAGCTGAAGTGACTTTAAATTGCATCCTACCTGCCTGAGCACTGCTGTTGTTTTTTTTTAGTTTCTGTATTCTTCCCTTACCTAAACTGAAAAAAAAACCAAAAAAACACCCCACCCCCAACCCAAAAACCAACAACCACAAGCGTGTGTAGAAGCACACACGCGATTCACTTTCCAGCAGACTCTTTGCTGTGGGCACAGTGGTTACCGCATTACCACGCTGCTCCAGCGATAACAGCAGGTACCTCCAACACCAAGAACGCACATCTGAATACCAGGATGTTGACGGTTGCACAGAGGTTTCGGGCAAAGCCAGCCGGAGGGGCCGGTGCGGGGCAGAAGGGACGAGCAAACCGCCGAGCAGAAGCCAGGGAAAACCTCAGGGATGATTTAAGGACCACAGAGCCGTTTTGTTTTCACGCAAGACGCTCATTCAGGCCCTGGCTCGCACAGGCGCACGGCTCCCCTCCGGCCGCACGCATCCACCCGCGACACCCATCCACGAATTCCCCAAATACGCACCCATCCTGCGCTTGTTCCGAGCGGGAGGCGAAACGCCGGATAGCATCACCAAGAGAAAACGCGTAACCTTTGCTTTCGTCGCCGGTCCCCTTACGGCTTGTTTGGGTTAATATATCATAAACCGTATCGCTCGTGAGCAGCACAGTTCATTTCGGAGACGAGGATTTCATTATTCCTCGCACCCCCCCCCCCGTTTCAGCATCATCCACGCACACACACAGGTCACATCTTACACTTAGTAAGCAAAACACATTACTGCTGCCACCGCTGCACGGCCGCACAAGCGGTTCAGAAATTAAAGAGACCGGAATAAAAACCGCACGAACCCAATTCTCCGCCGCTCGCTAGACAGATGGTTAATTATATTCACAGCCGCATTTTTCGCTGGGATAGAGTTTCAGACAATGAGCCAGTTTTATTTGATTAGCCAGTTTTCTAGTTTAATACGCGGAATGACAGTTACTTCCAGGGTTGGGGCTTTTTGTTAAAAAAATAAAAAAAAAATCCCCATCCCCCCCCCCCTTTTTTTTTTTTTTGTTCTGGCCGAGGCTGAAGTAAGTGCAGCCCCCCCCCCCCCCAGCCGCCACTGTAAATAAACCCCACCGGGGCGTGAGGGGAGGCGGAGGAAGCACCGACGGGCGGCAGCGCTGCCGGCCTTTGGCGGGGGGGGTGGGTGAACGGGCCACGGCCACGGCCACGCTCGCCCCCCCCCCCGGGGCCCTGTGGGGCGGCGCCCCCGCCCAACGCGGCACCTGCCCGGGGCGGGGGAACGCGGCGCCCCGCGGGGGGAGGCGCCAACTTGCCCGGTGCAGGCCGCCCCCCCCCCCCCTCACCTCACACCACACACACACACACCGGCCGCCCCGCTCCTTCCACCGCCGCCGCGTAACTTGCCCGCAGGCCTCCGCGCCCCGCACCGCCGCGCAGGCCGGCACTGCCATCAGCATCCCCCCCCCCCCCTCCCGCCCCGGCGGCGGCCGCCTCCTCCCTCCTCCTCCTCCTCCTCCTCCTCCTCCGCTCGCCTCACGCCGCCTCCCCCTGCGGCTCCCGCGGTGTGTGTGTGTGTGTGTGTGAGGAGAGCGGGGGGGGGGGGGGGGGTGGGAGAAGAAGCAGCGCCGCCGCGGCGGGACTCACCTCAGCGCCGGGCCCGCGAGGGAGGGAGGGAGGCGACCGCGCGGGGCCGGCGGGTTCCCCCCCCCTGCCCGCCAGTCGTCGGTGCCGGCGGTCGGTCGGTGTCGGTCGGTCGGTCGGTGGCTGCGGCGCTCAGCGCTGCTCCATGCGCCCGGGGCCCCGGCGCGCGCAGGTGGACGCGCCCGCCCCGCGCGCGCCGGCCCCCGCCCCTCCCCCCCCTCCCCTCCCTCTCCCTCCCTCCCCTCGCGCGCCGGCCCCCGCCCCTCCCCCCTCCCTCCCTCCCTCCGCCGCCGCCGCCGCCGCCGCCGCCGGGCCCTCGGCGGAGCCAGCGCTCCCGGCCCTCAGCGCTCCGCCGCCTACGGCGGCTCCCGGCCGGCTGATCCCCGGTCCCCCGTTCCCCTTTCCCCCCCCCCACCCCACCCCAGCCCACCCCCCCTGCGGCGCGCAGCCAGCCCGCGCCGGCCTCCGCGTTCCCTGCGGAGGGAGGGAGGGAGGGACGGAGAGAGACGGGGGGGGGCGGCTCCCGCCTCGCCCCTCCGCCGCCGCCTCCCCCACCCCGGCCGCCTGCGCCCATTCAGGAGGTGCCGGGAAGCGCCGCCGCCGCCGCTGCCATTGTTCCCTCAGCGGCGGGACCGGCGCCCGTTACACCCCCCCCCCCTCACACACACACCACACACAACCCCCCCCCCCCCTCGCCGCCGCCGCTCGGCGGGAGCGCGCACCGCGCCGCCACCGGGCATAAAGGGCGCGTCACCGCGGCCCCTCACACACGCGGTCCCGGACAACCCCCCCCCCCCCCCCCGCGGCGGGGCGGAGCGGGGCGGGGCGGCCTCACCTGCCGCCTGGGACCGGGGGCAGGTGCCGGTAACGGCCGCGGAGGAGAAGCGGGCGTCGTGTGTGAGGGGAGGGGGGGGGGTGTGTGTGTGTGGTGGAGGGGAGCGGCGGGGCCGGTGTCACGGTAGTTGTGAGGCGGGAAGATGGGCGGCGGGAGGAAGGCAAGGCTAGCGGGGGGAGGTCGGTGCTTCGACCGCTTCCCTGCTCGGCTTACCGGGAAGGGAAGGGAAGGGCAGGCCGTACCGGCGGGGAGCTGACAATGGAGACGGCCCCGGCGGGGGGGGTGGGGGGGTGTTGGCTGTCCACCCCCCCCGGGCACTGAGGGGAGAGTCGTTCCCGCCTGAAGTCTGTCAGTCCGGTTTAATTGTGTAAAACGGGAGAGGGGGGGGGCAGAAGGGGTCAGGGGTCGCGAGGGCTCTTCCGATTCATTTTCATGATCACCTTATCCACCCGTAACCGCTTCCGAAACTCTGCTTCACCCTCCAGCTCTCCCTTAAAAGGAAGAGGCTGCCTCACCTCAAGGTTGCTCAGGACTCGCCGAGGAGCCCGAGGGGAAGGCAGGGACAGGAGGGCAGGAGAAGCAGCCACGGCAGGAGTCTACATCTAGAGAGCCTGCCAGCTTACAGAACGCAGCTACAGAGCCTGCCAGCTTACAGAACGCAGCTACAGAGCCTGCCAGCTTAAAGAACACAGCTAGAGAGCCTGCCAGCTTAAAGAACACATCCATCCTCACAGGACCCCCGCAACAGCTTTTAGCATTGCAGCCCTCTTTCTCCCTGACCCCCGCAGCGCTGCTAACGTGCACCGTGGCCAGAGTTACTCCACTGGGGACTGGAGGAAAGTTGTGTTGTTCTACCTTCTGAAGCAACAGAATTGTTTAGCAAATACAAAGCAAACCAGACGCGAGTATTTTAACTGCGGTTGAAGAAAAGCAAGATGAGCATTAGCCTTTTGGTTTAATTACATTCACTGTGGTATTTAAAAGAGAGGTTCCTAGTCTTAAGTTACCACTTGAGCTTACACGAAATTCTGCTGCCTTTTCATCCTAGACAACACAACGCATACAGTCTAAGAAGTCGATTAGGTAACACTGTGACTAACATTTTAAAATACCGAGCACTTTAGTCCTTGTTCTCACGGCATTGGAGAGCCCCATGTGTATATGCAGTAATAAAACAGCAATAGCGTATAGCAACATATGTAATGCGCTCTGAATTTGGAGCAGTTTATACATCAACTTTCAGTACCGCAAAATAAGCAACTAATCTCATTTGTTCTTCGTTAACAGCGGTACCCGGGATATGCTATATATCCTATGCAAATAAATGATTTGTTCCCACTGCAGCAAGGCACATGCTTGAAGTGTTCCGCCCTGCTGTAGGAACAGAGGCGAGCAGTGAGCGATTTGACTAAGGCCACAGAGTGAGTCGTCACCGCAGCAGCACCTCCCGGCCCTATCCTGTGTTAGTTTTCCTCTCCAGCATCACCATGTTGCTGCAGAAGTTGCACAGTTCAATCCTTATACCTTTGCACAGTCGTAATCTCTGCCACAATGCTGCGTTTTATTTCACACCCCTTGCCCCTCCCCATCATTTACTGAACTGAAAGATTTGAGAGTAATTAATCTGGGTCAGGTGAGACAGCGACAGTGCACCTGACAGCGCTCAGTAAAATATACATGCATTTGGACGGTGTTCATTAACTGCCTTCAAAATTTCATGAACTTGGGGGGAGGTTTTCCCCTTGGTCCCTCTGCCCCAGCACACTCACGTACAAGCTACTACCCTCAAAAGTGCCACCAAAGGCACACAAGCAAATCTGGGGGCTCCTCTGCTAAAGCACCTCGTGAATGACAGGAATGACAGGACTGGAAGCACCGGCTCATGGACACCACGTTCGTCAGACCTCCCCAACCCCTCCTGGTGCCTCTGGGCAGGAGACGGCAGCAGTGCTGTGTGCCGGGAGGCTGGCAGCTACAGCAATCAGCAGAATATAATCACAGAGATAAGATTAGACGTAAGCGTGGGGAGAGCCGTTGTGGAGATGAAAAGATACATTCAATTAAATAAGCATTGCACCTGGATCCAGTTTAGAAGACGACAACCCAAGTATTTACTTAAATGCTGTCTTTTAGAGAGAACACAAACATAAGTCTCAAAGATTACCCTTGTAGCCGTGATACAATAGAATGCCTTTAGTTTCACTTACCCACATGCTACTCATTTAAGGTACTTCAGTTACAGAGCCACCACAATACTAATCGATCAGCAGCATAAAATCCTGCACAGCATCTTGGGCAATCTTAAAAATTAACAATCTGTGCACTGTGATCTTTTTATGTACTGCCACAAACAGATGTAAAAAGTGCACTGACATGATGGAAGTGCAGCTACCCACCTTGGCTGGGTATTAATTTTCCAGACTGTCAAATAAAGAGACCCACAGGTGCGAGAACAAGGTGCTGTGAAAACTCCTTTTGGCAGGAGAAGATCAACAAAACACCGAGCGAGGAGCGATTGCCATGCCAGCCAGCGCCTCGCTCTGCCCTGCCGCACACCCTTGCTGCTCTCCTGACCTCCCCGATACAGTGCGGCTGCAACGTGCATCGTAATCATTCGCTACAACCTGTAAGACGGAGCAGATCAGACATTTACATCTGTCCCATCCTCCCAGCTGTCTTCACACAAAATCCGTGTGCCCAGACACATATAGATGCTGGGAGCCTACGCTTGCTTGTCTGTCTAGGAAGCGGGAGTCAGAGCCTAAAACAGCAGAACCTGGATTAAAGCAGTAGGCCAATGCCACGGTGGTTTCCAGTTCTCCAAGCACCTATTTCCTGATTATTCCTTCTTTTCCTGATGCCTGCGAGCCTCACTGAGGCATACCCAATAAGGGTTAAATCCTTCATTTTGCATGACCTGATTCATTTCTGCCATACACAGCCCCTCTGCTGAACAGTACCAGAGAGAAAGGCAGAGGTTCACAGGAGGATTCTGGTTTGCCTGTGGCACAAGTACAACACGGATGTGATTTTCAAAGATCTCAAATCCTATGCTCTTGGGCAAGCCTGGAAAACCATGGTTTAAGCAGAAAGCTACCCAGATGTTGTAAACCTTAAAAACCCAGAGCAAAAGGCAGCAGGATAACAGGGGACATCACCTTCCTATCCCACCCTACTGCGAAAAGCTGGAGAGGATTTCTTCCCCCACTCTGTCAGACTTTCAGGACCAACTTCTGCACACAAACAGTGAACAGTGTAATGTAGACTGCTGGCAGAACAGGAGGCATTCCATGGTGGGAGGGGGGAGTGCGATTCAGGTGGGTGAGGGAGTCACCCTATCTCCTCCTTCCTTCCTTCCTTCCTCGGTCCTGATGTGCGATTCAAAGCTGACTGTATGCTGCGGGAAATAATGCTGAGCCTGCAAACAGTGATTCATTCTTACTGAGGCCAAAGCAATTCCTGAAGAAGAAATAAAGCTGGAATCATGAACTGCCACATACGGAATTTCTCCTTTCCTGTGTTTCACACCTGGTAAGCCTTAGAGCTTTGTCAAAAAAACATCGCAACCCTCCCCCAAACAGCTGTTGATTATGAACCCCACTGGTTGCAGAAAAGCTCCCTCAAGACTCCTGTCTTTTTGCATCCCCCTTCCAGTGTGCTGTCAAAGAAGAGCTGGAGAACCATGCTGCTCTTTAGCCCTTACCTTCTCTTTGCCCTGACGGGTGTTGTTTCAGATGTTGGTGACCTCTCTGGGCAAGACAAATTTCCAACGTGCCTGACAGAGCTATAGAAGGAAGGTGAGGAGGGTCCCAGATTAGCTTTCCAGGCTTCTCCATTCCTTGATATGCTCCTTGCTCCACTGGACAACGCCCTCTACCCCAAAATACCCAACCCTCCCTTGCAACTCCTTCACGAGGCTAAAAAATCTCCTTAGCCAAGTCAGAAAGTTCCAGGAGGTTAATAGCCTCTGAGGCTCCCATGGCCCAACAGAACATTAAGACTGTGCTGTTAATAGCCTGTGGTCCCCCAAATTGGTCCAGATCTATTTCTCCATTTCCCCCCACCTTCCTCCCAACATTTCAACTTCAAATTGTAAATCTTTGTTCAAACTGTGCATTTGTCTTACCATGTTTCCATGGCCAAAACCCTCATTATTGGTGGCTTCTGAACAGAGGAAATAAAAGCTTACATTTGTGCCTTGGCCAAGATGAATGCTCTGCGGACAGAAGGCTCTGTGTTCTCTCATTTCCTTGGCAGGACTAACAACCCTGGTCACTTTAGGGGAGGCTACTGTATTAGGTGCTGGGGGACAGGACAAAAAAAAAAAACCAAAAAAACAAAAAACCCCAACCAACCAGCAACAGCAAAAAAGGCTCAAGAATGGTCTGGTGTATTTGGCAGTGAGCCAGGGCACAGGTTAGAACAAAACCTGGAGCAGGGAAAAGGATCAGGATATGTCCAAGTAGAAAGCTGAGACGAAGGAAAGAGGGACCAATGTGCTGAACAGCTTCTGAGACAGCACGGCCAACTGCAGCAGCAGAGCTTTTGAGACATTTGGCTTTTGATAGCCCCCAGACTGGAACTCCCAATGCCATATTGCTGCCAGGGTCCCAGAGCCCCTTCTGCACTCCTACATACTTCAGCCCACTGAGGGGACGCAGTCCAACGGATGAATATGAAATAGAACGGATAGATGGAGTGGACTCCCTTGGTTGAAGGCTCCTGCATTTCTGTGCAGAATTTCAGCATGCGTGCAGTGAGCCCCACCCAGCCTGTGCACACCTAATTTACCGCTCAGGCATCGATCCTTAGTCCAGCACATGCCTGGAAAAAATCGGACATGCTGTGGATTCAGTATAGATTTGATCTACTCGAGGGGCAGTAAATCTAGTGACCCAGCTGAGGCTGGACGCCTCTGCTACGTGCACTAGGCTAAAGAACAGCAGAGATACGGTAGATGGTTCTGGATGTCCCACAGTCCAAACGTAGCTGCTGCTTTGGCCAAGCTGGCTGGCATCTAAAACTCCTGGATGAAGACGGCAGAGTCAAACGAGCTGGACCCTTTGTTACCAGGTGGAAACTCAAAGGTTGTTTAGCATTACCATCTTCCATGTTACGCTGTTGTCTCTGTTTGGGGCGGTCTGCGTGAAAACAGAAGGAAGTCAAGTCCCGTTTCTTGCTGATGGAGTTGTTATTTATGATTCTCATAAATTATTTCATTTCTTTAGGAAACATTAAGCTCCTTGTGCCCGGAGGCACCTTATGCTTTATGCTCGTGCTTCAAGTACAGAGGATGCTCCAGCAGTGAGCAGAGGTTACAGAGCACAGAGCTGATGAAAATGGTTGTTCTTAAAGCAGACAGGGCAGCAATGTAACACGGCCACATAGGTCTTGCCATCCCAATTGCTGCTTGGCCAATCTTCAAAAATAAATCCAACCTTAGAGAAATACATAAAGGTAAATTCATCTTGCCAGCAAGAGTGTTCTCTAAAATGAATGTTCATGAAAACACTCGCTGCCTTTGAACCTAAACAACCATAAAGTATTTCCCTGAAGCACCGACAGCTTGGTAAGTTCTGTGAGTTAGCTTGCAATTCACCTCTGCACCAGCCTACATAATGTTAAAGTTTAGCTCTCACCTCTTTTAAGCCCCATCTAATTATGCAACTTAACTACAGCGAGAACAAGAGTTTTGCTGACTATTGCAATGGTCTCGTCATCACGTTTTGATACGGGGAGAGAGAAGGAAAAGGCTATTTTGTTTAAAGTTCAAGCATTTCTACGGGGCTTGACTGATGTGGAAAAGATGGAGCCCTCTCAGGTATACCTGAAGTGAAATACCTTTTTCTCATGTGTCTTGGCTGTGCTCACATCTACCTGAACAGAAAGGTATAAATCTCAGAGTTTTTCCTACCTGTTGTTCTTCAGGACCAGTTCCTGAACTGCAAGAAACGCAGTTTCATTAATGTGCATTAACCAATGACTTTTCCGTTACCACTGCTGTCTCCAATCAAAGAATCATTTATGGAAAACAAGGGCAGAGGGAGCAGCATGCTTTGGCAGCTTTAAG
This sequence comes from Buteo buteo, assembly GCF_964188355.1. NCBI lineage: Eukaryota > Metazoa > Chordata > Aves > Accipitriformes > Accipitridae > Buteo > Buteo buteo. Next base: position 2,979,056 of record NC_134192.1, read on the forward strand.
ATTATGCGTCCAAAGCTTTATACCCTCTCTTATATTTTTACGCTGAAGTATCATGAGATATTACCATATTTTTCATTATTATTTGTGGCACTAAATACTGCAGCACACAGTGCCAGATGGCTAATATTCAGAATAAAAATAATGCAAGGCCAATCTTAGAAAGACTCAATGCGAATGTAACAGCATGCATTCATCCTACTTTCCTAATGCATATAGTTAAAATATTAGCAGACTTTTCCAATTTAGAAGAATAGTATATTATAGAATTACAGGCATGCATATATACACATAAATTTAAATATGTATGTATAAAAATTTTACTTTCTTTCCATTTTATTTGCATGTTTCAAGGGTCTTAACATAATACATGGGCACATGTTCTTTGACTCTTTAGAAGGTTATTTTGACCAGTAAAAAAACCCAAATAGTTTCAAAATGCATTAGGAACATAAGCAAAAACCTTTTTCCAGAAAGTGTTATTGGTACAAAAGATTTTTTTATTTTTTTATATATTTAAACAGCTTGAGTCCTAAACTTAACCAGATGGAAACGTGCCTACAAAGAGTTGGATCTAATTCAGAAGAGACTGACAGCCAACAGATGAGCCAATTTAGACCATCCTATGCCAAAAATGGTCAATCATGTTATCTTATGTGTGACTCTACTCTGGCAGATGCCAACTCTATCCACACAACTTCAAGCCTCTTTTTGGAAGACAGGATTATTTTACACACACTTTAAAAAAATCATAATAATGCTTGATTTTTCTGGAAACATTCCACTCAGTTTCAGCATTTTCACAAGAGATTTTTATTAATTTATTTTAAGGATGAATCTTTTTTTTACAGCCTCCTAACAGAATAAATGCTTTCCAACCCAACAAAGACTGATTAAAAAACTACTAAATTGCAGTTCAGTGACAGTCCCCCATTTATTTAAATATTAATAAAAGGAAAGCTTTACACCTGTGCAAACCAATTTAGTTTCTTTCTTAAGGCAAAATGTTTACTTTCAAAACCACAAAGAAACACTACACTAAGCATAGATTAAATGTACTTCCTGCATCCCTCATCATCTTCTCCAAAATTAAGACTGAAGTTAAAATTAAAGGACTTTTTTTTTTTTTTAAATGGTGATTACAACCAAGGCTTTTTTTAAAATTTGTAATTAATCTCTCAGTGATTTTTTTTATTTTTTACTTTCCAGAAGATATATTGACAGATATACTGTTACTCTGCCCCGGACTGCAATACTGACTTTTTTTCCTTCTTGCCCCTAATTTGAATAAGAATAGTCAAAACCAGGAAAAACACTTACTCAGTTATTAGTCTATCCTAACAGCACAGGACCATTCAATTCATTCTCCAATGAATCATATAACCTGTATTTAAGCCCTGTATCTGCTGTCAGCTCAGTCTCTGTTTAAACTCAGTCTGAATTTTAGCTTCCCACTAAAGCCCTAGGAGGTCTCAGGTGATGAGACTTCTATATCTGTTAGATTGAAAGCTGCAGAAACCAGTGTAAACACTTAGTAGATCATCATCTTTCACAGGACACTGTGAAAGGCCACATTTAAAAAGATTAACATCTTCAAAATCTATTTTTTTCCAGAAAGAATAATGCAAGCTTTTCTTCCAAAGAAGAGGGCAGCAGTTCTGCTAGTTAGCCTGTAGTTTGGGTGCCTTCTTCACAATCGCACACAAAGTTGCAATTTCATTTTCCATTTGTACAGTAGGTAATTGTGCTGCCTGTGTGAAGTAACCTCACCTCATATGGCATAAAGGAGCCAGGCAATTATCTATAGGGCTTACAGCAAGGTCTCAATTTCCAACCATTTTATAGTGCCTTTTGTGATGACAGTCCCAAGATTTTGAGGTCCACAGACACTAATCTAGACTGAAGTCTAGACATTTGGAAGGTTTTAGAGATCTTCCTTATAGGACGAATATATATTCTCAGTTGTGTAACCATTTTCTTACATTGTTCCAGCTTCTCTTCAAGCAGATGGTATCGAGATGCGTATGACAAAAGAGCCGGACTGCAGATGTTGACTTTGCACTCACGGCAACTCTTACAGAAAGGTTCAGTCACATTGAAAAGATTCACTTAGGCACTTCCTGGGCACACAACGTTCAGTTTTCGGCAGATAAAAACACCAGGGTTCCGGTCACCCCACCCCACTCACATCAAACTTTTCCCTACTTAGTCCTAGCTAGTTTGTAGATTATACTGTTCTTGTACCTTAGCAGCACATTGGGCTCCACTCTAGAACCACTCTAAGATATTTCAGCTAATCCTTACCGAGCCATAGGAATTTTGACACTTTCAGAAACAGCCCGCCACATCCAACGGTGTAATATGCTGCAGACTGACCCACAAAGCTCACATTCCAGCCTGCGCTGGGGAGCAGAATTCAAGATGGGATCAGAGATGCTCTGTCCCAACCTGCCCCAAGGCTGGTGGGAAGGAAAGAACCACAAAGTGCTGGAGAAGCTCTTGGAAAGAATAGAAAGTTAAATTTTATCACCTAGGTGGGTTGGGTTTTTTTAAATAATTCGTTAATTTCCTCTGTTTGCGGGTAGTTAGTCAATGGGTAAAGAAACATATTAGTTAGCCACAACCAGGCTGATCACTGCTTTTCTTCAGTTCTAGGTAAACATCTGGGTGAATAGCAAGAGGTGGCTTCGGCAGTGCCAAGGGCTTCCCTTCGCGGATTTGCTACCACACTTGTAGCTGTTGCCCACCTCTGTCGTACAACCTGTGATTCAAAAACTGTGTTGGCAACAGTTGGGCGATTTGGCAAGTACATTATTTTCTATGGCCATGTTCTTTTTTTGCACCTATTTCAAAGAAGAGCTCTGGCTGAATTAATTGGCTACATTGCCACTACCTGGTAAACCAAAGTTTTCTTCAGTTTCTGTGCCGCCACTCTAACAGGTCTTAAAGCAGGTTTAGTAACAAGGACTTTAGGACAAGTGTGTAATAAAACAAGTAGATATTGCCTACAAAATACATCATAGAGGAAACTTTGTTCCACTGCGAGGAACAATACACTCCAGTCACAAGGCATAACAAACTGATCTAACAAGGAATCTTCTCTTGTCAAAAGACACAGCTCTTCTACTTGATTGGTCACACTTACGCATCTTGCATGTTCAAGGCCACCTACACTTAGATGACATTCGTGCACCTGTGAGTTTACATCTCTTCTAACACTGCCCATTGCATTTTAAATTGTTACCAAGTTGCTTTGAACCATAAAGCCATTAGTCTGTGTTCACTTCCCATGCAGACAGCACTGGTCACGTCAAAGCACTCAACAGCAAGGACTCCTCTCATTTCCTCTTCTGCTCCCTGCAAAGTTCATAGGCTAACTATTTTCACTTCATTATCTCCTGCAGTGAGAGAGAAATAATCCTTTGAGTAACTTCTTTTTAATCTGGCTCAAGGGGTAAGATGTGTCGTGGTCATTTATATAGAAATTCACCTGAAGGACAACATGGGGCCTTGAGGGACTTCTGGCTCCCTCCCACTTTGGAACACAACCACTCCATTTCCATGAAAAACCACTCGCATCTCACTACAGTCAATAGCAGTAAACCCAAGTGGGTTTAACAGATGTCACAAACAGTTTCCAGATTGTCACAGCTTTCCAACATTTTCTAGTTGATTGTTATTACAAGATTCCTGTAAGTCACCAGCAAGCAACGCAGCCTCTTACTCTGCTCATCGCGTTCCGACTGATGACGTGAGCTGTCAGACTGTAAACTCAAAGTTGTCAAATAGCTATAATTTGCAGATTTAGTAAAAGAGCTTAACGTTCCTTTGAGCAAAGTACTTAAGAGATGTATTCAGTGGAATTTATGGTCTGTGAAAGTCTGTACGGTTTTCTGGTTGGAACAGGATCTCCCCAGGACAGCTCAAATGTCAGTAAAGCAGCTTTGGTCTAAATCAGAGACTGCCATTAGACATGAGCTTATATTCCCACTGAATGAATTTCCACAGGGACGTTCATACCCAAGTCTAAAAACACAGCCATTGTAGGATTTGCTTTTATAGACACCTATTAGAATCACTTGCATGTTCAGTCGCTAGAACTTGACTACTTTCCAGAAATAACAGCTAGAAAGTTTGGGGCCTTAAATACAAATAAAATAAAACCCACAAAATAATCAACAGAAAACACTTTTTGTCAGCTTCTGGAGCTGATCATACAGTGAATAGCAGTTTTCTGTATTTCCCTTTTGTTTTCACAAGTGTTATTTGCATTTGACTTGCTGTCAATTACTCCTATGCTATTTATATCAGGCAATCTTTTCAATACTGCTGTCCACCTTCAGTTGTCTCCTGTTCCTCCTTTTGCTAACTGTGGTCTCTGTGTTTATATTTAGTACATATACATATATATATGTACTCAGGGCTTGATGGTGTGGCATGATGGCTTTTTCTGTATGAATTAGGAGTTGAGAGCATTACTCACTTGCGTATTACATACACATCTCCTACGAGAAGGTATAAAGTGTGTTAAACACACTGCTCCAGTGCATATTGTACAGAAGGCATGTGTTACAGGCTGTTGTATGGTTAAATACTTTCCAGATTGTGGCCGAGAGCCGTTGCATCCTGGAGGTATCCAGCTAAGTCTGACAGAATTACAGAAACTAATGTACAAACCCAGGACACAAAATGCACAAAGGAAGTCTTGGAAATCTTTAAGCAACTTACAGCCACTTTTTGGTACAAAGTATTTTGTGACTTGAGAATCTAATACCTTATGGAAAGTCCAACCACCAATTTTGCTGGGAGTGTAGCTCCGGCAACAGCAACAGCTTTTCAAAAAAAGCCCATCCTAATGTTCTGCATGCTGCTAACACGTACAGGAGACCTCTTGTTTAGTGACAGCTAAATCTTGCCCACGCTGAGATTCAGGAGGTAAAATTTTAGCCATGGAATTCTATGTTTGGTGAAGGAAGGTTTCTGTGATCAGCTGGAGATTTCCAACATCAAAAATTCCAGGGGACTGATAAGAAAGCATAAGGCTAACGGGGACTGAATTCAATTGCCTCCATGTATTACGCCAATACAGCACTCAAGCACACATTTCAACAGACAGGTATGTTCTTTGCAGCAGCACTAAGCAGAAATAAAGGGTTCTGGTAAACACTAATTTTCGGTGGACACGACATTCAAAATCATTCTTTCCACACTGCGAGAATGGTGTGCACATACCACTCTCTGCAAAACTATCACCGACCATTTTGGAAGCGCTGCTATATAACATGATCACACAGAGAGATGCTACTGAAAATTAGTTGCCTGCAGAACTCAAACAATACCTAAGACACAGTGGACAAAAGACAGCAGTGAGTGGGCTGTTGTTATCAGCTTCCTCCTATTTCAGGCCACTTGCCTGCCCAAACTGGAAAAAGCAGATGCTGTGGCAGAGCTCCCCAAGCAGCATTTCATAAAGCAAACCTCTCCCTGCAAGACGGCCACTGCATCAGAGGTCCAAAGGTCGCACAAGAGCCGTCCTTCTGCAGCATCCCGTCGCACCGAGGTCGGCCGGTAATGTCCTTCGAAAGGCAGCGCTCCTCCACAGCACGTGTGGGAGAAAAGCCCAGCCCTAAGACAGAAGCTGCTAATGTTTCTTTGAGTTTATAGACAGGAAATAGTTTAGGGAGAATCACAGGAGAATTACAGCCCAGAGAGAAAGCAAAGTAAGGTAATGTTTAAGGAGAAGTGATCAGCTTGCACGCAAAGCTGCAAGGAAAACTCCGACAAGCAGGCGCTGTTATGCAAGGCCAAGATTAGCATTTCAAGTTTGCAGTTAAGGGATTGAATTTAGAAAATCTTCCTTCCCTCACTAACCCAAGTTCACCTCTCTGAATTTCTTTTCCTCTTACATTTATATTTAAATACTGTAAAATATTGATTTAAAAAAAAAGTCAGTGCATTGTACAACTTAAGGTCATTAATTTATTTTTATTCGAGAAACTTAGGAAACACTGTTTGCTCAGGCAGATTACATTTTTGGTAACATCCATTATAGTCACTCTACGGTCTATATACAGCACACACCACTAGACATGAATCGATTCCTTCCACACCCTCAAAGACAAACTTCAGGTGTTCCATGACACAATTTTTCAGGTTACTCATCTTTTCAAATTCCTCCCAGTCTCCACTTTAAACAATTCTCAGATACGTACGTGCACTTTATACATGCAGAGAGGTCTGGATTCAACCATTACAAAGTCTAAAGTCTGCCCCAAATCTCTCTCTTGTCAATGCTACAGATACGTGTGGTGCCTGCTACACAACCGGTGGGAGAACTGGCCACATACATTAGACATCCATCTACTTCATACATCAGCTTCCCCCTGTTAGTGCTAGTATATTACTGCTTCGCCTTTCAGTCGTTTTACTTAACACGCCAACACTTAATAAGCTGTTCCTTAGAGCTTCCTTCCGGCAGAGACTATAGGACTGTCGTAAGACTTGACCTGGTGCACCTTTTTTTGGTGAAATCTTACGATCCCAGGTCCAAATACGCAAACCCCCATTACCAGCACAATCCTTATAGAGGCTTTGAAATAAACAAACCAATGTGAAGTTTGCACAAGGCAGAAGTAACAACTCCAGCCTAAAATACTTTCGCCTTGTGCTCTTCCCCCACCCTTGTATCCTGCCAAATACCCTAGATTACCTGAATCACGTTCACAAGTAACAGCAGCAACAAGTGATGTCACTCATTACCTTTTACAAACACCATTTCCCCCAGAAAACGTTTCCTGGTTTTAACTGTAAATAAGCTCAATCTTTTATCTGTGTTCTTCAAAAGCCAGGAATTTTTTCAAATGACTGAAGAAATAAAGATTTTTACACCCTTGTGTGAAAATACATGAACATGTATTTCCATTTTTTAGAAGCTGCAGAGCCCATTTTGTAATTCATGCATCAACTGTACTTGAAATGTTCGCTCCCAATTACAGACTGACCTTCACATTCCAATTTCTCTAACCACCGTAAAATGGAAACTTTTCATCTTTTCAACCTTCACTTTTCCAAATGCCTGTTGGTGTACAGACAAGGCCAGTAAAATCTTCAGGTGACACTTGCAGAGCCCTTTACAGTGCATTCAAAGGACACAACACAAGCTGATATGTTTCAGTCTGTTTCTTCTTCTCCATAATGGAGAGGAAAAACTTCTCTCCTTTTCCTTTTCTCCTCTCCAGGATAAGGTTGATAGCTTTACAAGATACATTTTAGGTTGGTGTGACATAAATGCTGTACTTGACAATTTTATAAAGGGCTACAAAGCACTGAAAACTGGAAATGAAATGTGGGGGAGCTGTCACGTTAGTCTTTCAACTTTGGGGATGCTATTTTAAATTCTGCCCTTAGACTCTCGTAAAAATGCCTTTTTTTCCTTTTTTTTTTTTTTTTGAATTAATAAACCCACTGTGCAACTTAGTACAACTGACACTTCTCATCTGAGAGAGACCCTGCACTGAAACACTAAGGTGACTACGGTCATGACTACATTACAGCTGTAGGAAACTTGCACGGCAGCTCTGTGAATACATAGATTTAATTATGCACACAAACCAGATTCCACCGGCCCTACTTTCACAAGTGCCCAGTGACTCAAAAGAAAGTTAAGCATTATTTACCCTCATGGGACATGATGCAGCTTGCCAGCGTAACTAGCAATACTTCACGTACAGAGGATCGTAACGGGGCTGACCAAATGTCCATCTAGACGAGCACTTTCCCACGATGCACACCATACACCCGTTTTTTTTAAGCTGTTTTCTTAAGCATCCACAGGACAATACACAGCAACGCTTCCCCTCCTATATATAGCAACATACAGCAATGCTTGAAGGCATTTGGCCGGTGCTTTACAGCCAACCCAGGCCCAGCTATAGAAGAGTGTTTCTTACTTTAGGTGCCCCGGCAGGCTCTGGCAGCGTCCTCGGGGGAGGCAAGAGGGAGCTGGGGACTGGAACAACCTCATCCTGCAGACCTTCCTCTGCAGGATCCGTCTCTCAAGGCTTCTGTTGTTTTTCCAGGCTGCATAAAGCTTGTGTCTTTCCCCTGAGTTTAGCTGCAACATCTGCAGAAACTGATCAAAAGTCACATCGCAAGAAGGTAAAAAATATTTCTCAGGGACTAACCCTGTGAGGATTTTCTTAAAAAGAAATCAGATTTATACACTAAATCAGATATATACACTTGACTAAAGTCAAGAAGTAGCTGAATTCTTGAATATCCATTCTACAGGATGCTCAGATATCTACAATTTACCACCCTCACCATTTCATCAATGACATCATCATTTCATTAATAAGATAACTGTACATCACAGTACTGCCACACACAACACTTCTTAAAAAATACAATTATAATTATTTTAGAAAAATGCCCTGGGTCCTTCCAAGAAACACGACAAACTCTTCAGCGTGCAGATAAGAAAGCGCCCAGTTGCCATCAAATCTCCCGTCCTGTGCGCAGGCCAAAACTGTGAATTTCCAGCAGACGTCAGGACTGAAGGTAGGGAAGACTGTTTAGATGCTCAACTAACCAAAATACACATAATTGGAAAAATTTCACTGGGAAGCAGCAGATAATCGATAGAATACTAAATTGTCACTTCTGCAACCATTGTTTGAACACAGATGGGATGTTAAATGAGCATGGTAACCTCAAAATGATTCCTAATTTATGTGAAGATTATAAAATGCTGGATCTGTAATTACTGTTTTCCTTGATGTACACATGCAACCCAAATTAGCGCTAATAGAAGTTATATGTACACATGAAGAAAAAAAACCCCCACATACTCCTAACAGCTCTTTCCCCTCAAAAGTAAATTACTTTTTTGTCAGTCAACGTTTATGGAGTACTCCTGCACAGTATCGTTACAAGATTCAAAGATACAGCAAATGAACCTTTAGAAACAACAGCTGGAAGTTCATCCAGTCATACCTGGAAAAACCCCAGCCTGCTCCAGGACCTCACATTCCCTCATTCCAGGCGGACAGTGCACTTTGCAGGACCACACAGAGCTCAGCAACAACTAACTGCTCTGAGACAGACTGACAGCAGGGCCAGTGGCTATGGTAGCTCAGATCAATATGGGGGAAATACATCAGAAGAACTATCAAAATTACATGTAAATAAAAAAAAAATATTCCTGCTTTCTCATTTGATAACAAGAAACTAGTAACAGCTGCACAAAAAAGAAATCCAGACAGTAATTACACACAATGTCACATCAAGGGCTCAAGCAAATTCTTAAACCAGATCTACTTCTATTGCTCACAAGTTAAGAGTTTACATTTATAAAAATACAGTATTTTAAAGTAAGAAACAGTCAAGCTTTTAAGAAGAATTTTCATTCTCATCAGCGTGATGCATCTAATGCGAGTGCTCTTCACAAGTTTTTGCAGCTCCATACACTGAAAATTCATGGGATATAACAGCTGAGTGGGAACAGAACTCAGGCACGCTATACGAACTTACCTTTCTGATCAATCATCTGGAATTTGGTTGCCTTATGCTAACACCCCCCCCCCCCCAATTTGTCATCAGCTTCACTGTCATACTGTCATTACCAAGCACTGCAAACAATTGCTTTTACTAAAAAGGCCAATTCAAAGCTTCCCCTTCTGAGTGGAAGAGCCATACTCCCATAGCTGTTATTAAAATCACTGCTATTCATATTCCGTACCAGTGACTGACTGTTTCCTCTGGAAATTGCTGCAAAGCTGGAAAAGCCATTTTGACAGGACACCCATTTCTATTCACAAAGATAAATCCTTTATTTAGTTATAATTATCTATACACAGATGAACAACAGGAGTCAGGGTAAGAAGTCTTCCAGCAGAATGTTTACACGGTATGATCTTAAACTAGCTTTTTGTTGTTATTCTTGAACACCTAACTTCTTACTGTACAATGTAAATTTTACATTTCCATTCTGAAAATAAACTTGAACATAATATAAAATCTCAGTGTTCAGAGATGGAGGTAACTACTAACCCATATAACAGAACTGCTGACAGTAAACTGAGGGATCATCTGCAAGTGGCAAATATGAATATCCATTTGTAAAAAACAAAACAACCTCCCCACCAACCACTAATGAAGTTTTTTAACTTGAAGGTTACAACAGCCAAAATTCTGTGGGTTGTGTCTTCACATCCTGTGCCTAATAAGTTTTTACATGGGAATTAAATTCTGTAAGTTCACAGTTAATAGACGACTATACACTGCAAGAAGCAGCCCCTTTTTAACGTCCATTTGTCACAAACACATTTCCTTTAAAAACAGAGAATGGAAGGGGGGGAAAAATTAAATGGCTTTTTCCACTCTAAAATTGCAGACAAAGATTTTATAATGGTAGTAGATGACTTGAATTTTGAAAAACAACCAGCTAAAAGTCCAGAATGTGAAAAGCTGCTATTTAGAAAAGCAGTCAGTGTTCCAGATTACAGAAGAGCAGAATTACCAAGATCCACAGAGACTGTGAAAGAGCTCCAAAATAAATCTGTTTTCTGTAAGAAACTAGAAGACTTTTTAAAAAGGTGCCATATATACTGTCTTAAGAGTCAGTGCACTACGGTGAGAGCCTCTCCAAAGCCATGACTCTCCCATTCAGCATTTTAAACGTCTACTTGAAATGGCGACACTTTGGAGTCACAGTATACGAATAAAAATTTAAAATAAAACTAAAACCAACCAACCAAAGAGAGCACCAGCTTTACTTTCTAGCGGACAAGGCAGTCACCAAGTATTGCTACTGCTGCTCCGAGACGCCTGCTCACAAGCAAAACATAACACTCAGCATTTTGTTCTTGCATCTGTTTGACAGAACTGCACGAGGCTGTGGCAGCAGAGGATCCTGCTCATTTACAACTCTTCAGCTATGCAATGACTTCTGCTTTTACAGGAAGTTTTTCCCATTTAACTTGGGAAAGTAATGGGGGGAGAAAAACCTTTTTGCTCTCATTAGTGCAGATGCCTTTTTTTCTTCTCCCTTCTTTTCTCCATTTCTTGTGCATAGCTGCTAAATTTACAATGGTGAAGTATATTTTTGTAACCTCTGTCTAAGCAGCAGACTGACAAGCATAGACAGCATTCATTCAAATAAAGCCACAAACAAGTCAGGAATGCTTATCTAGCAACATCATGACACAGGAAGTTTTCAGTCATCTCCAGAAACTCACTGCAATTCTTTAAAACAAATATTCTACTGTATGACTGGCCTCCTTTTTCAGGCAATGCCTCTGTTAAGAGTTACCTCCCATCATTCAGCTTGCTAAAAGTTGGGCAAAGCTGCAGCACATTGATTGGCATCAAAAACAATGGCAGAGATAGGTAATGGCCTTATAGCTATATCATACCCTTTACAGATTTAAACAAACGTTGATAATTTCTGATATGTACCATCTGAAAATGGTCCTCGTTCCAAACTCATAACACCCAAGACTCTAAGAGTACTTGCAAAGTCCATCCCCAGTGATAAAATGCATCAGCTTTGTATAATCACTTGTTCATCTGAAAACTTCCCTTCACAAACACAATCAAATTTGGCATTAAAATGCCTTTTGGGTTCAGACATTTAAAGGATAATGCTAGCTTCTGTGCTTTCTGTAGACAATTACTAGGATGTCTAATCCCTACAATACAGAAAATTGTTCATCAAGAAAAAACTTTTCCTCCATCTTTCAGACCAGTGACATTTCTAATACTTGTGCCAAAGGAAAAAAAATCTTCAGGATTGAAATATTACTATTTACAGCCTTTGCACATTATCTGCTGCATGCAACAAATTACTTAATTCCAAAAACTAGCTGCTGTGGAGTGGGGAGGGACGACACATGGTTTGGGTTTTTTTATTAGCCATGATACAGGAAAGGAGCTGCCTCGTAAAAAGACTTTTTAATAAACCTTTGCTAACTGTTTCTGGCAGTTGAGAGATAACTGCACCTTTATAGTCAACCTCACTGCTGTCAGAAACTAAAAAAGATGACAATTGGTGAAAATAAAAGGAAGACTGTAAGCTAGAAGAATTCTGAACTGCCACTACATTAACAAGGCTTCACTTTGCTTCTGCACTCCAAGGATGAAAACAAAAGTCCTTGCATTCAATATACTTTTAAAATAATTTTAAACTGGAGATTGATGCCAGGTTGGGTTTTTTTCACCCATCATTTTAATAGAGAGAAAATGAGTAACTAGCAGAAAAGATAGCAAAGGTTTCACTGCCTTTAAGTTACTGTTCCTATATTTGGTTGCAGGGGAGAATATAACACAAAAAAAATAAACACTATTGCAAGTAAGTTTCCAGAAGCACCAAATTCAGTGCTTCCCTAGTGCCCACACTGAGAAATCTTGCATCTGATTTACAAACATAATTATATCAGTGTAATTATACTGGTATAATTCCCCAGAAACAAAAAGTTATTTTTCAACATCCAAGAGAAAGATTTTTATTTTTAAATTCAAGATGAAGAATTATACCAGAATAACTAGTGATAAATAGATATGGCAAACTTCCCTGTAGAGATAAGGCCTAAAAATACCATCCTGTTGTGGTGGGTTGACCCTGGCTGGACGCCAGGTACCCCCGAAAGCCGCTCTATCACTCCCCTCCTCAGCTGGACAGGGCAGAGGAAATATAATGAAGGGCTCATGGATCGAGATAAGGACAGGGAGAGATCACTCACCAACTACCATCACAGGCAAAACAGACTCGACTTGGGGAAATAAGTCTAATTTATTACCAATCAAATTGGAGTAGGATAATGAGAAATAAAACCCAATCTTAAAAACACCTTCACCCCACCCCTTCCTTCTTGCCAGGCTCAACTCCACTCCCAATCTTCCTCTCTCCTCCCTGCCAGCGGCACAGGGGGATGGGGAATGAGGGTTGTGGTCAGTTCATCACACCTTGTCTCTGCCGTTCCTTCCTCCTCACACTCTTCCCCTGCTCCAGCGTGGGGTCCCTCCCACGGGAGACAGTCCTCCATGAACTTCTCCAACGTGGGTCCTTCCCACGGGCCTCTGTTCTTCACAAACTGCTCCAGCGTCGGTACCTTCCCCAGGCTGCAGTCCTTCACGAACAGACGGCTCCAGCGCGGGGTCACGAGTCCTGTCAGCAAACCTGCTCCAGCGTGGGCTCCTCTCTCCACGGATCCACAGGTCCTGCCAGGAGCCTGCTCCAGCGTGGGCTTCCCACAGGGTCACAGCCTCCTTCAGGCATCCATGGGCTGCAGGGGAATCTCCGCTCCAGTGGCTGGAGCGCCTCCTCCCCTCCTTCTGCACTGACCTGGGGGTCTGCAGAGTTGTTTCTCTCACATCTTCTCACTCCTCTCTCCAGCTGAAGTTGCTGGTGTGTAGCAGCTCTTCCCCCGTTCTTAAACCTGTTCTCCCAGAGGGGCTACCACCATCGCTGATGGGATCAGCCTTGGCTGGCGCTGGGTCCGTCTCGGAGCCAGCTGGCATTGGCTCTGTCGGACATGGGGGAAGCTTCTGGCAGCTTCTCACAGAAGCCACCCCTGTAGCCCCCCCGCTACCAAAACCTTGCCACACAAACCCGATACACCTGCAGTGTCCCACAAATTGTAAAGACCGAGGTTTCCTGACACTGAAGAAGTTCTGACTATTGAAATGAGATTATTATAGCAACACTTTCAACATTATCCAGGTCATTTTCTCATACATTAATGACATAATAGAAATTTATGGAACTCTTTATTGAATCTTAATTGCTCCCTAAGACCACGACTGAAATAGAAAAAGTGACTGCATTCTGCTTTCACTACTACAGCAGATGTTCAGGATACAGAATCCTGAACTCCGATTTTTTCATTTAAGGGAAACTTCCGAGTCTTCATATTTACATACAACATTTTGTATGTTTTCTGTAAAGTCACACAATATTTTGTCAATTCCAGATTTTTGTCAGCCTTTAAAAATACTGTTAGCTTTCTTTTAGAGTAATACCAAGACATTTCCTGATAGTCCAGTATAAAAGGTGTTTTTGAAGGGCGAGATGGATAATTCCAATATTTAGTTTGCTGCTAGAAGCCTCTAATGTGTTGAGGCTTTTCTTATTTTTTTGAAGGAAGAACATTTTAAACCAGAATACCACTGAAGAATTTAAATTGCATCTTCCTCACTAGCAAATGAGTTCAAATTAGCCCAATTACAATTAAAACATGACATATTTATCAACCATTAATGATGAGAAATAACGTAAATCAATCACAAATCTGTTTACAGTTTAATAATCCACCTCAAGCGACTACCAGAATTTACCAATGCCTAAAAATTGCCATAAATGACACTCTTAGTTGAGATGTTTAAAGTTTTTGAAAAAGCTCAGCTCTTGCAGATGCCACTGAATATTAGTTTTCTAGCGATGTAAAAATAGAACTTTGGTTGAAATTACGTCCCTCTGAGAAACTGTAAAACCCCAAAACTGCAAAACCCAGGAAGTTTTTGAATGCTGACTTAAAAACAAGAGCTGCACTTCATTGTCATCTTGTGCATTTTTAACCTGTTCAGAAGATTAATCCAGGATCATACTTAGCATGAACAGTTTCCACAGCCTTTCACACTATTGATAATTTCTTCTTCTAGTTTCTTCCTTTCGTCCTCTTTAGACATCCGATTATTTCTCTCTTCCCAATTTGGATTGTTATGATTATTTAGTACTTTGCTGCTCTGTGTATGCCACATTTCATAATAGAGATTGTTAGGACTTGCAAGGAGGTCTGCATGTCTACCACGTTCCACAACTTTACCCTGTAAAAGAAGAAGAGTAGAGTCAGTAATCAGTATTACCAGATCTTTAGGCATATAAATGCTGCCAACATATGGTCCACAGTTTTACAGTATAGATGACGGCAATTAGTAATGAGAAAGAGCTTGAGACAGCAAGGAAAGACTGAACATGTGGTGCACTGAATTGTGTGTTACACTGCAAGCTGAAAACAAGAGCTGTGTTCTTCTCAAACCTGCCTAAGTGGGAACACAGATGCCTTTTGTCCATCTGGACAAAATTTAAAACCCACCAACATGGAAAGTTTTACTATCTAACCTGGAAGAGCTACTTAAAGTAAATGTAGACCTCTACATGAGGAGCAAGGTGTTAAACTACTTGTGCAAAAGTCACATGAATGTACCAAAACAAACATGTATTTGTCTTTGCTTGGTAACAAACACACTTACACTAAGAAGCTAGAAGAAAAGAGCAGACAGAGAGGGATTTGTACTAGATAAGCAAAACACATTTAAACATCAAATCCTAAAAACAATTAGTGTAAATTGTGCTTTTAGATGGGTGCTCAGCAACTTGTGTCATTGCAATTGCCGTCATGAAAATCAAGTGAGCAGTTCAGTTCATCTGTGCTATTCTCAAGAGCAAAGATGATTTATTGACTATCATTATGGAAACGGGAAGGACGAGTTGGAGAGGAGAACTCAAATCCTACAGACAGTGAAACAGCACTACTCTTCAAAAAACCAGACTCATCTTTTTACTTTGAGATACACATTTACATTCACTGACTTCAAATTAAAATAATGTATTCATTCTCCAGCTATTCTTTCTTTTGGGAAAAGACAGAATTATACGGACAACTACATGGATTTTATTAGTTCTAAATTCTGATCTACAATTAAATCTACCTCCTTGTGACAGCTGCTGATGAACATGCTGGGAAAAAAATTGGGTCTTGTCACTTCTATTACTAGTCGTGCTGGTGGAATCTGAACAAATATACACTTGACCAACATAACTGCAGAATTTATTAAAAAACTTCAAGCGGTTAATTTAGAGAGTTCATTGTAGTAGAGACTAGGCTTTTGAATTATGGCCTTTTTTAATAACTCTTGAACAACCATCAAAAATGTAACTTCTCTGTTCAGCTTCACAGCATTAAGATCAATATCATTAATACAATGTTTACTCACTCAAGAATTATTCTGATTTTACCTAGGCAAAGGTGCTGAAATTGTGATGCTATATTTCCATTGCTAAGCAAAACCAGTCGCAATCATCTTGTCTCATCTCCACTACTGAGCCTTATTTATCTGGTTGCCAACATAGTGCTCATCAATCAAGCTGGGATGACAAGAGGCAACTTTCTGCTGAGCAAACGTCAATGATGCCTCATGAAGCAGTCGGGCACTAAAAGTGATGCACCACGCTGCCTTACTCATTCACGATCTTTATTACACTAACATCATTCATGAAAGTGAGCACCCTAGCTGTTTTACAGTTTTAGGTTGTGCTTTTATTTTTAATTTAACAGTTACACTACAACACAAAACACACTCTTAGTAAGCTGTGAAAACTTGCATCAAAAACAAAAAGTCACAGATTGCCTTATAACATATTAAAAAACATTTGCAAGATGTTTTAACATGCAGTTACATAAAGGATACACCTTAGGAAATGATTTTTCAGCAAAAGCTGAAAAAACAAGCAGACCAAAACCAAACAAAAACTCCACAGAGCAAAGTGATTTATTTCACTACTTCATTTTGAGATTGATATGAAGCTGAGATTTGTATAGCAAAGATAGTCATGAATGTCACCATTTCATAAGATTTTGTTCTAACTCCCCACGAAATCACGTAACGTACTGCAGGAATAATTTATTTTCTTTTAGATATGCGTATTTTAGTCACTAAAAACACCTATGATCACAAGCATATTAATAGCAACTGAAAAAAACCCATGTTAAATTTATCTCTGCATTCATCATCAGCATATCAGAGCACTGTATTTTCAGCATTATCAGTTAAAAGAGTAGCTATGAAGTTATAAGGACACTTGTTTATTTTAAATCTACGGCCAGATATGGGTAATAGAGAAAAAAAATGGGCTCAGGACAGACTGAATATGAGGTAACAGCTGAATAGCGATATTAGTAAATCAAAAGTTGAATCTTTACTCCCCTCCCCTCCCCCCCCAGAAGCTTACAGAAAGGGAATAATCACACTTTTCTACAGGTACAATAGAGAATGGTGTTCAGATTTATAACATAATTAGATTGAACAATCCTACAATAGTTTTATCTGCATGGAAACAGAACAAGCTGTCCTCTCTCCTTCCATTGACAGAAAAAAAACAATGGATGTATGTGAAAAATAGACACTCACTGAATAATGAGAACGAAGCATAAATTGGGGGAACACATTAGGAAACCTAATCTAAATTAGATTAAAAACATGCAACAGTAAGCCAGTCCCAGAGCATCAAGTGAAATTTGTCACAATCCCTATAAAGAACATGTAATTAAATTAACTATGCAAATGAAGTAAAAATACAACATACAAGACAGTCACACATGCAAATTTCTGCAACTGATAAACTGTTAGTTGCAAAGAGAAATATATAAAAAGCAAAGCTTGGGCTAGAATTTTCTAACACAGTTCATTTCCAAAGAAAGAACTTTCAGTAGCTTGGTGGGAGTACAATATTTCAAAAGGACACACAGACTCTCTAAAGCAAACGCTAACATTATGCGAAAATTACACATCACAGGGCGATCACCTCACCTGATCGAGTACAATGATTTCATCTGCATCAACTACTGTTGACAACCTGTGGGCAATGAAAACCGATGTTCGGTGTTTCACCATGTCCCTCATGGCACTGAGAATATTCTGCAAGATTAAAAGAGAGACAAACTCTTACACACTCCTAGGTGGTATGAAGAGAAATAAAATGCTATCTGGAAATATGCAAATTACTGTAAATAAGTTTTGAGAAACATCTCCAGTACTGCTATAGCTTCACAGTAAGAATCAGCTATGAGTATCTACAGAAGAAACAGAATCCCAAGCACAAAATATCCGTGGCTCTGATAAAGTCCTCAAACTGCAAAAAAAGCTTGTATCCATAGAAAAATGCAGATACCCAAGGGACAAAGGAAGGGAAGTGTTACTTGATTTCAGGAAAGAATTCCCTATGCAGCCATGCAACAAAAGCAACATAAACAGAAGTAAAGGCATGTGAAAATAGTAACTAATAATAATACTTTCCAGTCAATGAAAGTTAAAGAAAAAATCCCTCTCAATATCATGCCAATGTGGAACATAAAGTTAAAGCAATCCTGGGAATTATCTACCTATCTATCCACTGCTTCCTTTGTGAGCAATCTCCCACCTTCTCAAACGGCATTCAGATGCAAGCAGCACTAACTGGGAATTTGTGCCCTCACTACAATAAGTGAAGTGTCCACTTTATTTTCCTGAAAAACACTTCCCTTTGTCAGAAAGCATTTCTATTGCCAGACATACTTTTGTGGAAAGGACTCGTTTTCATTTGCTGTCTTTCAAGTGCAGTTCTGCTGTGAAACTTTCAGCTTTGCTTATGATTCTTGCAATAAATACAGCAAAACAAAAGGGAGAAATAATCCAAGTAGTGTTCTGTAGAATTGTATATGTTATGAACATTTCTGGCCCAATGAGGAAGCTGTACTATATTTGAATGCTGTACTATATAGATGTACAGTTTGTGCTCGGATTTTTTTGTATCTGGAAAATGAAAGTAATTTAGTGATTACAGGTCAATAAATTTGCTCAATAATCTGCGTAAGTGAATACAAACATAGCTCTAGCTCTAGTTTTTGATGACATTAGTTTGTGAAATTACTGCCGGTGCTGAGAGTTTTGTGTTTAAGCAAAGATGTAGTTACAAAGCCTGATGCAGTTACTGTGGTAGTGTCATGACAGCTATGTCACAATGCTCTTATGTTTCACAGCCCTTCCTGTGAAATGAATACAAATTAATACCAGCACTGCAGGTTACACCTACCTGATTTGCATCTCAGAAAGATGCTGCACAACAAACAAGAGGTTTTCTGTTCTGCATTATGTCACAATTATTTATAAGACATTTTTAATGAATGGTAAATATCATCTAAACACCTTTTAAAGTGGACCAGAAAGCTTCACACTTCATGGACACATGAGGTATTTGCAACAGTTTCAAGAGATGAACTTTTAATGGTGAATGGGACCTCAATAGTGTAAAACAGAAAATAAACCCAGAGACGGAGTTGGTATTCTTATTCTTCACTATGTCTCAAGGTAGACAGACTCGGCATCTCTGCTCTGGCCTTTAGGAAAAGGGTTTAGACATAGGATCTCTTAATAATAACACTAGGAAAACATATGATAGGAAACTGGCAAAGAGAACAGAATTCTTTGAGAGGAAAAGAACAAGGAAAAAGCATCAGAATCAGACATCATTACATCATTCTTATTTATTTATTTTTTTATCCCAATTTACCTCTTCTGTAATTGAATCTAAAGATGATGTGGCTTCATCATAGAGAAAAACAAGTGGCTCCTTTAACATTGCTCTAGCAATTGCAACTCTTTGCTTTTCTCCTCCTGAACGTGGGGGGAAGGCAGAGGAGGGGGAAAAAAAAAATAGATGAAGTTACAATCATGATATTCTAAATTCAACAGCAGACATAACTGTTTTGGGTTTGGTGGTGTTTTGTTTTTTTTAAATATACATCACAGTTGCTACTGTTAAAGGTCTGAACAAGTTACATAAGATATCATAGAAGTTCCTGCTCCCTGGTAAATCCAAAGTGATTCAAGATTGCTTATCCTTTTAGAAAAGGACAGAGAACTACTTTGTATATGCTACAAGGCAAGAGCCTCATACAGGTAACTAATTACTATGTACAGCAACTCACTCTATACATCAGGGAGTATGAGCTCATTTACCTGGTCTAAGCTATGTCCCATACAATAACTTTGCATACACACCCCCTGTTTTTCTCTTGTAAATAAACAATGCTCTGTCCATGCCTGCTGTATTTGATTTCAGGCATCTTGCACGCATTTTTTCTTTCAGGTCTCTCCCTGAAATTCATCTAACTTTCCACTCCATAATGGCCCAGGTTTAAAGAGTCCATACCTAACAGCTTTAACCAGCAGATTTCACTACAGAACACAATTAATACGGTACTGAAAACCACCTTCATTATGCAACCTACTGCCTGTTGGTTTCTGATGTAACCAAGTTTCAGACTAGTTTCCTTCTTTCACAATTCTTACAGCCAACATCTACTCAAGAGTAACTTAGGACAACTTCTACAGACAGGAAAACATGTGCATTTGAGAACTTAAAACCTGCTAAACACGTGGTATGCAGTGCAAACATTTCACATTTGTGCACCTGTCCTCCTTTGTTTTATTCAAGACTTCAAAACATTCCATTTCATACCATCATATTCTTGTTAATGTTCCATCCTGTCAGGTGAGAACATGCTTTAATAAACCATTTAAAAGGTTGCTAGTAATGTGTCCTGGTTTCAGCTAGGATAGAGTTAATTTTCTTTCTAGTAGCTGGTATAATGTTATGTTTTGGATATAGTATGAGAATAATTTTGATGACACACTGATGTTTTCCGTTGTTGCTAAGTAGTGTCTAGACTAAGTCAAGGATTTTTCAGCTTCTCATGCCCAGCCAGCAATAAAGGCTGGAGGGGCACAAGAAGCTGGGAGGGGACACAGGCAGGACAGCTGACCCAAACTGGCCAAAGGGATATTCCATACCATGTGTTTTTCTTAGACTAGAAGTGTAAGAAGCCTCACCCAACTTAAAAAAATATTAAACAGATTCAGAAATGAACCTAATATATACCTTTTTAACAATTTAGGGAGCCATTCTACTACTCAGAAAACTACAGAGATTCAAAGTAACAGATGCTGTGCTTTTACAGAGCTACTGAAGAACTCGAAGATATGCATTTGACATCTCCAATCCATTAAACAACCAAACCATTTCTGGCCATTACAACTCTCATTGTCAATGAAAATATTGATCTAACAAAAGCACATGGGATACAGTAGACATGTTAGCTCCACATTCCAACCTAAACCCACAAACTGGCACCTGCAAGCAAAAGCCCACAGAATCAAATTCCCTATGAGCTGAGCACACAACTGCATTTAGGATCAATTCAATGCACAATTTAAGGAAGCCCAAGGTGAGCAGACATTTCTGACAGCATTAGCCTAAAACTCCTGTACCTTGACTGTAAACATTAATGAGCTTGTTTATTACTATTGTTTTCCAATACTCATCTAATTTGTTGAAAATAAGAAACTGAAGCTGCTACTTCAATGGGAGGTGCCCACTCTGAGCAGTTTTTCTATCAACTCAGAAATCTAGTCTTTCTCCTGGGAAGTATTTTACATACTCTTTTTTTTTCCTTTAAATACAAACAAAACAGGAAAAGGTCACACTTCCCTTCACTTTCTAAACACTTGTTAAAGCACTGTTAGATGGGTGCTCATGACCATCATAGCGGCAGCACAAAATGAAGGATGGAGTAAAGGCATAACCCATTTTCAGAAAGGCTCTGTTAAAGGAGTCTCGAGGTCAGAAGGAAACTCCAACACACCCACAAACACTTCTCCAGATTTAGAATGGGACATAGAATCATAGAATCATTTAGGTTGGAAAAGACCTTTAAGATCATCAAGTCCAACTGTAAACCTAACATTCAAGTCCACCACTAAAGCATGTCCCTGCGTGTCACATCTACACATCTTTTAAATACCTCCAGGGATGGTGACTCAACCACCTCCCTGGGCAGCCTGTTCCAATGCCTGACAACTCTTTTGGTGAACAAATTTTTCCTAAAATCCAATCTAAACCCCAACATAAGGCTAAGGCTTTGAGCAACCTGATCTAGTGAAAGATGCCCTGCTCATGGCAGGGGGGTTGGTCTACATGATCTTTAGAAGGTCCCTTCTAACCCAAACCATTTTATGCTTCTAGAAAT
Source organism: Buteo buteo (assembly GCF_964188355.1). Classification (NCBI taxonomy): domain Eukaryota; kingdom Metazoa; phylum Chordata; class Aves; order Accipitriformes; family Accipitridae; genus Buteo; species Buteo buteo. The sequence goes on from NC_134192.1 coordinate 3,000,895, forward strand.
GCCAAGACATTTCAAATCTATTGTTAGTCAAATCCTCTTTCTAGAAATTACTAGTTTGGGGAGACAGGCAGCACAAGAGAAATCTTTCATCATTATCACAGTTCTGCCAGTACCTATTCTGTACCTTCTACTCACTCACCCAGATTTGTGCTGCACATATTTTATTTCCCTTCTAACCTTCTCTGTATTCCCCTTTTGCAAATGTGCATGCTTTCTCCTGCACATACATTCTGGATACAGAATGTAACCTCTGATCCTCTGTTTCAAAGAGACCAGGACTCCTGACTTCAGCAGCTGCACAGTAAGAAATACCACAGGTAGCTTGCTGTCTTTGCAACAGGCAGCATCTCTGCTAGAACATGCTGCATTCCTGCGACCCTGCCTCTGGACCCCCACCAGCCCCACATCCCTCAAAGGTCCCTACATCTCAGTACCGTTCTCAAGGAAACTCAGTACCTTGAAGTTTCCAAACTCGTTAAGTTTCTCTCTCCTGTAGGGCCATGCCTCATTCCCAAGGGAGTAGAGCAGTCTGCCCTCGACCACTCCACCCTACATGCGAACGAAAACAGCTGACCTGTTCTTCGGTCTACCAATAAATAGTGTCTTGTACATGGAGTCAGAGTGGAAGAAAATTAAGCTCTGCCACACGTTTTTAGAGTTTGCCAAACAGTAACGCCTTGTATTCAGCAGAAGTTGTTTAGCAAGACACATCCTACATGTTACCACAGTGATATGGCCTCTCCTCAGGCAGAGCCATAGTTATGCATGTGCTGCACTTTCTCCACTACTAGTCCCTGCACGCAATTCAGTATAACTCTACCTACCTTGTCAAAATCCTCCAAATATTTAAATGACCTCACACTTACCTAAACACCTTTAAGACTATATTAGAAAAAGATACCAAACCAATACAAAAAACTGTGCCCCATCACTGCTTGTATTGGCTAGCAATTTTAAGCAAAACTATAGCTTGTTTTGCTTTTTCAGAACAAGACAACACGAAATGGTTTTAATAAACTTTGCAAATGCATCTTCTTCTCGTAGTATCCACAAGGAGAGGAACCAAACCCATCAGTGAATTAAGTGGGGAAACCTCATGAAATGAGTATCCCACTTTATCTTGAATCAAATACCTATTAATAAAAACCTGTAAGAGCTATAAAGAAGATAAAGACTTATTTAAAATATAATAACCTAATAATAATATATCCTTCAACCAAACCACTAATTTCATTTTTGTTTCATTCAATGCACATTTAGTAAGCATTACATTTATGTGATTATTAGCTTTGTCTCAACGCAACTTCAACCTAAGAGATTTGAGATGGAAAGCATTCCAGTGGAATCTAGTTACTACCTAAAAAGTTATACTTAAACTCTGTATTTTTAAAATCCCATGTCCCCTCAATAAAAAAAAAACCCAAAAACCAGAAAAAGGACATGGGAAATTATTTGGATATTTCCCAGTTTCCATGTGATCCCTCATTTTACATTATAACTCTGCTATAGGAAGAATGTTTGCTTTCAAGCATCATCTTCCCTACGAACAACTGTATATAATCTTAATATTACAGGCAGGTGTAGAGAAGGAGTAAAGTGAATTTCTTGCAAGCGTGACCCTGAAAGGCTAGCACAACTAGCAAAGCCTGGCTAATGCCCTGATACAATCTTTCTAGTCTAGAACAGTTATGCTGTTTTATAAAGTGCATACCCAAATACAGAGGGACTTTGAGAACCTAAACTCATGCTTTTTTTGTTTCAGCACCAAGGTTGTGTAATATAAATCCACAGCTTGCAGATATGCAGACACCATTTTCACGTTGTTTCTCACACAATTCATGGGTAAGAAACACATAAGACATGAAGGCCCTTTCATTACAAGCAGGGTCTAAAATGACTGCAACAATATATCCCATTGCCTTACTTACTATCAACAGCAAAACCAAAACACCACCTAACTTTCAGCTGTTACAAGTTCAGATTTAAGAACTCAAATTTGGAATGCCTATGAATATATATAAGCATATCACATCACACATGCAAAGCACACATACATAAAGTTCCCAATTCTATTCACACACATTCCACTACCAAAATAGATTATGAGAAAGACCACTTTTACTTAGATGCATCTACATGCTTACACATGAACTCATTTAATGCTATCCCCTGAAAATACATTCCTTTAAATATCCTGTAGACCACAGTTGCCTTAAAGTACAGCTCTTCATATTAATATTTAGCCTTACAATTATGTTATAACGTAAATAAGCTAAAAGCAAGTCAGACTGAGGAATAGACTATGCATTGAACTTTGAAGGTAGCAAAAGAGATACGAAGAACTTGTGCGCTTAAGAACCTACCCGAGAGCTTGAGTCCTCGTTCACCAACCTGAGTGTTGTAACCATTTGGCATTCGAAGAATGGCATCGTGGATTCCTGCCAATTTTGCTACTGCATACACCTCTTCTGGTGTTGCACCAATATTGCCGTAGACCAGATTGTAATAGATAGTGTTATGGAAGAGAACAGCATCCTACATGGACGGAAAGAATATTTTAAACAAGAAACCATGAAAATAGTTTAAAAACTGTCCCCAATCCATGAAAGAAATCAATACAGACTAGCTTATATTTTTCTACAAAGCCTGAAGGTAAAAGTATTTGGGGAAACTTCTTTTCCCAAAAACGGGATTAATACATTTTGTGTCCTAAATACATATATGTCATGCATACTTTTACCATTTTGCTAAGTCATTATGGGTGGTAATCAACTATAAAGCTAAATCACTTAAAGCTGGAGGCAGTTTCTCATGAAGAGGCTTTAAAACATTTCAGAAATTGGATCTATATGATGATGTACCTAAGAACATAATATTTCTGGCAGGGGGTTAGGGGGGAAACAAGCATAGTGACTTTCAAAGGAACTAGACAATACCACTGCACTAGGATTGGCCTTCATTGAACCAGTGCCAGAATACTGACAATTACTATTACAATGGACTATTTGGGGAGAATGAAAGATGGTATACCTGAGGTACAACTCCTATTGCCTTTCTCAGACTTTCCAAACTGACATCTTGTATGTTCTGTCCAGCAACATAAATATTTCCTTTCTGAGGTTCATAGAAACGAAATAATAATCTCACAATTGTGCTTTTCCTGAAATTGAAAAGAATTGAAGCTAATACTACATTCTTGGTTTGCCATTTACAATCTCCAAACAGAACTGATGTCACCAACAGAAATAATAAAAAGCAAAACACAAGAACAAACGCATTTAAGAAACAAATTTCTGCATCATTGATTGGCGTATTTAGTCCATTTACCCACCCTGACCCACTACCTCCTACAATGGCCACTTTCTTTCCTGCAGGGACTTCAAAAGACACTCCAGCAAGGACTTTCTGCCCCTCAAGGTATTCAAAATGCACATTATCAAAGGCGATGGCAGCAGTCTGTGGTGTGATCTGCAGGGGTGGAGCCAGCTCTTTGTCCTATTAAAAGAAGAGTGCCACTTTATATGCTGCCCAGAAAGTATCTTAAGCAGTTCAATAAGCTGAGCAGTCCATATCCTAGCTCAGAAAAAGGCAAATAGACACTCTGGCTTGGATATGTTGAAAATAATTATAATCCGCCACACAAGTGAAATTGGTTTGCTCCTCCTTTTGCCCAAAGGAGGTAAAAATTTCTGCTGTAAACACTCTGCTTCACAACTGCTTTTGCAGTAATAAATTCTGCATCATTAATTACAAATAAAAATGCAAGCACAAGGCATGAATACTTAAAATAAAAAAAAAAAATCTCAATATAAACACAGCTTCCATGAAGCAACTTTTGCTGTCACTTAAAGGTTCTGCAAGAAAAAAGCTGCTGCTATTGCACTAACTGCACTTAAAAGAGGAAGCAGAACGGCATCCTTACACAACACCTCTTTCTTGAATAGAAATTAAACCTGGAAGGTAACAAACAGGGTGAAATGATGGCATTGCCAGAAAACAGCCCTATTAAATACCCAGATACTTTAGGAAAATAAGCTACTACTTACTTTAATTTTGGTATCTACACTGAGAAGTGTAAACAAGGTATTCATATCTATAAGTGCTTGTCTTGTCTCTCTGTATACTGTTCCCAGGAAGTTTAGAGGAAGAGAAAGCTGGAACAGCAATCCATTCACCATTACTAGATCTCCAACAGAAAGGCTGCCTTAAGACAAAATGGATGTGAGAGAATAAGGAGACTTGAAGGGTTGTTTTGTTAGGAAGCACCAAAAGGTTTTAAAAAAAAAAATCAAGTCTAGTTTCTTTTATCCCATTTTTAAACCCAGATGTTTAAATAGTAAACAAAACGCATTCCCAGAAGATCTGATTTTTATATAGGAAGGTGCCTGAAACAAATGGCAATGTTTGTGTGGATTTCACTTTTTTTTTTAAATTATAATAGCACCTGGAAAATAAGACAAGCAGCATATCAGGAAATTCATGGAAAACATCAGATTGTAAAGTTGTAAATTCCACAGAGAGAAATATAAAGGGGCCTAAATAAGTTAGAAGGGGAGGAACTAATACATGAAAGCAAGAATAAGGAAAGACAATCTTAAGTACATTTACAGACAAATCCAAATGATAGAATTTGTCATGATCAAGAGAGAGGACTTTCATACTGTATACAACAGAACTGCTAAAACATATAGTGAGAACCTCTGGGCAGTTTAATATCAAATACGCTGATCAAGGGAAAACTCAGGATGACATACTAGCTAAAGGTAAGTGCTGGGTCAGTTCAGCTGAAGCGGTCCAGAAAGATGATTTAAAGCCATATTTCTATCATCCTGCTTAAAGACTATTCTAAATTTTCTTAAGGACAGCCACAAACTGCACCTACTGACTTATCTATTCACAGTGTAACTCTACCCTGTCCTGGCATCCCTTAAAAAGAGCAAAGCAGATGCAAGAAAGACAACATGATATAAAGGTCTACCCTTCAAACACATCTGGATGCTAACGATGTTTAAAAGCATCGTTATTTTTACTCTAAACCCACCTTGCTTTAGCTGAGCCTCATCCCAATACTGCACTCATCTACTGTATTTGAAGCTTGTACTGTGTCTTCCTAAACAAGCAGGCTTTACTTTATGTAGTACATTAAACAAATACAGATGAAAAACTCTAACATGGAAAAAATTGTTTTAATAATGTGCCCTTATTAATGGAAGGAAAGTGAAGGACACTAGTAATAAAACTACTGGAGACAAAACACACTGGTATATACACATTGGGGAAAAGTTCTGAATCTTGGCAACATGGGAAGGAAAAAGGGCAAAAAGAAAGGATCTTTGTAGAAGGTCCACAAAGTATTTGTATTTATCTAAGTGTCTTTCACAATCTTTCAACAGAAACTTCCCAAAGTTAGATTTTCTTAGGATCTTTCTCTAACTGCTAAACTTTTAAAACATTTCTAATAAAATCATACTAGTTACTAATATATATATATTTATATATCATGGAATTAACAGTACTCCAAGAAGTGAAGCAGAAATACCCCGAACTCAAGCAAAAGCTCTCAAATGAACTATCACATCAACCATAAGTTAATTTTAATTAACACCTCTATTACAGATGAATTAAGGTAAAGGAGAGCCATTTTTAGCTTAAAGACAGATGAGTTACCTGCAATAATGCCCTGGCTAGCAAGCACCATGATGGCCGTTAAGCCAATGCTAAATATAGCACTCTGTCCAAAGTTCAGGAGAGCTAACGTAGAGGTAGTCTTCAGGGAGGCATTTTCATAGGTCTTCAAGAACTGATCATACCGTTGGGCTTCATATTTTTCATTGTTGAAATACTATGATATACAAAAAAATAATGTTACATTCTCAAACATACTAGACTGTGTATTTAACTAGTTATAAAATTCAGTATAAACATACTACATGCACGGATACACACACAACCCCTCTTCAACACTTCCAACAACTAAAGAGAAAAGAAGATACAAGATTAGTGTGTGAAAACAAAAACCATGAGCAAACCCCAGCACGTTCTGCACTGGGAAAGGAGACATCATGGAGATCCCTACCATACTCATATACTAGTAACACTGGGTGTCTGTCTTGCAGAACTTCTACCTGATTAATATCAAAACCAAACACCAGCTGCCACTAGATACTAAAAATAATGAAAAGCTACTGTCCTCTATGGACTAGAACATCCTTGTTACTGTGATGATGGCAAATTCTCTAGAACAGTACTTCTCACACAATGTCTACTTCTAGGTCTTTCTTCACAGATAACTTCACTGCTTATCTTTCCAGTTCTATCTCTCCTATTAAAAGCAGCATAAAATAAGCATGAGCCTAGACAATTTCACAGTTGTCCACAGGACTTTTTAAGAGTAGCAGTAGAAGAACCAATAGAGACCTGTTCTTTCATGTGAATGTTGCAATGGAGTGCTACAAACCACAATACGTAATGAAAACAGCACACATGGTCATTTGAGAAGACAATATATTGCAGGCTGACATTCAGAAGACAATTCTGCAATCAAGTGAAGAGAAGCTTCTTCAAGACTCTAAGTTTACATTTTGCAGAAGCCGATGGTCAAGGTGATTCAGTCATGAAAGGAACTTCTCGCTCTTTATTAACAAATAGATTTTTTTCAAGGCCCACTAACAACTTCCACTCTACTCTGTCAGTATCATGTAGTACTCTTCAAATGAATAAAGTAAAGATTGGTCTTACCTTCACAGTCTCATAATTTAGTAGCGAGTCAATTGCAGCATTACCCGCATCATTATCTGCTTTGTTCATTTCTATTCGAAACTTAGTCCTGTAAAATGAAGGCTAAATATAGTTAAGAGTTCAGGCTAAGGCAACACTAAGTACCTTGACGAATCTGAGGGCATGCCTTACCTCCACTGTGTAATTCCTATCGTGAATGCTGCATAGGCTCCTAGTGTCCCCAGAGTTACTAAAGCAAACTCTGCACCACATTTGTAATACTAGAATATTTTAAATAAGAGGAAAAAAAAAGTCATTATAGTACTCAAAACTTCACTGTTGTCTCAAAATTATGACAGCTTAGTGCGAGACAAGAACTCTGAAGGACCCTCCCAACACACTCCCTGCTCTGAGCAGCTTAAGACTAAATACTGGCATAAACTCAAAAGGAAAGTAGCAAGGAAAAGGGTATCGATAAAAAGGCTGGAGGAGATAACCAAGAGCTAGTGTATAACATAATACTGTAAAATTATTTTTGCCATTATAAAACATAAAAGTTGCTGATGTTCGTGCTGTTAGCACAAATAAGCATTTGTTTACCTGCCTTTTGGGTGGATTTTGAAAGAAAACTGAAGACTGCAGAAGAAGAAATAAATGGCCTTGCAAAACAATTTATGAAGCGTTTTCTCTACTTCAGGGTACATCAGGAGACAAAAGCCGTAAGAAGAAAAATTAAAGCATCATGGCAGGTTGGCTGACAGCCAGCTTGAATTTGCAACTTCCAAAGGTTATAAAATTTAACCTGATATCAACAGGGGTTTTAGTTCATATTGTTACATTCAAATTTGATTAAGTCCTTCTAAAAAGAAGGGGAATAAACAAAAGATTCTTGCTTTTAATTTAGTCTAAGCTACATAATCAAGATTTAGATTTTAGCATATAAATATCCAAAGATGCTGATTTCAAAGACAGTAAGCGTGATTTAGAAAAAAAAAGTTTAAAATTGAGCTTATTAAGCTTAAAACCTGCAAGAAGCAGCCTATTTTCCAAAAGATAAATTTCACTTTTAAGTTCTGGATAAGAGAAGACCAGTATTCAGAAGAGAGCCAATAATCACGCCCTCCTCTGTCCTCCACACACTAAGACACAACATTCCTGGACACACATATTCTTCTTCCTCAGTATTTACCCAGACATATTTGACACTGTGTGCACAGTTTACTCTTCTGATTTCATTTTTTCAACAATTCAGAAGAAAAACGTTAAAAACTATCTACATAAATACCGCTGGCTGAAGACAGGCATTAAATGTGAAAATATTTGAATACTATGGATTGCTCTCCTTTACAGTAGTTGCTTTCACAACCACCTTGTAAATTCAATTATTACTATTATTAATACTCAGTAGACTTTGGTAAAAAAAAAAAATCAATGTATTATTCCTAAATGAGACAATTCCAACTCATGAATAAATAACACTCACCAGAATTCCACTGACTAGTGCCACTTCAAACATTGTCGGTCCCAGATTAAATACTAAAGCGCTAAGAACAAAACTGATGCCTCTTGTTCCTCTGTCAATGGTTTTTGACAGAGCTCCGGTTTGCCTACTTAGATGGAACGCCAAATCCAGGTTATGAAGGTGCAGAAAAACATTCTTTGCTATCCTTCTGATTGAATTTTGAGCTACTTTCCCAAATACTGCATTTCTAGCTTCATTAAATAACGCTGCCCCAGCTCTTGAGATACCATCTAAAAAAAGATGAAAAAGTTTACAAAATGAAAATAATTATATTTCCAACTTCCCTTCATGCATGAAATTACATTAGCCTCCTTTCTATATTTTCAACTTTTTTAGTTCAAAGGTAATTTATACTTAATTGGTCCAAAACTTTATGCTTTTTTCCATTTATAAACCATTGTGCACACATTTTAGATCAGTTTCTTTTGCAGCTGGTTATAAAAAAGGGTAGGATTTATAATCAAGAATCGTTTCTATAAGCATCATTTCATTTTTTAATTGGAATACCAGAAGCAAGGTCACAGAACATTGGAAACAGACATCAACACAGAAGTAACTATGAAATAACCATCCTAGACGCTTAGCAGTGCAAAGGTTAGAAGCTCAGCTATCCCACTCCTTCACTGAAGGACATCAACGCTTGTCAACAGATTTGGGACTACCACTTACAGCCAATGAGAACAGCAGTCGCCACAGTTGCCACTGTATTTGGTGCAGCATCCAGGTTGAGTATGTTTCCAGATACCTGGTTGAGGCTGTCTACTGCATATTTAAACATGAAGGGAACCAATATATTCATGGCCTAAAAGCATAAGAACACCAATTAGTCCATATGCATTAAAACATGTATCTATGTAGTGTGACTTTTTTCTGAAATTGCTCTACTGTTATATTTAGCTCTTAACCACTTAGTGCGGGTGAGATGGCTCTTTTGATTTCAAACACAATATTCTCCATACTATTAAGTCTTTACTCCTGGGACTGCAGGGTTAGTTCGTCTCTCTTATGTGCTCCTTTTACGTATCAATTTCTATCCTAAACAAACTGTACACTGCAAAGGCACTGAAACTGAGGCTGAGTATTCAGTACAGCAGTGGCAAGACTAGGAAACTAATCAAGTAGCAGACACTGCATGACGCATACTCACAATGCTGCTAAATTATGTCATCATTACACATTGTTTGCTCTTTGTGATACCGGCAATATTCAGTATGAAGAACTACTACTACAAAAGAAAGAACTCGCCCACATATTGCTAACACCAGGTCAGTCAAGATGTATTAAAACAAAGCTCTAGTGAAGTCAAAGAAAAGAAGTTAACCTATTCGTAGTCTCTTCTGACTGTTAATACTACCTTAATATTTAACTAATGCTTTCCATTTGCAACATCACTATAAACACTAACTTAGTATCTACATATAAGCTAGCATTTGGCACAGCAGCACAAAAGACTTTCCATACAGTCTATAAAACACTACAAATTACTTTAACAATATGAGCTTTCAAACAAAATACCAAAGTCTTCCCTCCTGTGCCTCCCCTATGAAATACACTAAGCTGGGGGGGGGGGTGAAGACTACCAAATTCTCAGTACAGCATAATCTAGACAACTCCTGAGAGGAGACACATGAGATCTGAGGAGCATCTAGGTGAGATTATTACTGGTTAGTTTGTGCCTGAAAAAAGAAAACAGCTGAAAGATCAGGTCCTACTTCAAATACATTCTTCTGAAATTTATCCAGTGCAAGCCTGAGAGTCATTCAGCAACAGCTCTCCTTTTAATAGATTGGAATTGTGGAAATCTCCATTAAAAAAAAAAAAAAAAAGACCCGAGGTTAGCACTATCTGCAGAAAGCCAACAAATACCATCAAAGCAGCAGTATACAATAATGTCTGATAACTTCAATTATACACAGCAGACAAACAGGTTACTGCCATTACATGCTTAAACCTTAAGCATAAAGCCCCACAAAGAACTGAGGATGCATTAACAGAGATTTTGAATCTTTACAATACAGAAATTCAAATCTCCTCGCCCCACTATAATCAAAAAACCCTACTTTCCCTTCAGAGTTACTGAAACTCAATTTTGGGGTGGCATTTTGTTCTTAATAAAGATGAATATACTACCATGTGTGTTACAGTGACGACCAACATGACAAAGTGCAGGTCTTCCTGGGACAGATTACTCAGTAGAAAATAAGAGCATTGTAATGCAGATTGTCTTGATTTGCTGCAGATTCTCACAAATCCCTCTGCAGGGATTTTACTCTTCAGCAGAATACGCTACACTACAGGTAGTTTAGAAATGGAACTACAGATATATTTTAAAGTCCATTTAAAGAACAGAGATGTATTTTTTAAACTGTAGTTCTTCATTTGTAATTAATTTAACTGGTAACAGCCCACAATTTTGCAGAAATATCTTCTTTTACATCAATATACTTCTACCCAACAGAGTTTTAAATGACATTTAAAGCCTGGTCTCAGGTTACAGTTGTTCTGACTCCTGGAGGGTAAAGCCTGAATAAGAACAAGGCAGCATGGTATTGCATTTCATTAGCAATCAAGACAGGCCTGCTTTCCAGTAATTTAAAAAAAAAAGTTAATTTTACAAAGTTTATAGCAAGAGAGATGAGAGGCCATTATTAGAAACACACCTTTTGTATTCAATTTGTTAAGTCATTGAGATCACATTAACATTAATGGAAACAAAATTTCAGCCTTCTACGTAAGCTCAGAGCTATCTCTTTAGTAGCCTAGATTTGCTGGGACTGAACAAAAAGCTTTAAGCACACCTAGGTACACTACAAAAAGCTACCATGCAAAACAATTGTCTTATGCAACATATCTATATAACTTTCCCTCCTCTTCCTAATGCCCAAAAGCTTGCCAACAACTCCCATTAAAAAGACCCTTTTAATATAAACTTGTACATTCTCTATTTATAATTTTGAATTAATAGCTTATCCTTGCCTGAATTTATTGGAAAGCAAATACAGCACCCATGCATGAAGTCATCCCAACTCAATTGCCCACATTTAACAGCACGTTATACTGTAATGCATCATGCTTAAATGAGTTTAAACATTTTTTTAAATGACTGCACTGTTTTAAGCTGACAATGCATCATCATCTCTATTCCCTTGTGGGACTACACTACTTTTAAGGCAAACAGTCTTATCTTTCATTTTGCTCTTCCCAGTATTTCTTGTTTAATAAAGATGATGAATTAGTGACAGGCTGAGCCCCAACAAGATAAAACTGGTCTACAGTGAACTCTTCTTTTGCCAATAATTCAATGAGAAATGTTGACATGAAGATGGCTGAATTTATCTCTGGACCAATATAAATGTACTCATCCAACAACTCCATTTGTGGAAATATAAACAGAAAACTCCATCCCTGGCAGAGGTAAGACTGCTGAAGAAGCTCCAATATGTGATCCAAAAGAGGGAAGAAGCATCTGGCTTCATGCCTTTTCCAAATTTAATAATGATCTGAAATGTACTTTTTCCAGTAAGAGAAAAAAAACAATTTAAAAATACTTCTCACCTGAAACTTCTCAAAAACCTCACGGTTTCTAAAGGTTTATTGTAATTATCTAACTCCATCTGAGCTCACAAAAAGAGTTCAAACACCAAGATCATACATACTTAACTGATCAGATAAATCATGATATCTTTGTATGCAGACAAAATTTGCAATATAACACTTCTGTCCTGCCTCCTTAGCCAAACAATTTCTCCTCCTGAAACTTACAGAATTAGCAGTCAGTAGAAATGCAGATAGTCTGAAAGACTTCTCTGGCTCATGAATAACACATGCTTGGTCTGCGACCAAGAGGCCAAAAACCATTACAGGCTGGCAGAGGTGACAAGTGATTTTGTCATATTCATATGTTTAATCCAGCTTCTCAGAAGCAGGAGCACTTTTTCTTCTTGTGCCACAGAAGAAGAAACAGAAAAATAAAGCAGCATTCACTATACATACCCCAGTGGAGAAGACAAAAAATGGGAGAGGGAATGTGGAAAAAGAAAAACCAGATATGTAGAGCCTGAGCTGGCTAATCTATGTGTCTGAAAACATAGATAATGCCTTGTGTACTCCTCTCACCTGTCTTCCTGTTGCATTTTTCAGATCGCACATATCTAGATAGGCTATAAATATTTAAGGTAAAAATTTAAAGCGTGTCATAATACAACAAATCTTCCAAGGAAAAAAAGACCTTACTAGCCCTAGAGAAGACTCCATCCTGTCAGCTCCCAGTCATAAAAAGCCATACAAACAGCTTACTTTGAAGGCTAACAATACTACTAGCGGTTATGTGTAGACAAAAAGGAACCAAAAATCACAGTAATTTGTTCAATGACAGGCAACTGGGCCCCACAAAAAGAGTCAAGACAGATTGTAACTGCAGGCTCTTCAGTAGCTGCACACAAACTGGCTTTTGTTTTGAAATTGAATTTTACTGAACCAGAAGATTTAAAGAGACAAATCATTTCTCAAGCAGCAGGACAGGGAGGTATGATCTCCAGCTTTTTTGTGTTTTGTGGGTAAGCCAGCCAAACCAAACTGGGTTTGAACTCCTAATTTTTTTCCTGTGGCTGAGGATTTCATAACCTACCTCTCCACTGTGATTCCTCTGGTGTCTTCTTGGAGTAAAATTGAAGCCACCCTACAGCCTCTGTCTCAGAGAGTCACCATTTGGATCTTTTCCTCTAACTGGAAACTTAACTTTATAAATACAGAGGTATAAAACCTCACCCAACTCTTTTGTCAAACTCAGAAGAAACTGGCCAAAAGGCTTACAAAAGTATTTCTTATTGGAGAAGGTGACTAGTAAGAGGTATCACGATCCTATAGTTATCTATGCAAAATCCCTAAGAACAAGCAGCCTTTAGACAAAATCTGTAACAAGGATGTAAATCCTTCAGATGCAGACAAGTACATAGCGAACAAAGAAATCGGGCTAGGACTGCAATGAGGAGAAAGATATGCTGGCATTCTTGTGCTGACACAACTATATAGCAGAGAAACTTTAACAAACTGCTTGTGTTGTCTATCAAGTACATTGTAATTAACCTCATAAGCAATCAGAACAAAGGGCTCCCAAATGGGATAATGAGGAAACTGCACAGGATTATACATTGTCCAGGCAATCTACAGGTAAACTAATTTGTATTTAATTTTCTCTAGGACAAAGTGACCTTTAGTTTGCTCTGGAAGAAAAGCAGATGTTCAGGGCTCAAAGATATGACAGACTTACTACAGCTCTGTAACAAACTACTGTATGTCAGCTATGCCACAAAAACTACATGCATACTTAGCACATGTAAACTATGAAGCAAATTAAGGAAATTTACACCACAAAGGAGGAGCAGGCACAGCTCAGGTAATGAGGGGTAGCTTGTTAAATTGCAGTTATTTGAAAATGTTTGAGTTCTAACACAGCTTTGTTATGACAGAAACAGAACAAAACACAGAACGTTAGCAAAGGATAGCTAGAAGACATCCATGAAGTTTTTCACCCCAGCCAGTTACGATATATATTCTGTAGAGTGCTTGCTGTGTGTTCTCCCAATGAAATCCTTGTTTGCCAAAACAAACACTCTCACAAAACACTTCTGCTTTAACAGGCATCTCCTAAAACCTGGGCAAAGCTCAATAGGTTTTCTGCTCTGCTTCTGGGAATCGGGTCTGGACATCAGGGCTTCCAGGCTGCCTTGTACAGAATCTGAAGCAGGAAATTTAAGAGAACACTTGAGAGAGACCCAAACATGCAGTTAATTCCCCAAAGAGCAATTAAGTGTCTGATTTTCTGACAGAGGGAAACATCTCTCTCTCCCAGTAGAAATATAATAGCTCTGTATTATACCAAATACAGAGCTATTTGCAAGAGTCAGGCATCCTGGCCATAAATTTCGTTTTCGTTCCACCCCAGAAAGCTGCTTGAAACATTAACAGATTTCCTAAAAGCAAGGTACAATGCTGCCACATGCAGGATTAGATTCTGGATTCACATTCTCCATCATATTCATATAACCCTACAAATTAGGAAAGTGGGGGGAAGAGCAAAAGAGAAAAAGAAAAAAAATACTTCAAAAACTTATTTCAAAACTGCCTTCAGATTACTGTTAACATTACTAATAAGAGGCTTTAAAAAGAGAGCGAGTTAGAAGCTAATTTTCATATCCATCTGATAAATGGGCTATTCTTAAATATACATCACAAAACCTCAACAAACCAAGCATATAATCAGTTAAATATTATTGTGAGGGCAACTGCACAGTATACAAGGCAAAATGCTCCTAGCACCTGTATTTTGAGCAGATAAGTTTCCCAGATAGTTTTCAAGTAATTGAAAGTAATGCTCTATATTTCACACAGGCATACAAAAAGGGTGGAAGTTTACTTGTACAGACATGCCATATTCTGCATGTCATTGCCTGCATTATCAGCAATGTCCTGAACAGCAGCACAAACCAAAATATCTATTGTAGACAGTACCAGCTAGCAGCTGATAGATTGCTCATGAGAAAGAGCTGTAGACCAAAAGATTGGCCTTTCCTTTTCAGCTCAAATAAATGAGCACATTTCTCTTCCAAGTACTCTTAACACCTACATAGCTGAAATTTGTTTATTCTCTCTTTTTCTAACTCGGCAACGTTGCTGAATGCTAATAAGTTGCTAGTGCAACTACCTTAAGTGCTAAAACTCATTGCTAAGTAGTACCTACTTTAGCTTACCCCAGCAAGATATTAGTATTAGCTTTATGTTTGGTAAAATTGCCATACTTTGAAGCAACCCAGTTGAGCCATATGTCTCAAGTGAAATTTACTCCAATATTTTGCAAATTTTTTTTTCAAAAGCAAAAGATTCTTTGCACAAAGCTAACATATGCTCTTCTGAACTATTTCTACAAGGTTTGCACAAAATTTGAATTATATCTTCCATTAATCTGCAGAAAGCTTTTGCATGCCTATTTATTTCTAAGAACGAATAAACACTAATTTTGTTGCAGGCAGGAGTATGAGAGATTCTTTCACAAGATGAAATAAAGGTAAAAGCAACCCTCCATTTCATAATCAAAAGACTCCAAGAAAAATAATTTGAATGAAAGCATGGTTCAATATAAAAAAATAAGTTAGACACTACTTTCTCATTAGGACACCAGAGGAGTCCCTGAAACAATAGAAATTCCACTGTCAGCTCACAGAGAAATACCAAGAA
This sequence comes from Buteo buteo, assembly GCF_964188355.1. Classification (NCBI taxonomy): domain Eukaryota; kingdom Metazoa; phylum Chordata; class Aves; order Accipitriformes; family Accipitridae; genus Buteo; species Buteo buteo. Next base: position 3,016,367 of record NC_134192.1, read on the forward strand.
AAGACTGGAGCTCAAATCCCCTTTTCCATAGCACAGTAAGAGCTGGGAGTAGATACCACCACACTGCTCAAGTTCAGAGTTGAGAATGGCCACAGAGCCTTGAAGAAATCCTGTTTGACAGATACAGTACCACACAAGAGAAGATACACAAGCAACCTTTAACTCACATTTCCCATAGCATATGATGTAAATGATTGATTGGCAATGGAAAATCCTGGACTAAACTAATGTGAGCAATGGAAATAAAAATTCTGGTCATCATCATCATGTCCCCAACCACACATGTGCATATCACACGCATACACACCCTGTTAAAAAATCCAAGCTATTATAGTACTATATGCTCCTCATACAGGAAACAGACATCTTAAGATTGTAAAAGCCCTTAAATAATAAAAAAGAAAATTATTCCTTGTATGAACTCCAGAAAAATAGTACAATCAAAGTACAATGAAGTATCTGTTCTTACCTTTGCACTTGCTAAAAACCCCAGGGATATGGCTACTCTGGCTCGCAGGTCTGGTCTGTCTTTGGGCCACACATAAGACAACATTGCTCTGATAATCTTTTTGGCATCTATCTCTTTCAGCTATTGGAAAGAACAAACAAAGGCATCGCATTATAAAGAGTCCCCAGGAAGCAAAACAACAGGATAAATAAGCATGAATTTTATACATTTGGATCACTTCTGTATTTTATTTGATAGGCAACAGACACTTCACAATGTTTGAGACCTGGACTGCATATTAAAATTTCAAGTTGTAAGTTCTTAGGTTTATATCCATGACACACTGTTAAAACAGATGAATTGTTCTTAATTCACATGTCCTCAAGAGTGCAAGTATAGCTAGCTGTAAATGGAATATAGAGAAAGCCACAGTTCACCATAGCTGAAATATTTCACAGAACAAATAAACTGACCCTTCTTTTTTATCTTCAAGATTTCTGTACAAAACGCAAGGGCTTGATATTTCTTCTTTGGAAGCTGTTTTAACACAGCATAGAAACAATGGGAGGGAAAATGCAAAAAATAAAAAAATTAATGAAGTAACAAAAAACTAAGGCAAGAAGGAAGTCTGAAAGGTCTACAATAAACATAAGTAGTTTGGAGAACACTCAATGAGTCACAATAGAATACAGTATTTAAAAAAAATCACTAGCATTATAGCAACTCAAACCTCTGAAACTGAACACTTGTGCTGATATAGAAATTGAACTGAATATAAATTTCAGCTCAGATGATTTGATTGCATTAATACAAAATTAAGCATTTCTAACAATCACTTTCACAGTTTTTTGGTTGTCATTTTATAAGCTTTGCAGAGAAACGAGAAATACTTTTTATTCTGCCCATGTCTTTTAGGGCATGTTTTCAGGAACCCAAAGGGTAGTCCTTCAGCAGGTGCCCAATGAAGTTATGACTACCACAAGAAAACTATTTTAGTGGCTTTAATTCAGCTTTCACTGTCACTACTTCATTTAACAGAATGGACCCTGAAGTTGGGCAATCAGGCTTCAGGAGGCAGAAGATGGCCACATGTTAGCTTAGCTAATTGCATCAGTTTTTAATGAAATCTTCAAATAGGTTCTCCTTCTCCAAACCTCAAATTTTGCTCTAAACAAGACGAAAATTCAGTTAACAAGTCTTCTTGAGAAATATTAGGGGTTTTAGTTTGGGGTTTGGGGGGGGGGGGGGGGGGGGTGTTTTGGAATTATTTTGTTGGTGGTAGTTTTGGTTGTTCTATTTTTTACAGAAATATAGGTTATTTTACAGATGGATAAATGCCTGTATTGCTTACACTTGAGATAGATTCCACTAAACTCTCAAGGTTAATGTATTATCAGAAGCCTAAATGATGCTACCCAATCGAGAGTAAAAGCACATGCAGTAACATGTGGCACAAGTATCAACAACTTGTTTTTCTGTGTTGGCTACCCTGGGGTTAACTTGAAAGACAGGAAGGTTATCTAAAGCTGAAGGGAGGGCAACAAGTAGCAGCTAATCTCTCCATTTCAGGCAATATTTTGTGTGTGTGTGTGTGGCAGGGGGAAACAAAAAGTTAACCCACACCTTTTAAAGATGACTTTTCATTATGGAAGTCAGTAGAAAGGGGGCATTTTACAATGTATTTTAATGTTTCCCTCACTAGATTGTGTACTTTAAATGCTCCCTCCTCGACTTTGAGGATAACACAAATTAGAATAGAAATTCTCTGTTAAGGTCCAGTGTGAATGAGCAAGAAAGGACAGTTCTAGAGTTCTGTTAAAAGGTAAGATTGCTGAGGCAACCAGGGAAGCCAATCCTATAAATGTAAGCTTTTAAAAGCACTGGAAAATTAATCTCAGTGTTTCTAGTCATAGCTTCAAAAAAAAGCAAAATGTAAGAGATATTGCATTTTGTCAACAATTGCAAATGTACTGGTGCATTACACAGTATAAGCACATTTCACATTACTTTTAAAAAATGGATATATGGAAGATTAAGTGAAGAGAGGATGAAAAACTGTTTCTGTTGTGTCCTACCCATTCAGGAGATGGAGGTTATCAGCTGCAGCATATACATGAATCTTTCCATTTGAGCCAAGGACATGCATAAATAGCAGTTCAAACTTTTGGAAAATATCTTTGATCACCACTTTTAGGTTAAAAGGAAGTTAAAAAAACGGTATCACATTAAGGCAAAAGATACTAGTGCAACCAGAGCAGTTCTAATTATATGTTGCTATTGGCTAGTCAGACTTTGCACAGAAAAGCTATTAAAAAAATAAATAAAAAGCTACATTGGCCCCAAACAAGGAATCTATTTACGTTTCTTCATGGCTCTGAACGGTGACAGAAGTAAATTCGTTCAGAAAAAGTCAGAAGGCAGTCAGTCATTTGCCAAAGGCCTTGCAAAGGAACAAGAAGAAATATCAAAGGAGATGCAAAAGGCACACATATTACATCAAAGTTTACCATGAAATAAATGTTACCGTTGTACAGAAACACAAGTTGAAAATGGTTTAAATATGCAAGTGGCAACATTAAGAATTAAAATGAGCAATCTGTTTAATGGACTCAGACCCTTTTTTGATTCTCTGTGGTATATAAAAAGGTTAAGAGATGCATTTATTTTACCTTCTTTTAAGTGGCAGTAATGTTTTGTATTTTCTTCCAAGGCCTATTTCTACAGAAATTGAAGGAATGGAAGGAAAAGTATTATAAATCCAACATAGCAGGGAGCAAACAAGAAAAGCCTTTTCTTCTTTTTGAATGCAGCGTGTTTTTAAAACACACTACAAAATACTGAGGACTATCTGCAAAGGAATGAGCATTGACCATCTTCCTGTCCGTCCCCCTCCCTGATCCCATCCAGGTTCTGGACCTTTTAAAATACCTAAAGAGGGGAAAAAAGAAAGTCATCATTCCTCTTCACAATCTCCAAGATTATTGAGTACTGCAAAGCATTCACTGGGCTGACCCTGTGACTTTATGGATAAAGCCTATGCCAGATTGATGAGCTATCAGAAGCGTAATGGAAGAAAATGGTAGTTTGACTTGCATTTAAGCTGTCATTGCTGATGAAGAAAAAAGACCCAGTTCTGGCTGCCTGTGTACTCACTCACGAAAGCTGTATCATCCCCTTTATTGTACTAGCACAAGCTGTCTTACAGCTGCACGAGGTCATTCTCCAAACCACTAACAGCTTGCTTCCTCCCCTGCTTTTTCCGCTCTTTGCAGCACTCAATTGTACAGTCCCAGCCCATTTCTCGCACCTCCTCTGGAGCTCATGAAACACCTTGATGAACTGATTCAGTTTATGAAACTGGCAGAAAACTCTTCAGTGTTTGTTGCAGGGTTTTGTCTCAGTAAAGAGTCAGATAAATGTACAAATTCAGTAGCGTGAGAAAAAGCATGGCTGAGAACAAAACTTACTTTTTTTTATAGGAGGAGGCATTTAGATTGTTTCAGTCCATGATATGCAGCTTACTGTGAGTGAAGCAGAAGTAGTTGTTTGGGAAGGGAATGGGTGTTCCCACTATTTGGGCACATTATTTTTCAGCTAGATCACTTCACACTAGCTCACTATCTGACCATACAGTGATTTATGTAGCAAAACACCAAGGTGAGGAAGGAGGTAGGATTCTTTTTTCAGTTGCCTTATCAGCTTAAATAAATGTCAAACTAGGGCCTGAATTTTCCTTCCAAACTTGGGGAAAAAAGTACTTAGTCTTCTGTCTTGGTACTATCCACCCCTCCACAGAAGGCAAGCAACGACTAGCAAACTAAATAGCAACTGGTGATAGGGGAAGGCTAATTATCAGGGCCCCATCGTGACTATCATCTTTCCATAAGAAAGTAATATATGACTGCTTAGCAACAAGTCAGACACTACAGTTTTTATTCCTGTCTATTCTGTGTACAAAAGACTAATACACAAAAAACCCCAAAGATGGTAAAGAATAGTACTGTTTGCAGTTTCAGTATTCAGCACATCGGCCACTGCTGCAAGTAAAAATTATTTTGTAAAAAAACAGATGCGTAAGCTTCTCTCCTAATTACTTGTGAGATGAAGGTTATGTGCCCTTCATACTCTGTGTTTATCCTTATTATTCAGTTCTGTATCCCCTGAAGGTTCTATAAAAGGAGCAATTTAAAACATCAGTCCCAAAGTCAGTTTCCAGAATGAACAGGCTGGTTTGTCAAAAAAATTTTGGAAGAGAGAAAGGCGTTAATATAGCTGACGTGTATATCACCTGCAGTTTTCCTAAAAAAGCATAATCCTAGGAGAAAAAAATTCTCATGTGGTAAATTAGGTGCTAGTACTTTAATGCACTGAATAAAAATGCATGTATACCCCAGTGCAAGGACTGTACTTGTAACATCAGATTTCCTTCCCCTCATTTTTGCTGAGAGCCTCTTGGCTTTTGCACCCAATGTTACTCTGTTTTTTCCACTCTTCACACATTTCACCTTACCTACAGCTAGCTCTCACTGCTTTCTACCTGACAATTCTTAACAGCTGGTATTTGTTTAGTTAGATCTAACAGCCTTAACTGACAACATCCTATATTAACTACATTACAGCTCCATTTATTGGAATAAAAAAGTCAGGGGGATTGGCTTATACAGGAATAGCTGCAAGTAATGGGTGGATGGAGAATGCCACTGGAATATTTACACTGCCTAGCAGACTAAAAAAGTATCAGCTGGCATCAAAATTTCTGGCTAACATATTCCTAGTGAGTATTAATGTTAAGGAACATCCACCATTTCTTAACATTGCTAGTGTTTTGGTAAACAGAACTTTGTTTCCTTTCTGAACAGAGAAAACACTGAAATTTAGCTTTTTGAATGATGCCAAACTGTAGACCTTTGAAAAGTAGTACCTCCAAAGAAAATACATGATGATTAAACATGTAATACCTATAATGATTAAATAAGATTTGTCCTGGAAGCTGCCCATCACATGTGAAGGACGGGTTCAGTTGAAAAATGTCTGCATTTCAGGAAACGGCTTTTTAAAGACAGAATAAACAGCTGTTTGTGGTATTTTTGAAGACAGGTCAGTTGTGAAGCTGAATCTGTGAAATGGATTTGCAACTGCATCATATGAGGGTGAGTTCATTCTATGTATATACAAAAAGTCTTTTCCACAGATTTGTGAAAAAATGAAGTTATGACATGACAGCAAACAGGAAACATTCAGCTGATCAACATACCCAGGCGAGCAGAAATTCTAGCAGGACAAAAACCCCAAGAACAAATAATTAAGCCCAACAGATGCGTGATCACTAAAGTGACAACAGAGGGGATAATACCCTCCTCCCACTTACAGGAGAAATACTATCCATAATAATTATATTCCATAACATATATAATTAGGGTAAAGATGGAGAATGATAGTCTGCTAGCTTTAAAGTCTGTTTTGCCTAGGAAATCTTTGAAAGAGCCTATACCTGTTGCAAGGAGGGTCTTAAAATTAGTCTGAATTTAATGTTATATGCAGAGTCAGTAGTGCTACTGACTGAAGATGTCCAATTATTCTGTTTCCCCCTTTGCCTTATGCAGAAAAGATCGCAGATGTTTGCTAAAACAAGCTGGTTGTACTTTAGGTTATGAAATTCCCTCTTACTACCAAAGCATAAATTTTGGTAGCGTCTCTCCTGATTTCTGCCTGTAGCACAAACAGGTTTGGATTCAATGAAGGGACAACTCTCAGATCAAAATTTAAGAGGAAACCCTAGGTTTAACTCTTCAGTTTCTTTACAAATGAGGCTGTAGGAAAGACATTGTCAGAACAGTTAGTTAAGTATGAGCAAACTGGACCTGAAAGACCTGGGTTCTGCACTGAAATTCCAGTTTGTCATCAACATGGTCTTTACTTGTTTTAAGAAGATCCCACCCAAGTTTGAACAAGTTATAATCATGATGCAGAATCATTCTGCAAACACACAAAGCATCAGAAATAAGTTTGCACAGGAAGTGAGAAAAGGAAAGTTACGTAAACTCAAGAGCTTTGACTTTGCAATTTTAATCATGCAAAGTTTATACCGTGTCATTTTAACCAAAAGCTTGCCTAATTTTCTAACTGTAATCATTTGGTCTAATAAAAGATACTGCTTCTCGTTACATACCTATCATAATTATTTTAACACGTGCTTCCTGAATATAAATACAGTCAAAATATATCAGATGCATTAACATTAAATCCCAGTAAAAATACATGTAGTTTAATTACTTCTCTCCTCCCCCACGCTTCAAGTGCAGTTTTACCAACTGATGCACTACCTTGTATCCACAAGCTCATTTCTGCTATCCTGAATGTCAAGTCACAGAGAAATATCACTCACAAACAAGAATAAAAAAACCATAATAAATCACAATGTGACGTACTTTCCATGAAAAAAAATCTAACATAACACCGGCCTATTTCAAAGGAGTGTATAACACTAAAGTTGTATTTTTAATAAAACAATTGAAGCACTTCAACACAGTTATTGTAAAACTTCGGTGATTTAAGGGCCAGTAAGCCTTCGTCGACAATGAAACAGCATTTACTCCACTACAGTATTCACATATCTACCAATAGAGTTTTTCACAAATTGTTGCTTGGGGTCTTCAGGGTTTGGGGTTTTTTTTGGGTTGTTTGGGTTTTTTTTTGGGGGGGGGGGGGGGGGGGGGGAGCCTGATCACACTTTTTGTTTAAAAAGCAATACTAATCAAGCAATTTTTTTACCCCTTCCTTTGGATCTGTGTGAAGCCCTCCACCTGCATGACCATGCCAACACATTCTCTTTTCTATCAGTCGCCACCTCGGGAGGATCTGTGTGAAAATGAAAAGTCAATTTGCAAAAACCTCAGGAAACATGCATGTAAAAGCCAACAGAAAGAACTACTGGTCTGTTTTCCCTCCCTCATTCTCCAACTGTATCAGCTTGCTTTAATAAAAGATGATACCTCTCTCTAAAAACCTTGCCTTGCTTAAGGAAACAATAATAAGAAAGGGACTATAAATTTAGCACTATAGTAAAGAGCATGTTCCAAGCAGCCAGAAGGTAAGGATAACAGAGCCTTAAATATTTTGGTTAAAAGGACACCTGAACACTGAAAAGTGGACTAAAGAACATAGAAAAGAAATTGAAGTTTTGGAGGATAACCATACTCAGGCACATTTATATATAAAGTGGAACACACTTAAGCATAATACTTTTTCCGTGTATGTAAAGAGTAACTTTACTTGGGGGCAAAATAAATAGATAAATCCACTTCACGCTTCTCTTCCCTATCAGGATGAGAACAGCCTACTGGTGCCATACAACAGGTACAAGTTAACCTGGTCCAGAGGCCCTGCTGCAATCCATGCACAGCATATACAGGTGCAGTTAGGAAAAGAACCTGTTTTTTAAAAACAAATGCTCACTTCTCTTAGCATATGGCCAAGATTGCCTGCTAAATAAATACAGAGAAAACTTCTGAATTTATTAATGCACGTAGATATACTAAAAAGTAGTAACTCATTACCACTAGGCATTTCTCCAATTTCAAAGTGTCTGCCACGAGCAATGGATGTGTTAAAGCGTTTTGAAGAGTCTGAATTTTGTTTAAAAATGTTGACAATTTCCAGGTTCAAGGTACATAAAAGCCCTCTATGAAACTCATTTTATATATATGGTTTGATAGCAGATCTCAGGGTGTCCCAAATCAAAATTTCACTTTTCCTATTTTAAAGAAAAACATTATAAAAACCAATCTAAGTAGATTTCATGCTTTGAAGTCCCAATGACCCTCAAAAGGTTTTAGCTGCTTAAGTCAGTTCTATGAGGTTATTTTTTTTATAGTTTAAAAAAACCTGAAAAACAAGACAAATGCATTTCCTAGCTTCATTCAAGCAAAGTGTCTTACTTAGAAATGTGTCATAATTATTCCATGAACAGTAGAAATTGCATCTTCCTTATGTTTACATTAATGTTAAGTCAAGCAGAGCTCATATGAGTAAGAGCCTGACATCCTGGCACTCAGAATGATGAGAATACATTTCCACAGTTTCTTGATATTCCACAACCTAAGCAGAATTTTGAAGTAATAAAGCCTTACACTCTCAAGAAAAACTCACAGCTTTCTATGCATTCATGTTTTCTATGCCTGACAACATGAATCTAAGTATCAACACACAAAACCTACATTTTTAAGAACTCTTCTTTGTAAGTTACTGTATTATCATTAGTTTCTAGAGATGCAAAAAGACTTCTTGAGGAGAGTGCAACAGCATGAAACTTCTAAGCAAAGTAATCTCCGTTTCTAGAGGCAGAAACATAACTCGCCATTTAACTTGCTGCACTTCAAGACTGTAAATAGTGAAATTAAAAAAACCTTGCAGACTAAACTGAAAGATGCTCCAAGGGCTTGAGTTTCCTCTGACATGCAAGTAGGAAGAAAAACAATTTATACATACCTCTGAAGCCTCTAATAACGGCCTTGAATAATCTCCCCCCAGACTGTGCCATGATCTTTGCTTGGAGAATGGTGGAACCTACAGAATAAAAAGGGGGGAAAGATAAAGTGAAAATGGAGTCATGTAGAACATGCACTTCACATTCAGAGAATATTCATCTAGTTTATGTAAACAAGCATAACATGAAAACATGGCGGATCGCTTTGGTTTTTAACAACTGACCACAGAAAAAGAAAACTGGTGGGGAGCAGCTATAAAATAAATTATACTCAACCATTAAAAATGCTAAGGGACAATGAAACTTTCACTTTTCTGAATCTCCACTCCCATCAGACTTCGTTCCTTTTGCACCATGAAAGCCCAAAGTTTTCCCTTTCCTCTCATTTTAATTTTCTCCCAGGTTGTCTTCTGACTTCTTTCAAATATTCTTTTGTTCTGTTTTTCATTATGAATTGTTATTCTTACAGGTTCTGCCATTTTAAATTCCTCTTTGCTCAGCTCATGCCATACTTGTGTCATAGACCACAAGGCTAATCAAAGCTACAGCTCTTGACTGGGAAGCACTGGGGCTATCAGAAATTAGAGCATGGCTGACTAGAAGTTTTAGGTAGGCAGGACACACAAGATACCCAATATTCACATATCTGTCAATGCATCTTTAATAGACATACCACTAGGCACCAACTGTAGCATGCTTTACATATTACATTGAAAGCAATTACTTTTCCGTTAAGAGTTTCAGAGGACCATTTATTTTCCTTAGATGGACTAACTGGCAGTGCTTCCCCAGTGGCAAAACAGGGACCCCTCTTTTGGTTAGCAATGATGGTGCCATATCATCCTTGACACATTCAATATTAAATCTTTTACTGCTCTGTTGCAATATTAACCATATACCTCATAGTATATAAAAATCACCACCACTGAGCAAAATAGCGGAAGAACTGCTCATCAGCCCAAGGCAAAAGACAAATGTCAAAAAAGGGGGGGGGGGGGGAGAACTTGATCATAAAAAAAGGTATTTTTAACCCTGACAAGCAGAGCACCGTCATATATATTTCATACCTTGCCTTAAACATTCTTTTGCTCTTGTCCTAAACATTCCTTTGTTCTTGAACCGTAAGTTATCATTTAGTCAGTCATTTTTCAGAAAATGAAGATCATTCCCCCACAAGTCACCACATGGGACCTGCTTACTTCAAACACTTCCACTATATGACATGACATATAGAGAAAGAATAAACACTACAATTATACATTTTGCACTTAGTAGAGCTAACTGGCCTGGGTGAACTGCCCTTATGCTTCCAAGACCTACGTTAAATGAAGGAGCTGCATTTATAAAGCACTTCATTGTAGATACACTCATAACTTCACAGTTTCATGTCAGCGCAGAGGATTCCATCTTAACTACTATGTTCTCCATATGAACAGTGACAGTTTCATAAACAGAAAATATAATGGAAAAAGAGGAGGACTTCAAGATGCCTCAGCAAATCCCAAGTTACTGCAAATTAATGTAATTACAAAGGCATGGTTATTTTGGATGGAAGTTCCCACCAACATGCAAGAAGAAGAGTAAGCATTCCTAGCAGTATCCACTATCGCAGCATTTAGGAAGTACCTAGAATCCAACACCAAATCAAGTTGTACAACCAATACAAAAGGCAGCAGTGTTCTCTAATTCAGCAAAGGCAGTTACATCAATACAACTCTACCTGCTTCACCAGTCAGAGGCCATTCAGAAGTATGGATTAAACTATGACAATTTAGAATTTATAGCCGATAGATGATCCAGGGTGAGAGGCTTAATACCAGCAAGTCCTACATTCACACCACCGAGACTGAGTTCCTGTCTCCTACAGCCTAGAGTACAGTCAGGATACCGAAAACCTCAGTACCTTTATGCCAGCATTTATACTTTTTTAAACACATGATGCTGATAAAAGACTGTTAAGACACCAGGCCAAAGAGAAGTTTAGGGGCTGACGAACCACTGCTCACAACTATGCTTTGGCTTCTCTTAAGGCAACACAGCTGGAACCTCTCCTGAGCAGTACCATTCTCTCCTGCTTGGCCTTGCAAGAAAAAATCTTGAGTACTGTAAGAATTGAAATTCAGGTATTTAACTCTGAATGCATTTTTTTTTTCTGTTGTTGTTGTATATTCCTAGTACATGGGACTCCGCAACTGATGCTCCAACAGCTATTGGAATGAAGCTAATTACTGTTCTTCTAGAGGGTACTCATAGGACATCATAAAAATATTTTACTAATAATTCACACCCTTTGACACCAAAGTTTGCAAAGTTCTCTTCTGATTGACTTATGAAACAAACATTACAGAACCAACTTCTATTGAAACACCAGCAGATCTAGTCTGAATTACTGCATCAGCTGATACTTGACTGAAGTTATAAACTGTCATGGGTTAAGAGATGAATACAGAAAAAAGATGAAAAGATTTGCACAAGGTACATAGGAAAACTTGTTCTTATTTTCAGTCTTGAGCCTGGAAGACAGGAGGTTTCAATCCTCTCCCAATCTCCTGCTAAAACCCAAGGCTCAGCAAAGAAATAAAGAATTAAACAAGGTGAACAATTTACTTCACTGGTAAGTCCTCCGGCCATCATAGTATTATTAGCTGCCCAAATGAGTGGGACTCAAGCTTACCCTGTCACTCTCCACACATCCTGCAGGCAGACTTGGGACTCCACTCTCCCTCACTACAACTCTTGCCCAATAGATTTAAGACTACAAAGGAAAGACATACTTGAACCTTACTGCAACAGGTAAAAGTAGCAGGTTATTGCTTTAAAGGAGCAGGAGCAAGTCCTGCTTATTTCTGAATTTAAGAAATTATGCAGGGAACTTTAATTCTGGCATTTCCTAACTTTTGAATGCCTGACTCTGCACCATTATGTTCTTTTAACGTATTTTTGGATATGATTCTATACACTCTAAAGGATGAAACAGATGTCTAGTACTAATTGCACATAAAAGTCATATTGCTAAAGTGTCATGACTGTTGGTAGTAGTTTAAATACTATAAACGCAAACAACAGGGATTAAACACATTTGCGCAAGGTCAAATCTACACTTAGAAGCTTCTCTCTTGAGTGTGTTATGTACTATTCCAGACGTACTGCACTAATCTAATGGGGATGTTTTTTCTAAACTAACTGTAACAGAAAAGATAACTGAAGGTAAGATTCAAGTACCTGTGCAGTACACAACTCCCACTGTCAATTTTGCTGAGTTTGCAAGGCAAGAAAAGAAAAGATGAATAGGAAAGAGCAGGGGAAGATGAGAGAAAAGGTGAAAACATTCTGGTATAAATATAGACTAAGCTGTTACCAATATGAACAATATAAACTTAACTGCAGTTACATTTAACAATGGCCAACATGCAATTGCTCTGTACACATACCCAGAGCAAATGAAACCAAGAAGGTTAACAAAAAGATACCTTAAGGAGTTTCCCTCATAACATCTTACTAATACACCCTCACATTTGGCTTGTTTTGGTAAAACACGTCTCAATGCCAGAACGGAAAACCCACACAGCATCACAGCAGGAACATCAATATACACCACAGCATCCCCTTCTACAGGAGTGCTGCTTACCCTATGTCCCCCCATATTCCCCAAATGATTTTCAGATCAAGTTCCCGTATTTCCATCTGTTCTACTTCATTGTATATCCTTCCTCACAACAATTTTCAGTACTATTACATGTCCATTTTTATAGACATATGGGATTGCTGATCTGCACAGCAGCAATACTTCCTCTATAAAGGGATTTTGAAAATTCAAGGAATTTCAAATACTTCATGAAAGCATGTATCTGTCAGTAACGACTGTTGACTAACAGAGACTGTTGATTAACAGTTCCCATGTATCAAGCTGTTCAACTATACCATCAAAGTCTAGAGAAGAGAATTTAGCAACACACAGGGACATGTGAAATGACATCTGGACAACAAACGTCAGTATAGTTTTACAGAACAGACCCAGGCTTCAGGTTAATAAAAGGCAAAATACAAAAAAAATAATGAAAATACCTGAAACTTCTTTTACAACCACTTCTAGAGCAACAGATGTTATTAAATTATGCAGAAGAACACACTCTTTATCACATCATGTGGCAGCTGGAAGGGCAAGATAATGCAAGGGAAAAAAAAAAATTCTCTTCAATTTTTTTACCGTTACACTTACAATAACTTACAAAGCCCTGCTTTCTACAACTGCCAAAGCCCTCTCTGAAAGACACCCCTCAGTGTATTTCTTGACTTATACAGATTCCTAGTAAAATAATTATCCTTAGTTAAAGGCTGTTGGACCTTTTCAGTCAAATGCTATTTTCCTCCTGTTAAAGTTTTAGATCGAACAGAATTTGTCATTGTTTTTATTTTGGATGCAGGCAAACTGTTCTACAAAAACACCCTAAGCTTCCTAGAAAAAAAATACAGTCTTTGTTTGGTTACTTTTCAAAGTTTACCAAGCAGGCCACAACCAACATGCCCATTCTCTGCATTACTACCCAGCAGAGATCCTAAATTTAAAACACAAGTTTTGATACAATGAACACCTGCCTACTCCAACTGCAGGAGGGTGAACTGAAGGAGCTACATTAATGGAAATACAAACTGATCTCAATATCAAGAAATGGAGTCTGATCACAGTTCTGCAATATTTATAACACCTGTTTTTCCCTTCCAGGATACAAATGTTACATGTCTTATTACTCAGAAAAGCAAGACTCTAATCAAAACTACTGAAAAACATAAGTGTGAGGGAAGACGGACATGGATCTGTAATGCAACAGCACCCAAACAAATCTACTATATTTGATTCTCATTGTACTAAGTGCCATAGAAAACACAGACATTGTATTACAATTAAAAAAAGCTTACAACTGACATGAAACAATGAAGATGGGGGATCAAGTACTGCACGGATGCAGAGTAGAAGGATGGATGACAGGCAAGTGTTTGAAATCATCTTCTTCGAAAAGAATGGTTAGTAACTTTGCTTTTATGGTCATGCTTCACCAGAGCTTTTTCCTTCCTTTAATCAGGAGTCAAGCTATGCCTATACCATTTACCAGCCTGTGCCTGTAAAAGGCCCAACTCTTGACTGACACAGCTATGCTGTCACTTACCTCTGCTATTTGTGTAGTTATATCAATAAAAGCAGAACTGTGGTTGTACAGTTGATTTTACTCACTAAAGTGATTTTACCACAGCAGTGAGAAGCACCACATTGCTGGTATAACCAGGTCACGTTCAGTATGCCCTCCCGGGAAGGCCCTTACTATTTAAGAGCACTTCAGGGAAGTCATGCCATTAAAGCCAACTATCTGGATTTCACAAGTGGTTGGGCCCTGCCAGTCTCCCATCCCATGTGAGATTCAGAGGCAGGATCACGGGCATTTATTTCACATTTACTGCCCTTGGTTATATTCAACAAGCTAGTGCAAAATCTAACCCATATTTGATACCTAGAATATAACAATAAAAATGTAAGAGCTTTCCCACACTCTAAAGTACATATACTAAGATGTGTCATCACACAGTAGCCTAGAGGCTTTCACAAGAACACATGCTATAAAACACTACTTTCATTAAACCTTATTCCCAGATGACTGAAGCATGAAGCATAGGACCACAGCAAACAAGTTTAAGTTGTTTTAAATGCAAAACCAGGTGTGTTTCTTCAATTTTTTTTAATATCTAGAAAAGCTTTCAGAATACGCCCATTAAAAATATTTACAGTCCTCATTATCTATAAACATAGCAAAACAATTTAAAAATATTTACAGTCCTCATTATCTACAAACATAGCAAAACAATTAAATAACTGAAACTAAAATAAGATGCACATACTTGCTCCTGGAAGATTTTTTAAATGCTGAATTACCTAATTTATAAAAATCAATGGCTAATCACTCTGAAATACAACCTGCTGCAGTGCCTCGCCAACTTCCAACAGTGACTTCTGTTGGTGCAGGCACAACATTTCTTGAACTAGCTGAAAAATGAGAAGGGAAAAAAAAAGGAAACTGAAATCACCAGACAGTGCATTTTCCTCTGTCAGCAAATTTAACTAAATGTTTTAAAAAAAAAAATCACGTCAATTAGTCCCAAAATTTTGAAGGACATTATAACAAAAAACTCCAGAACACTAAGTTTGAGCCTCCTGCTAGATAATAATCAAGTAAATTTGCACAACACAGTTACATAAAACATGTTGCCTGTTTGTTACAGCGCAGCAAAAAGTTTTTAATTAACAAAATGCAAGATCTCGCTTGTGCATTTAATGAATTCTAATTTTTATCCAAACAGAGCTTGATGCAGAAGTGAAGTAAAAATTAATCACCAGACTGAAAGAGAAATGCATAATTGACCACTTTCTAACACAGACACGCCTAGAAACTAAAAGGCCAGAGAGGAATACATATATATATACACTACAGACATAGCCTTAGCTTTCTAGTTCAGAAAATCTAGCTCAAATCAACACTTAGCAACATGTGGCAATTAAAACTTATCAGCAAGGATTGGCATTTCCCACACGAAAATAAGAACATTCAAAAGGAAAAAAGAATTATAGTTAATACTCCTATACATTACCATGATAACATTGTTGTTTATTCACTAACATCTGAAATACGTCTCCAGGAACACTGGACAATACTGAGTACCCAGATATGTTTTAACACATCCAAATAAATACATGGGAAAAATATTTGGTCTGCATCCACTTCAACTCTCAGCTTCTTGTCTTGCACAAGTTTCAAAACTAACTCCCCCCTCCAATTTACAACTTGAGTCCTGCTTGTCTCCACTACTAAGTAATATGAACTTGACTGTAGTCCATGACAGAATTCTCCCTGTCAGGGGCAACTAATCAAGGTGAGTGACAATGAAAAGCTAGTCATAAGCAGCGGTACTCCGGGGGGGGGGGGGGGGGGGGGGGGAAGGGAAGAAAGAAAAAAAGGTTATTATTGAACAGAAATAACAGCTATCTGAGAGTTTACAGGAAGTTCATTCAGTCCATGTTTGAGATACACTTCCTTCACTGCCCTTTGAAAAACGCATGTGAATTACTGAAAGCCGGACTCATTCAATTTGAGATATGTACTCAATTCTTGACTTGTAACCAAAAAAACCATTCACTGGAACACGTTACAGCCTTCCTCCGCTGACAGAAGCGTTTCCAATTCCAATTTCCTTTCCCTACATAAGAGCAAAATTAGCTGTCAGCGTCAGTTACTCCCTACACGAATGTTCAGCACCCGTCCACCCGCACTGCTTTTAACGCCTGTCCACAAAAAGACGCTCGGCGAGCAGGCGGAACGCTCACCCGCACACCACCACAAACGGAGGCAGAGCTCCAGCCTCAAGTTGTCGGGGCCCAAAAACTCGCCCAGGACTTGACCCCTCACGCCCACACCGCTCTCCCCTCACGCTGTGGAGCCTCCACCACCACGCCGGCACCCCCCAGCCCCACTGCAAGGGGCTCCCCCCGCCGGGGCGGCCTCCGGGAGAGAGTCGGCGGCCCCGGCCCGCACCCCCGGGCCCTCGCCGGCCGGCGAGCGCTGACAACCGGGCAAGGTAAGGACGGACCGGGCCGTCCCCTCAGAGCTCACGGGAGCAGCATGGCGGGGCCCCGCGTCCCTCCTCAGCCCCTCACCCCCCCCCCCCCCCCCCGCCGGCAACGCACCTGGCCGCTCCCCGGGGCCGCGCGGGCCCGCTGCCGCCCGCTCCCCGCAAGCCAGCCGTGAGCGCAGGCGGCGGCGGCGGGAGGCCGCAGCAGGGCGATGGCGAGCAGCCGCCGCTTGCGGGAGGAGGCAGCCGCCAGGCTGAGCAGCGCCATGACGGGAAGGCCGGGGAGGAGAGGATTGTGGGACGCCGGCGGACTCGCTGGGGAGGAGCGGAGGGGGGCGGAGCCCCGCTCCCGGCCCCGCCTCCCCGGAAAAAGGCGGGGCGCGTCGCCATGGCAGCGCCGAGAGCGCGCTCCCGCCGTGCAGAGCCGTCGCCGCCCGCCCGCCCTCAGTCCTGTCATGGCGGCCTGAGGGGGACGGGAGCTTCCCCGCCGAGCTGGGGAGCGGCCGAGCCCTTCCCGAGCTGTCACCTCCTCAAGAGGATTTTTGTTCCGACTGCAGAGGTAAAGGCGTCCTTTTTGAGAAACCAGACTGGTGAAATACGGGTTTCCTCAAGGCCAAACCACGCCAACGGTGAGCATCGCTCGTACTGGTCAGCAGCTCCATTAGTACGGTGGTACTTTGCAAAAAGTCTCTCCTGTTCAGTAGAGCCGGTTAGCGATCTCACGCTTTCTCCACACGCAGCTGGACAGCCATGCCGCTGTCAGAGGCGAAGAGGGGGCCCGAGCTGGTGCACGTCCCCCTCGGCAGGTTTGGGGGACGCGGCGGAGCAGCTGCCCCGGCGGTTTCCTCGGCTGGGGCGCAGACAGGCCTCGGCCTGCCGAGCTGTGAGGGGAGCGCTGGCCGGAGGGCGAGGTGTAATCTAGACGGCTGGTGGCACGGCACGTCTCCACACGGACCGAGTTCTGTATTCCACACCCTTCCCGGGGTTAAGCTGTGAGTTACCTCAGAGAACTCCGTCAGCTAACACAGCTCACGGCTCGGCCATCGTTCCTTTGAGACCAGAATAATGCAGCAATAGTATGGTTCCTAATTAAACACCAATTTAGGATAACAGAGGTATGCCATGGACCACACTTATAATGGCCTATATACTCCTATCTGATTGGCATGCATAGCCGTGAGGAAGCTATAACTCTGTGTGGCATTTCTAATCACATAAAGATTTCTTCAAAGCTACCAAAGCTTGACTACTGACGCTCTTGCCTTGGGGGAGAGTTGTAAGCTCATTTGCGGGGGAGAAAGGCAGACAGACAGACGGAGAGCAAGAGGACAACTGGCTTGAAGCTGATTTTTAATGAGGAAGGCTTTCTGTACCCCGCGCTGTGATGCACAACTTTGCTTCTGACCAGGATTCACTTCAAACGACAGAGGCGACATTTCTCTGTCACTAATCTAATTCTTCATCATAATTCCATTTGGCAGAGCCTGGTCTGAACAGTGCCGCCCAGTGGCATTGTTCAGAAGAATAAACAGAAATACTAGGCTTATGGCTTCCATACATCCACTTCCTTCGGTATGCCCTTTTCAGCACTAAGTTTGACACGACAAAACATGATAATTGCAACACTTTGTCTGGGATAGCCTGGACAGACAGGCTGGCCAACACTGCACCATCTTTTGAGTGATTTCAAATGCTTCTGCAATGT
The DNA here is from genome assembly GCF_964188355.1 of Buteo buteo. Taxonomy (NCBI): domain Eukaryota; kingdom Metazoa; phylum Chordata; class Aves; order Accipitriformes; family Accipitridae; genus Buteo; species Buteo buteo. Next base: position 3,034,619 of record NC_134192.1, read on the forward strand.
TTCCACATACATTGCCGAGATAGCCTACATATATATAACTGTGTATGTATGCAGATACAGTGCATTCTGGATCAATCCAACCTGCAGCACAGGCTCTCAGCCGTGTGTTATGTGTCCAGTATTTCCACCCTGTCAAGCTCTTTGGATGTGCGCTACACGGAATATCCTGCGCGTGGATAAAAGAACCCTGACTTGCAGTAGCGCAGTATATTTGATGCAGCTCTGGTGCCTCTCTAATGGAGGCTTAAAAAAAAAATCACTCGACAAACACATATTGTTAAACCTCACAACACCATTCTGAGACAACTGTATTATTACGGTCTCGTCTTCGTTAAACAGGGAGAAAAGAGCCGGCTCCATATGCCTGTACGCTGTGTCAGTGATAGAAGCCGTTACATACTTCCGATAAGACCCTCAAATTGACGATGGAAAAAACACAGTTGATCATTCCGTTCATACTCTCTTTAGTACAGACCAACGCTAATTTTTTGACTAAGGTAGTTTCAAAGTTCTGAAGCAAGCCCCAACGGCATAAGAAATAAACATATTCCTCTCATGAAATACAAAGAGGAATGTTTAGTGTTCTGATGGAATATCGAAAATGACGTTCTGTCATTCACCTAACACTGCAAAAACACATCAGCAGACTGGTGGAGAGGAGGCGATTAATTCTGAAAAAGGGATTAAAAGCGCAAAATGCTAGCAGCTTAGTTTACAGATAACTAAGGGGTGGCTATAGCCCACACTGTAAACATTTAAGAAGGGTGAGAATTTATTAAAGCTGAGAGAAGGAAGGAGTGCTGGAAGTAATGGGATCCCATTAAATACGGGAAAGCTAAAGATAAATACCTGGCACGTCATTGTCGCAATGGAAATGTGATAGGATAGTTGGTATCCCCTCATTTAGGACATTTAGAATTAAAATGGCTAAGACGTGAGAAAATTACCTGCGCCAAAAAATCTAACATTACATATATGTGTATATACTTACAATATCAAATGGCCACGTGGTATTTGGTGGAAAATTTTATAATTAGTAATTTTAATATTCCATTATCATGAACTGAGCAAAAAATCAGCTTTAGAACTCCCATTTTCTGTGCTAATGCATATCATTTTAATTTTTATACACTTTTAAGGCTAATAAGGTACTTACTTAACTATATTTGATATTAATATTTTCCCTGCAAAGTTTGCCTTTACCTGCTGTTCTTTCTTTAACACCTCTCCAATGCCGCCGGTTTTATTTCCTCCCCCTACTATTTCAGTCTTCTTTCCAGTTCCAATCTTCCCTTCCTCCTTTTGATACCAGTTTATTCACATGGTGCCAGATTATTGATACCTGTACAAGGCACTGCACAAACCCTGAGAGAGACACGGAAAGAAAAAGAGGCCATATACCTACCTATAGTGGTCAGAAACATGACATCCCCTTCTCCCAGAGTGACCTAACCAGGAGAACAAAGCTCACGCTATAGACACAGAAAGCCAACAGACGAGTTTTATAAACTTACACTGTAAAGTAGCTTGCCACAAAAAAAAAAAAGAAAAAAATCTGTGTCTCTGCAGATTTAGCTGTAGAAGCAAAGGATCTCCTTGGAGACAGAAATCAATGCATGCTCCAGAGCTGTCAGCGAGAAAAGTTTACAGAAGCAGCTCAGCAGAAGAAATGTAAGCCCCAGCACACGGAGGCAAAATAATACCTTACCTAGAGTTCATTGAAGTTCTTAAGTTCTTTCTCATTAAAGGTGTTTAATATGATTGTAACATTCTAACGAAGTTCACTTACAGCAACAAGTACTTATTTCTTCCAGCTGTAAAAAAGCAGAGTACAATTTCATAAAGACTATTTATAGAACTAACATTTATATTTATTAAACATTCCTACAAAATGGAAAGAATCAACACTGAATGCCAGATAATCAGTATGCCAAGGGGAGACTGAAACCTCTATTTCGTATGGTAACGTTGACAATTCCAGTTATGGCAGGCATCAGAATAAATGAAAGTGTCCCCAGAGCTGTGGAAATCAAAATGAATTCAGGAGTCAGGCTAGAGGATAAAGAAAAGTGACAATACTCAATCATCATTTACAATCAACAGTATTGGAAGGCTATGAACACAAGGAGAATGCTTCACCAAAGTATATGAAGAAAGAGGGAAAATTAATGGGAAGATATTAATGCAAAAAAATTTAAAAATGGGAAAAGAGGACAATGGAGGTGGGGGGGATAGAACCCCTCACTCAGAGATATAAAATTAATTTTGGCCAGTAGAATATGTGCCAAAAGGCACAATACTGATTTGAAGATAGGTACTCTAGAAAAATATGAATTATTAATCCTATTAAACCCAGCTATTAATTTTGGTAGGTTTTTCCTGTTCTTTTTTCTTAAATAATCTGTCATGTATTTTGGTTATTTCATCTCAGTCTGTTCTGGCGCTTTGTATTTTTGCCCAGTAATGTATTGGCTGTAGAATACATGCTGTTACATTCGCATCGAGTCTTTCTAAGATCAGCGTTGCATTATTTTTATTCTGAATATTAGCCATCTGGCACTGTGTGCTGCAGTATTTAGTGCCACAAATAATAATGAAAAATATGGTAATATCTCATGATACTTCAGCGTAAAAATATAAGAGAGGGTATAAAGCTTTGGATGCATAATCTTAAAGCTGCCAAAGCATGCTGCTCCTTCTGCCCTTGTTTTCCATAAATGATTCTTTGATTGGAGACAGCAGCGGTAACGGAAAAGTCATTGGTTAATGCACATTAATGAAACTGCGTTTCTTGCAGTTCAGGAACTGGTCCTGAAGAACAACAGGTAGGAAAAACTCCGAGATTTATACCTTTCTGTTCAGGTAGATGTGAGCACAGCCAAGACACACGAGAAAAAGGTATTTGGCTTCAGGTATACCGGAGAGGGCTCCATCTTTTCCACATCAGTCAAGCCCCGTAGAAATGCTTGAACTTTAAACAAAATAGCCTTTTCCTTCTCTCCCCCCACATCAAAACATGATGACGGGACCGTTGCAATAGTCAGCAAAACTCTTGTTCTCGCTGTAGTTAAGTTGCATAATTAGATGGGGCTTAAAAGAGGTGAGAGCTGAACTTTAATGATTCTGTAGGCTGGCGCAGAGGTGAATTGCAAGCTAACTCACAGAACTTACCAAGCTGTCGGTGCTTCAGGAAAATAGTTTAAGGTTGTTTAGGTTCAAAGGCAGCGAGTGTTTTCATGAACATTCATTTTAGAGAACACTCTTGCTGGCAAGATGAATTTACCTTTATGTATTTCTCTAAGGTTGGATTTATTTTTGAAGATTGGCCAAGCAGCAATTGGGATGGCAAGACCTATGTGGCCGTGTTACATTGCTGCCCTGTCTGCTTTAAGAACAACCATTTTCATCAGCTCTGTGCTCTGTAACCTCTGCTCACTGCTGGAGCATCCTCTGTACTTGAAGCACGAGCATAAAGCATAAGGTGCCTCCGGGCACAAGGAGCTTAATGTTTCCTAAAGAAATGAAATAATTTATGAGAATCATAAATAACAACTCCATCAGCAAGAAACGGGACTTGACTTCCTTCTGTTTTCACGCAGACCGCCCCAAACAGAGACAACAGCGTAACATGGAAGATGGTAATGCTAAACAACCTTTGAGTTTCCACCTGGTAACAAAGGGTCCAGCTCGTTTGACTCTGCCGTCTTCATCCAGGAGTTTTAGATGCCAGCCAGCTTGGCCAAAGCAGCAGCTACGTTTGGACTGTGGGACATCCAGAACCATCTACCGCATCTCTGCTGTTCTTTAGCCTAGTGCACATAGCAGAGGTGTCCAGCCTCAACAGGGTCACTAGATTTACTGCCCCTCGAGTAGATCAAATCTATACTGAATCCACAGCATGTCCGATTTTTTCCAGGCATGTGCTGGACCAAGGATCAATGCCTGAGCAGTAAATTGTAACAACACACTATGATAAAGAGAAATGGGGATTCACTGTGACAAAAGTAGACAACAAGGATGATGTCTGTGTGGCACTCCAAATATATATGGTCATAACCTGATCCTAATTACAAGAATGTAAGTTTATAAATAACAACTAATCCCAGTTTTAGAAATATAAAACTGTGGCTGGAGAGAGGTTCTGGCTCACAAGGGAAGTGCCTGAAGTGTCCTCATCATGGTTAGCAATGTTATTCATGAAAAATAGTAATCTAAGGCAGCAGTAGTAGCAACTCCAGTATGTTGTTTTCACTTTTGTGTTTCTTGTTGATGTATCATATAGTATTCTAGCTGTCCAGCACTTACTATCTCTCTTTGTCTTCTTAACAAACACATTTTCACGTTAGATTAAGCTCATTAGAAGGAGTGGGAGGTAAAAACATTTCCAAGCTTGCCTGTACTTGAAATCTCTGCTACCCGTGTGTAATGGCTCCTCTCATGACTTCTGCTTCTAGTACCATATGTCCTATGCTGACAAAGAACGCTATGAAAATGAAGAAAGGCCGGAGGTGCAGAGGCAAATTCTTGCCAAAATTACAAGGAAGTTGCCGGTGTACACGAGAATGGGGAATGGAGGTCAGCTAAGCAGAGAGCTTTGTTTCTCTCAATCTAATCAAGCAGGCAAAAGTAGCATGTGCTGGCAGCCCAGATGATACTGCCGACCAACAGGGCGTTCCTAATGCCACTGCATGCACAGAGTAACTCTTGTACGAATAATTTTAATGCCTTTTCTCTCATGTTTTGTGTTTGGGAAAACAAAAAAGCCTTGAACTCTTCCATTGATCTTCAAGGAGTGGAGTACCAGGTGCTGCCTTTGAGAAGCAATATGTTACCCTTTACAAGGTATTTACAGTTCAAACGCCTACTTGTGTTGTCTGCATTTAGTAATAGTAATAGAATGACAAAATCTGTAGTCGTTTTTACTTGAAATGGAGTCTAGCTTAAAGAAGCAGGGCATAATTCTGTGAACAGATTACCACCGGTACCAACTGTACAACAGATTCCAAAAACATGAATTGTCCTTTACTTTTACTTGGCATAGCAGGAAGTCTTCAAGTGAAAAGCAAAGAGACTTTAGTTATATTTAATTTTGACCACTAAGGGGAGCTATTTATTGACAAAATATATACATATAATCAAGAGGCTTAATAAGACCAAAAAAGAATTGTAGTACTCATTGTGTTACAAGTGTGTGCTGTACATATCCTGATTTCAACTTTGCTTTTGTTCTCTAGGGTGAATAACTGCATTGGATTTTCTAACTACAAATTCTTTCTACTGTTCTTAGCCTATTCTTTGTTGTATTGCTTGTATATTGCTGCAACAGTCTTCAAGTATTTCATTAAGTATTGGACAGTAAGTCATGAAATCTGGTTACTTTTCCATATCCTATGAGTCTGGTGGGATTTAGTCACTCTTGTTACATTTTTGTTTTCAGTCAATGGAGGGTCTGCATTTCTTCCCTAAGGTATTTTCCTGTGCCCTTTTTTGAGTTTAACCCCCATTTTATGTCTGAAATGCACAAAGCGAGAAGCTAACAGACTTCAGGAATTTCAAACTGTAGAGCTAGCTTCTGGCAATGAAGTTATATCCTTTTCCTGTTCTTGTGTTTGCATGTACATATCTCGGAATCTTTGGAAATTTACCACAAGTTTCCTAGTTTGGAAAACTCAAATGTCGTTCATAAGAAGACACACTTCACTGAAAGACAGCCCAGGATTTCTGTTTACAAAAATGTTCTGGTGCTTTTTCAGTGCACATCAGTGTATATCATGACTCATACCACTGAAATTAGAGGTGTTACACAGGGATAAACACTGCTTGAGTTAGGTTAGTCTCTTGGATTTAAATGTGGTTAATCTTCCCAATTCAAAATAGAGCTGCTGTGGTCTGGCCATATCACTGTACTTAAAAAACCCAAAACCTAAACTTCTACTGATTATGGAAACAATTGTCTTCTAAGTAGAAATTCTTACCTGTCAACATTTGATGCTTTTAAAGTGGTTGCAGGAATACCGCCTACGTATTTCAGTCATATTACAGGAAACCATTAATTGTGGGTGGGTAGTTTTCTTCTATGTTGCTTCCTGAACTGCCCGGGCACTTTTTTTTTTTTCCAACTTTCTCTGTATTGGTGTCTGAAGGATTAGGTCCCTTACACTTAAGAGAAAGAGCAAATAAGAGAAGGCATAGAGTGTAGATCCTGGGGTGGCTACCCTACTGTTGACTGTAACTGATGGTTTCCAAAATCTTAATTTCTTGAAGAATATCTGCTCCCTTCTCTCCTCTGGTATCAAAGTATAACATCCTGGCATTGATCTGTACATACCTACTGAAAAGAAAAAAAAAAAAAAAGGTCAAAAAGCCTTGTGCATTTTCTAATCCCCACATGACTCCTTTCTCAATTCAAAAGTTGACTGAAATAAAGTATGCTTCTTATTCAGTTATCGATTATCATTCATATGCAAGCAATGCCAACTGACAGTTCCAGTAAGAGGCTGGCCTTTTGTCTCTAGTTTTTTACGTCCCCTCTGCTGCTAACTCTGTATGACTGTGTTTAAGTAACTTAACTTTGCTGTGCATTAATTTATTAAATGTCCGTTGTTTTAATGGCTAATCACTTACATAAAATGCCTCCTGAGATGCTCATGGGACACTAGCGGGAACTGTTCCTTATGCTAGGAAAGGCACAGAGCCTTGAGCTCTGTGGTTGCATATATGGGATGGGCAAAGGCCGAGAAGTAATTTTCTTACTTTGAGGTTCCCACAGCCTATCTGTAGATGTCCGCTTATGAGGATCTCTGGCATTTGACTCTTCTGCTGTAGAAGGAAATAAGTGTTTGTTCTGCTCGTAAGATCCCGCTTGGCTTTGAAACTTTTCCAAACCACCTGTGCTCAGTTCTAACACTCCCTGATTGCTATAGCTATGGAGGCCAGGTTTTCTTGGCACACCTTATATTGCAAGAGGTGCAGAATTTTAATATACGGACAGGAAACTCAGCAGAACGTAAACAGGGCTTCAAGAGCTTGTGCCTGCTTACTTCCCTGTGGGCACAGGGCATGCTTCTAGTGCCCAGGTGGGAAGCTGGGATGTTACTGGCTCTGTTACACACAAAAAGTTAGTAGCAAACCCCTACTCTTTCTGCTTTGGTTACAGAAGGGGAAATGAACCAGATCATTTCTTTGTCTCTTCTTGCTTTTTATAGTAAGGTGTGACTTTTGTGGGTACAAGTTTGAGAACTCCAAGTAGGAGTTTTAGAGGATATCTTTCTTTCTAGGAACAAAGAATTTCCAGCTTTTATTTGTTCCTATCACTTGTTCTGTGTTGCTTTTCTTTCCAGGGTGAACTGACGAACGGACATTCCAAATTTCATGTCCTTTTCCTTCTCTTTGTGGCGGTCATGTTCTTTGTAACATGGCGGCAATGGTAGGCATGATGCCCTGCCAGAACTAGGGGCTCGGCCTGCAGCTGCAGGATGAGCAGCCGGTGGCAGTGACAGAAGCTGCCCCATAGTATGGGGTCATGTTCTCTGAATGCTTATTTTTAACCAAGTACTGAAATTTCTGCATTCAAACTGTTAATCAGCTGACGCTGCATGGCCAGTAGTAAATGTCAGTATATCAGACCTCAACTCCCTCCTTCATAGTTAAATTTAATACTTCTGGTCCCCTGAGGACAAGAAAATATATTAAAGAGAATGGAAGCAAGATAAGACAGAGATGGGGACAGTTAAGAAAAGACAGGAAGACAAATCCATTTGTTCTACAGGCAAATACAACAATAAAAAAGCTTCTAAACGTTTTCTTCAGCATTGCCCTTCATCTCTGAAAGTCATTTCTTAGTACAGTACAGAAAGACTAACTGTATAGCATAGACAAACTCATTATTAGTGCAATTATTGCTTATATACAAATACCGAAACTGTCTAGTTGTAAAAGGTTACACCCTCTGTGGTTTCACTAGGTGTCAATAGTTACAAACACCTTGCGATCCCTCAGCGTGCAGTCACCATCTCCACTGCCTTGCTGAATTCTAATGAGCTTCCACCCAATTTAACCACAGAAAAACATCTCTTCCACATCAACACCTATTACCAGCTCCAAAAGTGGTTTGTGAAGCTTAGTAGAGATATGCCCATACTTTTTTAGCTGCTTGTAAAAATTGGATGTCACACCAGGCACTGTAAAATAGAGCAATAAGATGGTCTTGAGGACCATCAGATCATGCCCCTACCACGGAACTGTCTTAGTGGTCACCAAATACCTTGAAATCATTCCTAACGCAAGACAGAGAGAAGGTAAAAATGAAGGAAGAAACTACATATGGAAGTCCATATATTAACAACACAGTTACTATATTTAGAGGTAGGCATGAAGCGCTATATTAAGGACATGCTTATACCTAGCTATGCTTTAGGTCAGCTCTGAGATTTTTCTCCTCTTCCTCCAGCTATCCCACTGACAGATGGTGTCGTAGTTTTGTGGCTGAGATCCAGAAGTGAAACTCTTTTCTGGGATTTAGCTTTCATCAAAGGGCATCCTCAGTTAGGACATATATATCCAAGCTGTCCCCAACTTTTTATTCAGACCTCTCTCTTCCAAGAATTTCCTGGGATTTGTAACTTTGGATTCATAACTTATTTTAACATTTCCTTTGAAGGCTTTAGCGTACCCCAACCCTATCTTTAGAAATGCTTTTTTCCTTGGATGGAGAGAGTTGGAACTATCTTGTCCACACAATAAATGGGATTTCTTAATAGTTCTTCTGGTATTTCAACAGAAAGCATTCACAAACCCATTAGCAATTTACCCATTAGCAATGCTCCCTCCACTTGGGAGGGTTTCATATAAGCATGTAATTTGCCAGCTCTACTTCTTACCAGACTATAAATAAGCATGTGGCTTGTTACTATTTCTTGATCAGGATTAAATGCAGTCATAATCAAACATATTCAGGATGAGAATGGGTTTATAAGGAACGATATCTACCTTGGCTTTGAGGATTCTGTGATAAAAACTGATGCTTCAAAAGGCGTGAATTAGTATACCTATGGGAATCATTTGAACCAATTTTTATAGCTTTTTATAAAACCTCTCGTTTTATTGCAGTTCATTCTGCCCTACATTTCACAGTTCACATCCAGCTGCAAGTGTCATTTTTTTGTCCATTCTGACTACACATTCCCCCATTCATCTATTTTAAAATAAATAGAATAAATTAGTTCCAGTTTATTGCCACTGAAATGCCTTGATTTAATGAGGTATAAAATACCTCCACACTGGAATTTCTGTGCTTCTGCACTACACCCCGATGTACCGTTCTTACATGAAAAAACTATCTAAGTACCCAATTCCAGTATCTTTCATTAGGCAGATGATGCTTTCAAAGTGTTGAGGCAACATGAGCAAATTAGTCTTCACGCCAACACCCCATATGTCAGGGGCGTCTTCATTTTTTATCTTCATTTTGGTGCTGGGGATGCTGAGACATCCCCGCCATAGCTGTACAGCATGTTAGGGTATAACGTGCTATCGTTCAGTACACTGACCTTCTTCTCAAGCCCTGGTTTGCTAACTGCACAGCTCTAGGAAGGAGTGGTGGCCATACCCCAGAGTATATATACCCAAGGGCACCCCTCCAGTTGGTACAATATTAGTTTGCCACAGTATTTCAGCATTTAATATTTTAGTATTGGCAGCAGAGTATCTTATGTTGCTTTGGGAAACAGTGTGGAAAAAGCCCAACTTAGATATCTTTTAGGATTCTATTCACAAATCTCCTCTGTGGTAAGTTATTTCATTCCCAGCATTTCTTCTACTGAGCTACTTCTGTCATCTTTTCTGAGTGCCAACTCTGGAGCATGCATTGATTTCTGTCTCCAAGGAGATCCTTTGCTTCTACAGCTAAATCTGCAGAGACACGGATTTTTTTCTTTTTTTTTTTTGTGGCAAGCTACTTTACAGTGTAAGTTTATAAAACTCGTCTGTTGGCTTTCTGTGTCTATAGCGTGAGCTTTGTTCTCCTGGTTAGGTCACTCTGGGAGAAGGGGATGTCATGTTTCTGACCACTATAGGTAGGTATATGGCCTCTTTTTCTTTCCGTGTCTCTCTCAGGGTTTGTGCAGTGCCTTGTACAGGTATCAATAATCTGGCACCATGTGAATAAACTGGTATCAAAAGGAGGAAGGGAAGATTGGAACTGGAAAGAAGACTGAAATAGTAGGGGGAGGAAATAAAACCGGCGGCATTGGAGAGGTGTTAAAGAAAGAACAGCAGGTAAAGGCAAACTTTGCAGGGAAAATATTAATATCAAATATAGTTAAGTAAGTACCTTATTAGCCTTAAAAGTGTATAAAAATTAAAATGATATGCATTAGCACAGAAAATGGGAGTTCTAAAGCTGATTTTTTGCTCAGTTCATGATAATGGAATATTAAAATTACTAATTATAAAATTTTCCACCAAATACCACGTGGCCATTTGATATTGTAAGTATATACACATATATGTAATGTTAGATTTTTTGGCGCAGGTAATTTTCTCACGTCTTAGCCATTTTAATTCTAAATGTCCTAAATGAGGGGATACCAACTATCCTATCACATTTCCATTGCGACAATGACGTGCCAGGTATTTATCTTTAGCTTTCCCGTATTTAATGGGATCCCATTACTTCCAGCACTCCTTCCTTCTCTCAGCTTTAATAAATTCTCACCCTTCTTAAATGTTTACAGTGTGGGCTATAGCCACCCCTTAGTTATCTGTAAACTAAGCTGCTAGCATTTTGCGCTTTTAATCCCTTTTTCAGAATTAATCGCCTCCTCTCCACCAGTCTGCTGATGTGTTTTTGCAGTGTTAGGTGAATGACAGAACGTCATTTTCGATATTCCATCAGAACACTAAACATTCCTCTTTGTATTTCATGAGAGGAATATGTTTATTTCTTATGCCGTTGGGGCTTGCTTCAGAACTTTGAAACTACCTTAGTCAAAAAATTAGCGTTGGTCTGTACTAAAGAGAGTATGAACGGAATGATCAACTGTGTTTTTTCCATCGTCAATTTGAGGGTCTTATCGGAAGTATGTAACGGCTTCTATCACTGACACAGCGTACAGGCATATGGAGCCGGCTCTTTTCTCCCTGTTTAACGAAGACGAGACCGTAATAATACAGTTGTCTCAGAATGGTGTTGTGAGGTTTAACAATATGTGTTTGTCGAGTGATTTTTTTTTTAAGCCTCCATTAGAGAGGCACCAGAGCTGCATCAAATATACTGCGCTACTGCAAGTCAGGGTTCTTTTATCCACGCGCAGGATATTCCGTGTAGCGCACATCCAAAGAGCTTGACAGGGTGGAAATACTGGACATGTATCACACGGCTGAGAGCCTGTTCTGAGCTACCCGGGATGTCTCTGCATACACACACGCACACAAAGCTGACAACTGGGCATTTGTATTCAGGAGAGATTCACGGTTTCGTAATCGGACTTCCTCGCATCCTACCTCTTCTTCTCCCCTGAACCTGCACTAACCTTACGCCTATTACTCTTTCCACTATCTTGAAAAAACAGTATCCCTCATAAAACAATCAAACCCCAACCAAAGAGATAAAAACCTTGCAGCAGACCTTTCGTGCCCCCCCCTCGCCGAGCGGGCCCTGTAGCCGACAGCGGGTCTTCGCCGAAAACTCGCCGTAAAACCGGAGGAGGCAGAGGACGAGGCTCCCCCGCGGAGCGCTGCCCGCCGGCGGACCCCGACAGGCCGTTATCGCCTCACAGAGACAGAGAGGCGCGAAGCGCGGGAAAGCTGCCGCGGCGCGACGTCACCCCTCCGGGAAGCACCGATAGGCCCGCCGCGCCGCGCCCCGCCTCCCCTGCCTGCCCTCCCGCCGCGGCTTTGAGCGGCGGGGCCCTCAGCCAATAGAGCGACGGCGGGCAGGCGCGTTCCCTCCCCCCTTTTCACCCCCCCCCCCCCCCCCCCCCCCCCGCGGCGGCGGCGCAAGCGGAGCCGGCGCGGCGCGTGGCGGCAACGGTCGGCGGGGGCGCGCGCCCCGGCGCATGGAGGCGATGCCCTGCCAGAACCAGCGGCTCGGCCCGCGGCCGCAGGACGAGCAGCCGCCGGCGGCGACAGCGACAGCGACGGGCGGCGGCTCCCGGTTGATCCGCTTCGCGGAGCCCGGTGAGGACAGCGGCTGCCCTAGCCCGGACAGCAGCAGCAGCAGCAACGGACTTTCAGCGGCGGCGGCGGTGGGACCGACGATCCCTGCGGGGGAGGGCGGCGCGCCGCCGATCGGGCCGCAGCTGAAGCTGCTGCCCATGAACGACCAGCTCCGGGAGCTCCAGACGATCATCAGGGACAAGTGAGCGACCGGCGGGCCCGGGGAGGCCGCGGGGCGGCGGGAAGCGTGGCCTGAGGAGGAGCCGGGGCGGGGCGGCGGCTGAGGTGCCGGGGCGGGAGGGGGGGGGGGGTTGATTTTCCCTCAGGGAGCCGCCGTTTCGCCGATCCCGCTCGGCGCAGTCTCCTGAGGGGATGCGACCACCGCTGCCCGTGGGTCTCCCGGCGCGGCGAGCCCGGCAGCGGGGTGGCCGAGCGCGGGGTGCGGCGGGCGGGTGTCTCGTCGGGGCGTGCTCCCCGTGCCGGGCTTAACGCCGGCGGTTCGGGGCGCTGCCGCCATTGCTGCTGACGTGTGGCCGTGAGGGGAAGGGGGGGGGGGGGTGTGTGGGCCGCCGCTGCGCCCGGCCCGCCCCTCGCCTCAGCGGCCGGCGGCGCGACGGGGGGCATCGGTAGCCGGGGCCGTCGGTGACAAAGACGGGAATTCGGCGGCTGTTAAAAACCTCTTCGGGATTTTTTTTTTTTTTTTTTTTTGCGCTCCCTGATTGGGGGGGGGGGCGCGTTGCGTACCCCCACACGGTGGACGGCTCGGAGCTGGCTGGCCACATCGTCCTCAACATACAAAAAGGAGGGTAAAACCCTTCTCCCCGTACAAAAAGGAGGGTAAAACCCTTGAGAAAGGCAGGTGTAGCTCATTGTCACCGCTCCGGGAGGAGCTGGGTCTCCTTACCGCTGCCTGGCTGTGGTGCACGGTAGGCAGGATGGGGCAGGGATCCCTTCCCAGTGTCTGTAGGTAGTTGTGAGCACAATGTTCCACATCGCATTAGCAGGAAACTCGCCTGCTCGCAGCGGCAGGCCGGCCTGTACCAGTTTCTGAACCCTACATCAAATAAGCATGTGCAAACTTCCCACAATGTTGAGCGCTGACGAGGTCGCCGTTGCGCTGCCTTACCAGCCTTAAAAGTACGTTAACAACCCCGTGCCCCGCTCCCCTCGCAGACGTTCAGTGAGCTACTGAAGGAATAGCGACTGGAGCTGTAGCGTTCTTGTGGAAGTGGATTAAGACAACAACACAGGTATAGCAGCACAGCCTAGGTTTAAAGGTTGGCAAAGGACAGGTGCTAGGTTTGGGAATAAACAGCAGGGAAATCACACAAGTTTGCTGAAGATGGGGACTGCCATGGTAAGGAAAACATAAGGGCTAAGTCTTTGCAGTCGGTATTAGCGAGTGGTGGGCAGGTGTTAAGGATTTTGGGACAAGGATGGCCAGAAGAAAACAGATCACAAGGGCAGCCTGAGAGAGCTAAAAATAAGAAAAAGATTGGAGAAAAGTGGGATGAGCTGAAATGAAAGTGAACTGGAATCAGATGTTTGAGGAGCAGGGACTGGAACAAATTAGGCAAAAAGAATAGTTTTGGAACAAGAAGTCGGGGATAGCATAGAGACTAGACCATGGTGGGCTGGGAGGAATGGGAGAGAGACTGTATTAAGGAGACAATTTTTACTTAGGGCACATTACCTGCAAAGGAGACTGCCTTTTTTGAAGGCATTATTTTCCATTGTTGTCACTTTGTGTCACCAAGAGTCCTTGCTGCCACCATATCTTGTGAGACACGAAAGCGTTATTCCAGTCTTACAAATCTTAGGCTGAAGTGCAGAAATCCATGCAAAATTGTGCCCCACTGCTGAACATCCACTGTGAGACACTTAAGACCAAATGTTTTATTATGCCTTACATAGCGTCTCAGATGTTGAAACCACACCTTCCACTGATCACATTTGTAGCTTTGATTGTTCAGCACTTGGAAGTGATATTGTAAGGTATTAAATTTAGCATGCAACATATGACAAACATAAGTAGCCGCCATCTATTAAAAGCACAACTTGCCTCCTGTGATGGAAGAACCACCAGCAGCACAGAGGTGTGAAATCAAGTTTATCGACAGAGTGATCAGGTTCTGAATAAAACCTCTTCCTGCAACGCATTGGCTTGTTAACATCTGCAAAAACTAACGCATAGCACAGATAGAGTTCTTTCCCTTGTTTCGTATCTGCTGATCTGCATAGTCTATGTTTTGCTATTTCCTGGTTCTCAAGTGCTTAACTTTGTAGCTAGTAATACAAATACATTTTTATGCAGAACTAATCATATTCTCTCAAAGATAATACCTACAGTAATTTTATTAGCTTACATGAGCCTTGTTACCTTAAACTGTTTTTTTTTTTTAATCTTCAAAGCATTGTGGAAAAACATAATCTCATTGCAGGCAGAAGCACACAGAGGTGGTGCGGTCTTGATGTAAGGAGGGCAATTGTGGCAAGACCACACAAAAGATCTCTGCAGGTGAGAATGTCTGCCTGGCAGCTTCCCTGCAGAGCAGAAAGGGAAGTTGTGAGTAGGCTAAGCAGAGAGAGAGAGAGACGGAGGAAATCTAGACTAGGCTTGGTGATGGCCTATAAAAGGTTTTGATGTTAGTGAAAAGGAAATAGCATATAGTTTTGATATCTAGGTGAATGCTAGCAATGTATTTACTGTACCCAGATACGCTCTTTTATTACTATGTTGTTGTAAGTAGGTTTTGAACTCTTGCAAATGTTTATTAAGTTTCTGGTTATAGTGAGCTTATCCAGAAACCAGCAGCTGATATTTTAACTTTGAAGAGTGGTTTTTTTTAGAGTTGCATCAGCTTTATTGCACAAGACTTTGGTAAGGGGAAGTACAGAGTAAGACTTGTAAATAATGAATTAGTCATAACAGCTGCAGTGATAGCAAACCATGCTTTATTCTGTGCATGACACTGCCCTGGCAGTGGAGATGTAATTGTCATTTCCAAGCTCCCTTCCCAACCAGTGATGAAAACTGGAGAACAGCCTGCTCAGAAAGGCAGGTGTAGGCTTTGTAGGTAAGGACAGTAGGGAAACATTATTTTTACATTCTGTCCCAGAAAGTCAGCTGCATCTCAGTGAATAAGAGAGCTCGGACTGGCCTGTTTTAGTGCCTGTCATTCAGAAAGATGCTAAAACATGCTCAGCTGCAAAGGTGAGAGGATCTTTTCATAGAATCATTTAGGTTAGAAAAGACCTTTAAGATCATTGAGTCCAGCCATCAACCATTTTAACGCACTGGTTAGAAACTGTTGCAGTAACCTTTCCCTGGGCAGGTATAATCTGCCTTAAGACAACTCTATGACCACTGTAGCATTCAAACCAAGTGCTAACAGAAACTCCTCCTCCTTAGAAGTATTGTATTTGTGAATAAGCAGCTATATGGCTAAGAGGAGCTACTGGTCAAAAAAATCTGATTTAAACTGACAAAAGGGTATGTTCACTGCTTGGGGAAGAGGGAGAAGCTGTGTCATCTACAGGGCAATTAGATACCTATCACTTAATCTTTCTTTCTGGATTAAAAAAAGAACAGGTAACACCAGAGCTGCCTTAACTCAAGGAGGATATTTGGGTTACTTAATGCTGCAGAAGATGGATGTTCCAGGTACAGCAATCACCTGAAAAGTGCAGAAATTAAAAGGCAAGCTACTGGGCGGGGAGAAACAGAACAAAGGTAGGGAAAAAACCAGTCAATTTAGAACTGTTACTGTGAAGTAAGGAAGGGATAGATCCTCCCAGTGCAATACAAGTTAGAATCAGGCATGCTTTCATGGAGCTAAGGATGGTCAGGCCAGATGCAGAAGACCTTGGGGACTCTGTGTGAGCTGCTCAGAAAAGTGGAATGCTCTTTCCTTGTTCCTGAGAGGATTCAGAGAAAGACATCACAGCCTTTTAATTGGAATAATTGTCCAGTTTATAAAAGAAAAACCTACCTTCATGTGGTAACCACATCTGGTTATCATGTCCTGTGGTGGGTTCAGAGACAGCTGGTTGAATCAGTAATGGCCATCTGATAGACTAAAATGGCCATGTATTTCTTTTGCTTCATTAAAGTTAACAAGAACAAGGTCTGTGTGCCAGAATCAGGGAGATGGATAGATCACCTCAACTTGAGGGTGCATGAGTTCGCTTGTTTTTTTCCTCAGGCTTGTTCAGTTTTCCATCTAGTGAATCCTTAACAGCTGGGCAGATGCCTTTTACAGTGCGTGTGTTGGATATGAATTTTGAGTCCTCTAATAGGATGTTAACTGATGCATTTAAGTATTGAACGTTTGGGAACAAACAGTTACAGCCTCTTTCTATGGAGGGTGTGATCGCAAAGTCATTTCTGGCCTGCACAGATTAGAACCAGGGATCTGGAAGCTGAAATAAGTAGTGCAGCAATTTGTAATGTAGAGCTGTGGTTTCTGTAGAAGCAAACTCATTAGCTCAGATTGGTAGTGTCATTTTAACTCCTGATTTAACAACAGACATCATTTAAATACAGGTATTTAAAGGTTATTGTGTCTGTTATGCGAGATCATTCTGTTGTGTTCTGCTAAAGCTTCTTATTCCCAAGGGAACTGAGTGAACAATATGGAAATGAAGACAGTAAAGCAGTAGGACACACGAAGTCCTGACTGCTATACAGAGTAGGATGATTCAGGAGTGTGTAACTCGCCTGTGATGAGTAAAGATGACTACTGCAGGCAAGAAGGCTGGGATCCCTTTCACATACCACCCCCCCAGCCCAGGCACTGAAAAAAGTTAAGTACTGAAGTACATTAAATACTGAAGTGCTGCAGGTAGAACATGGTCCTGTTTCCCAGCTACATCATCTCCCCCTAATTGCAACAGTGGCGCCTTAAGTTTTCTTATAAAGGGCTTTTACAAATTTTGTTTAGGGAAGTGGCTTTTTTTCAGTCTTGCCTTCACAGTACCCTGGGTGTTTCTCAAGAAGTTCTTCTATAAGGTAACTAGAGAAACAGGAATTACTAATGAATGTCAGACCATGACCCACAGACCCTACAGCCGTATCAGTGGTTGTAACTAGTACCAAGTGCTAAAGCAGGAAGAAACCGTGCAGTTAGCTTGTGTTATGGTACGTTCCCAAAAAACATTTCTTCTCACCTCTTACGACATGCACGTGACTTTAATTGTACATCAGCCATGCTTCCATACCTTCAGAAACAAAATGAAACTAATTTATATTGTTTAACACAATGTTCATATTGTTAGCTGTGTGCTGCAACAGTCAGGTTTTAATGCCTCACTTTTTCAGATGTTGTCTTGTTACTTGATTAAAAAGGTGGAAAAGTTGCCAGTCTGCCATCCATCATTACTTTCTATGCTTCTATCTGGTATTTAAGGTGAACAGTTACAGTGTTTTCACAGAAGCTTTTTTTTCTGGCCCCTAGCAATTCTCACATGGTGTGGGGCTTGAAATCTGGTCACAGCTTTCCAGCTGCCGGTGTACAAGAGGTCTGTCATTTTCAGTATTACTATTATTTGTCTCTCATTTTTATGCACTGTTGTTTTCTGTTCTCCTCCTCCCCTCAAAAAAACAGGCATAACTGACTAAGGGTGTTCAGTGAACTGTGCATAAAAACATCTGTGTCTCTCTGTAAGGACAGAGTAGTTAATATAAAGCCTAGTAATCTGTATTAATAACTCATAGTATTCACTCTAAGCATGTATGCTTTGCAGTCAAAACTGCAGTCTTGACATTGTTGGGTTTGTCTTAGCACCCATTCATGAAATATGGCTAAATTTTCTGAAACATCATAGTCTGGAAGATTAAAACTGGTTTTTTTAGTGGCTAAGTTACCAGTTGCACAGGAAATAAGCAGACAAACCTCTTGACTTTCACTCATTTAAATGTAAGATGTTGCAGAATCTTGGGGATTAAATGCAAAACTCTCTTTATGGTATTTAAGGAGACATCCAGAGTATCATGGTTTGAAAATGAGAGAGGGGTATGTCTGCTGTGATTAATAGAAAATTTCATTAAAAAGTACCTGCTTACGATGTTGATGCTTTGGCTCCTTAATTGGAAATTTGTCCTACTCCTGTGTAGTGAAAGTTGGCCTTGACATGGGAAGCAAGGTGTTAAAAACTGCTTTTAAAATTGAGGCTTTTAACATGGCATATTTACACGGTATGTAGTAGGAGGAAGTGAGCTTAGTCTGTCTTCTGAATGGGCCAAAAGCCATGCAGTCACAGGAGTAAAAAGTTGCACCCAGGCTAATAAAATGGCAGAGAGGTGTTTTAATGGGAATACTTGTTAGTTCCTGCTCATTTTAGTCTCAGGTTCACTAATCTAGTCACACTATGGATGAACTGCAGATAAGATACATATATATCCTGCTTATCAGGTGTGTTAACTCGGTCTCAAGGCTAGGGAACTGCATTGTCATTGTCCCATGGTTTCTGATTGACTTAAGAATGGGCGGAGCAAAAGTCTCTTGCTCAGAGCTGTAGGGAATGTACCAGCTTGGTCCACTTCTAAGCTTGTGAGGCGTTTTGGAACTGAGCAGGAATGGTAGTACGATGGAAAACCTACAGAATATCATCCTTTTGTTTTCATGCTCTTAATTGCTACTGGTACAGCGCAGCAACGTTGCCAGTAGTAAGAAGCAAACCTCTGTGTTAGCTCAAGGCATCTCAATCTTTGCTACCAAGCAGGAAACCCATGAAGCAGAATCTCTGTGGGATAAATTTTGTATATGGTAGGAGACTTTTCTCTGAACTGCCTTTAGAATATATTGTCCTTGAATTAATAGTATAATTAAGCAATGTTCTTAAAATTACTCCCCAATTTAAAATATAAATTATTACCTTTTTCAGGAAATCCAGTAGAGGAGACTTCGTATTTTCTGCTGATCGTCTGGTAGGTGAAGAATTTCTTCTTCTTGATATTCTTCTTTGTAACTTCCATAAAATGGGTCTTTCATGATAGAGTAATGGTGGTGCGAGAGCAACTTTTCTGCCCAAAGAAGGTTGCTGTTTGACAGCAACTTTCTGTATAGGGCCTTCTGTTCTCTGTTACGGTCTGCTTTCATCTCAGAGGGTTCCAGAAACCATGTTGTTATTAAACACAACTACTTCAGGACAGAGCACGATAGTAATAAGAGAATACTGTTTAAAAACAGATGCACAGAGGCTAGAGATAATTCAGTTTTACTTTGAAACAGTACTTTTGATCTTGTGAACAGAGCTGTACAATTTCTTACAGTCTAGATCTTAACAATTGCTTGCATGCAGAAGTGCCTCCTGGCACTTATTATGTATTAGATTAGTAGCTCTCAGTGCACCCACACTGGGAATATGTTTTTAGCCATATGGTAGTTACTAGCAAGGACAAAGCAATTTGAAGTTTTCACACGTTTTAGTAAGTCAGAACAAAGACTGTTGGGAAAGCAACCTTTATCTCATTTAAATTACATGCTTAAAGAAAACCACACCACTCATGCCCACACATACGCTTCCTTGTATTCATGAGGGTGTTTGCTGTTTGCAAAGCCACACTGATTAACAAGGAAAGTCTTTCTTTCCCCCTCTAGCAAAGATGAGTCCCACGATCATTCAATTACCAGCACCATTTGCTAAAGCAGGCAGGTTTCCTGTGATGAGCCCAATCTTAATCCATGCCTGATCCAGGCTTGCTCAGGGCTTAGATATGACCACAACCTAAGATTGTGACTGCAGTGCTTCTTATCTTTGCAGCTTTTCCACTTTCCCCCTTGCTTTTCCCTTCTTGAGGATGTTTCTTGCATTCCCATTCACCAAGAACAGTAAAGGCCCAAGCCAACAAATCCTATCACTCATAACTCGTAGATCAAGTGACTGACTGGAGTGCCACCTTTGCCAATAGTACTTTATAACGGACAGGCAGAAAGTCACAGCCCCAACTTCATTCCATGGAGCAGTTCTCAGCAGATACCGTTTAAATAGATACATGTCCTTTATAGTTCAGTGGACGGGTAGGAACAGCCCAGGACACATCCACCATCTGTGACAGATTAGCTCAGCTATGTGCTGTTCTTCCTGCAGTTTGTAGTTTCAGGTTCGTCACGTGCTTAAATTTGCAAGTAAGATTCAGGAAGCCAACAAAGGTCAAAACCAGCAATCCCACACATTTGCAGGGTACAGGGCTCCAGTGCTGGGGTCAGGCCCCTTCCTCACCAGTACTCCTTTCACAGGAAGGGTTTCTGGTTAACATTCTCATTTCACCTTGTATTAGGTTCCCGTCATGCTGCACCCTTTAAGGAGCATTCATTCCTGCCAACTTCTTTGAATTAAAGAGAAGCACTGTGTTCCGAATCTGTATTTTAAAAAAGAGATAAACAATGGCTATTCTAATACTGACAGGAAAACCCTTAATGGTCTTGACTGTACCTTATAGTCATTAATTAGTGCAAAGGACCTCACCCACTTACCTTCTCACTTTACTTGGAGGTCCTGTGCCATTCTGAGGGAAGCACTGATTTTTTCCCCCTCATTGCTGAAAACTGCAGCTTCCAGGCAGTGACTTAAATTCAGGCCCTTGTACCAGCAGCATCTTCTATTGGCTGGCCAGCACTTGTACAGATAGGGAGCTGCTCTTCACAGAAATGCCTCTGTTTGCTGGTGTGCAGATGTTTGCTACGGAACCTGCTAGTCTGTTTTCCATTTTGTAGGAGGAATTTTATGCAAAATAATGTATAGGACTATCTCATTTTCTGTATGCTATTCCTATGTGTGGTGAAGAACAGTTACAGTTTCATGTGGGAGGCGGTCTCTACTAAACTTGGTGGGGTGCAAACATAGTTAAGACTTGCTATGTTTTCCAGCCAGTTAGCAAACAGAGCTTAATGGCATGATACAATACATGAAGAGAAGAAACATATGCGTGAGATTGTAGGGTAACAAAATACATCTTGTTGCAGATTAAAAATGAGAATGAAGCTAAGTTTGCTACTAGCTTGGCAGTCGTTAGTGGCAGTATATCATAAGGTCACCATAGGAAGGGGTCTTAAGGAGGGATTCTAAAGCTGATGAATTTCTGGTGGTACAGTTTTTACTTCTGTCGGTTTGTTCCACACAAAAGAAATGCTTGAAGATAGAGGCAGTAAAGGTTAGCAGGGAGTTTCTGAAAGCCACTGCCAGTGCTGTGATCCTGAAGCTGAAAGATGTGGGGTTAAAGTCATGAGGATGAAGACAACCTGTCTTGTGTTTGTGAAGGAGGAGAAGCAGCTGTGGGAAGTCAGCCTGTAACACAGGAGATGATCAATCATTATGATTTGTGGTAGTAGACATCTGGACAGGTAGACCTCAAAGTGGTAGTGAGACCAATTTGAGAAACACCGGCAGGCAACTCCTGTCAGTGCAAGAGGCTCACACTGAACCCTTGTATGTGTGCTGCCCAGCACCCAGGCACTGTGGAAGCATTTAATTGATGTCACCTTGCAGGACTGCTGTAGAACTTGTGAGATGCTCACAAAGCCCACAGCATTTTTACTGAGACCACCTGAGATTTTTTTTTCCAAGGCCTGCTCAGTAGGAGGTACACAGTAAGCTAGGTCCAGCTCTGTGAAGTTAAGCTGGTGCTGCACACCAGCTGACCAGTGTGTTGTGGGCTGAGAGACCAGGCGAGTAACAGGAAGAGGAGCCATCTCCCAGGGGCGTCGAGGTCATTGCACGTCTAGAGTTTTGGCAGGGACCAAGCAAAACTGACTTCCAGCCTGGATTCAGGCAGGTGTTTGTCATTTACAGCACTGACCTACAGCCTCAGTCCACAAGTACAGCGGTGCTTTTCAGCAGAAGGTAGATTTTGTGCTTTGACTGGAGGTCTGATGTTGAGGAATTAATTAGTTTCTCAGCCCTAACAGCAACTCCGTGCATAACACTGAACAGGTCACTTCACCTTTCTGCCCACCTACCTCTGTTTCAGGGGGGTGATAACACATACTTCAAAAGTGGTTTGAAATCCTGAGGTGCAGAGAGCTGTATAGATATGAAGTATGGCTGACAGCCCCACTACTCTGCCTTCCCTTCAGCTTCCAAGAAAAGCTACAACATAATGGGTTAGAGGATCCCTCTAGGAATTACTGTGATCTTGGAAATTAGGTGATGCATGGCTATTACATAAAATACGGTTAGACTACTGTCTTCCCACAAACAGGGGAAGATAATAATGGTCACTCCAGAATTTACTTGAATTCTGGTTTCTTGGCATTTAAATGCTTCACCTTTTTCCAAACTGCAGGCAGGCAGAAGAGTTGTAACATGCAACTGCTGAGGATCACAGATGCCTCTTGGGGGGGCTCTGAAAGGGCTCCCATTTTTCCAGTTTTGTCTGGTCAGAGCAGCACTACCTCTCACAGCACCCTGGCTGGTTTCCTTAGTGATTACACCTCTTCTAAATGAGAGTACTGTCAGCCTGCTTTCTGTAGTTGCCTGTATCCAAATTTCTCTGTTCATGGATTCTGAGGAACTGGTCAAACCTGATTTCTTCAGTGGTATTTGAGTGTGGTAAGGAGACTTTATTAATGTGCTTAATTGGCTGAGAAAAGGTAGATTTCACTAACATTTTCATTTCCTTGAAATGTTTACGTGGTAGTTAGCTAAAATGCCTTGGACGTCTATTAACTGGTGGGTTTTTTTGCTAACAGTTCTAACAGATCTTGTACTAATGAAGGTTCGAAGCAAACAGGATTTCCCTTTGCTTACTGCAAAGGCTCTGGGGCAAATCTTAAACGTAGAACTGTAATAAATGAGCATGTTGACATATAATTTTGTATATCAGCATTAAGTGCTTAATCTAAAACTTCAGCATAACTCTGTAAGCCTTGACAGTTTAATTAGGCCTGCTAGAATTTAACATCCCTTTTAGCTTTCCCCCCCCCCCCCCAATTAAAAATAGACTCTATTTTTGTTTATTGATAACTTTAATTCATGGTTTTAATTTCTGGTCAGACTCTTCTACCTTGGGACCAAAGCTTTACTTCCCTGCTTCATGTGGGGCCATAATGATACCTGTTTTAGCTTCCAAGCAATGACAACCACCTCTCTGGGAGAGAAGCAGAGCTGCTGGTTCTCGGGGCCAGAAAGTAAAGCGGTGGAAATGATAGTCCTTGAGCGTGGGAGCGGCAGAAAGCATAGTGCAAAAATAAATGTTTTATCAACACTGACAAGTTTACAGAAGAATCCTTCCCAGCCTTTGCATAAAACATTGATACATTTAGTAAACTAAGGAGATTATTTGACTATAGACCTTCACTGGTTTACTCTAAACTTTTGGCAGATAATGTAGAGCGATGCTAACTCTGTCAACGTGACAGCAGTAAGAAAAAATGCGTTTCTTCCAAACCTGGCTCATACGTTGGCTTTCTTTGGTGAAATAACTTTAAAAAATAAAATTGTCTACAAATGTCCCAGAAACCTAAAATTAAATCAAGGATTTCTTGGTTTGTTTATGTGAGAAGATGTGTCTTTCAGTAGAACACTGGTGCCTTCAGTCTCAGGATTAAAGTGACTGAGTCAAAAACCCACTTGCAGAGAGACAGGAAGAAGAAGAGGAGGAAGGTAGTAGAGGTGGCTTCTCTGTGTATGCTTCCTAGAGCCACCAAACATGCAATGAGTCAACAGAAGGACCTGCTTCCCATATGCAGTTTTGCTGCAGTGGAAATACTACCCTGTGAATTGCTTTTTCTGTCTTTTGCTCCTGTTATATGTCAGTTGCACCATTTGACCCCTTCACTGATTTAGTCTGACCACCACCTCTGAATATGGCCGCCACAAACCCAACTCTAGGAAAAAATTGTTGTACTAAAAATATCTTCAAAGAGGGATTGTAAATCTAGGGGACTGTTTCTAATTTCTAGTAGAGGCTGCCTGTATGTTAGGAACTAGGGCAGAATGGAAGAACAGAAAAAAATCTTCCAGTCTGCTCTGGCTTGTTTCTGAAATAAGAAACGTCTGAAGTGAGCAGTATACTTGCTCGGTCCCAGGAGCAATCACCTCATTTCTGCCATCCTACAGTGACTTTTACTTAACAGGTTTCATCTTTGGCTTGGCAGTAGCTTTCCTTGAGCCGCCCTGGCCTCTGAATCTTTGGCTCACTAGCAGAGAGAATTTCTACATCTTTAATACCCAGAGCATTTTTTTTATGGACAATCATTCTGGGTTGAGATGAATACATTTTGGTAACTTTGCCTGTGGTACAGCTGCAGGGCCAGCACCAGGGGAGAGCTGGAGGTTTTCTGGCCACTTGAGGCTGGAGGGGTGTGTGGCTTACTAGCTGCACCTCCAGTAGAGATGTGCCTGCTGAACTGGGCTGTCTGTACCGTGTGAAAGCACAGGCGCTTGGCAGACCATCCCGTAGTAACCACAGCTGGCAAGTGCCAGAAGAAGAAAGTGATAAAGAGATTTCTGGATCTCCTGACTTGTCTTTGGGCACTTGGTGGTGTGTTTACATTGCTGCAGCTTCTGTGGCCATTCTGGCAGCCCCACTGCAGTTGAGTCATAGAAATACAGATGTGAAAATAGACCTCAGAGCCTAGCTGGTGGGGAACTGAGAGAGGGTGAATTTTCCCTTTTTCTCACTAGTATTTTCTGTCAGCAAAGTGAAGTTGCATTGGTACTTCACTCATTTGTTGAGAAAAATTGGTCTGGGATGTGGGATGCCTGTGCCTGCCAGATATAAATGAAGTCAGTTTTATGATTGCCGATGACACACCCTCCTCCCCCTTCCCCCAATTTTGTTTTGTAATGCCTTCATTTGATTTGTGGACAATATGTAGGCATCGCCCCCAAAAAGTGTCTAAATTAAATCCCTAACTGCTATTAAAGAGACCCTTTTAGACCCTTCAGGCTGTTAAATGTTACTTGTAGAAACTAGCATTTGGTATCTTATCTCCATAGATAACAAATCTCTTTAAGCTGACTGATCTCTTTGGTTCTACAGATCAGACTTGTGGTTGAAGAGGGACTGAATCAACTGCCATACACAGAATGTACTGTCACCACTCCAACAGGTATGTGGGAAATTACTCCTCCCCTAGGTAGGACTGGAAGTGGAAGCTTACCTAATATAAAAGAATACGGAACTGTTACAACAATCATAGAATATCTCAAGCTGGAAGGGACCCATAAGGGTCGTTGAGTCCAACTCCCTGCTCCTCTCAGGACTACCTAAAATTGAGCCATGTGACTAAGAGCATTGTCCAGATCTTCCTTGAACTCCGTCTGACAGGCTTGGTGCCATGACCACTTCCCTGGGGAGCCCGAGGCTGAAACCATTTTAACATTCAGGGTAGAGTACAGAGTTAAGGTCCCTTCTGGTATTTAAAAAGCTAGAAGGTGTGTAACAACACAATTGAGCAAAACATACAGTTATATAGTTGTCATTTTACTAAGGTTTTCGATTGGTCTTGCAAAACCATGATGAAAACTTATCAGTATATGTATAAGATCAGTTTACTTGCCCATACTGCAATGCTGAATTAAAACGGATGACGTTTCACATGCCCATTAAAGAAAAAGCACTTGGCACAAGCAGTTTTGCAGTGCCAGCCTAAATCTGTCTTTGCTTGCAACTGGGGGCCAGCTGGGAGTGATGATAAGCAGGAAGTAAAAAGTGGCTGTGTTGACACTAGAGGAAACCCACTGCAGTAATTTTGGTTTGCTCCTGTTAACTGTAAAGATACGTGAGGTTGCATGCATTACTCAGAGGTAGCAGCTTACTGCATCAGCAACTTCTTGGGAACCGCTCAAGTACACACTGTGAACCCACAGCACACCTGTAAGACATACACCAGGCGAGTCCTCTTCCCCCTGAGAATTTCACTGGCATTTCTGCAGGGTGAGAGCTGCTCTGTACATTCACACCCCTTCCCCTCTGACCTTTGCAGTAAACCATTTGTATGTCTTTACTTTTAATTAGAGAAAAGATGGACTGAAAACACTCAATTCTGAAACCAGACAGAGTTTAGGAAGGCACTCAGGAGGCGCCATCACTTACTTTTGCTCCTTTCTAAATAAAACAGCAGCTACTTTACTTCTTGAGCATTGGCATCACATCTGTTCCAGGTCAGTCGGTGACGGATATATTGATGACCATCTTCTCTCTGTGTTAACACAATTTGACTGGCAGGTCTCCTGCAAGTAACATCCCTTGGAAGCTCTACAGTTCTGTTTGAGAGGACCACTGCCCTGGCCATGGGCAAAGAGAGTCTCAGACCTTGCCCTCTGAGTACACGTCACCTTGGTGAAAAGACTTTGTTTCCTGCCCTTACTCCTAGCCAGGCTGTAGGTAGTCTCACTGTCTGAAGCTGTCCTAGCGCTGCAGTCAGTGTGTTTGCCCTTGCACTCCAACACCTGTGCCCAGCAAGGGAGCTAAAATGGCCTCAGCCGAGTTTTTCCAGTACGAAGTGTCCCTTGAGAACCCAGATG